>NC_050517.1:6010419-6011085 GCF_002922805.2 Oryzias melastigma
AGTTTTACTACCAGGAGCAAATCCTGCAGCTCGTCAGCATCACGCATTCAGAGCACTGATGTGAGCCACAATAAGCAGCTGTAAACCGATTATTGTTCAGGTGCGCACGGACAGATGAGACCTGCCTCAGGCTTTTGGGGGGGGGGGTTAGCTTCTAATGGCTGTGCAAACAACCTTTACTGCAGCGGCTGTCTGAGTGAGTCCTTCACCGTGGTAACCGGGCCATCTCCGTGGCGACACAGCCGCCCCTCAGGAGGAATTCTCCAGGTCTAATCAAACACTAATGTGATTAAAGAATGCAGAGTTAGGCCGAGCGCCGGCGGTTAATGATCAAACACACTCCGGCGTGGAAGGAGGCGCCGTTTCTCAGCAGTGCAGACATGCAGCCACCCACCTCCGAGAGCTGGAACTGGTACTGTCCTGACAGGGCGTGGGGGGGGCATGCTCAGGTTTGCTGTTGAAGCTTCTGGATGCTTTTGGCTTTTATTCATGGTTAGGTCTTTCCTCTCTTTCTTGTTGATAGATGTCCTGTAATAAAGGAGATTCTGGGCAGTCAAACAAAGAAAATCACTTCCAAGTAAGTAACTGACGTTACTGCATCTGTCTCTCTGCCCCCCCACACCACACTCATGCACACCTGTCTTCTAACACCTGTGGAGCCTCTGA
>NC_050517.1:6011319-6040446 GCF_002922805.2 Oryzias melastigma
CACAATCTATAAAGATTCACAATAAAGAAATCTTATTTTTTAATGTTGAAGCAGGAATCAGCTGACCAACAGAGACAGTTGGCTGTATATGACAACTGGACAGAGGGACCCTTCAATCTGGTATTCCAAACAGGAAGTTCCATAGACTTCAATAGGAAAATAAACAGCTGTTACCCTGTCATTCTATTGGTCAGAATAACCATTCTTGATCTGATGCTTCTTTTTAAAACGTTCATAAAGGGTAACCAAACACTAAAACAACTTTTTTTGTCTGTTGACCTCTATAAATGGGGCTTTAAACGTTTTGTTTGTTGGTTGTTGCCAATTTAAAATATATATATATAATATGATATTAAGATTTAGATGACAGGATAAAAAAGGCAAAGTTTCCCTCATTCTTCCTCTAATAGTTCACCCAACAGCATGTATCATGTGATCATGGCGCACCATACTACAGGGCTGAGTAACTTCCTGTCACATGGCTGAGATGAGGTCATCAGCTCATGTCTTCCTGAAGACCTGAGCTCCTCGTCACAGCTAACCCGGTCAGCAGTGAGGCTTAGTGGACTGAGCCGGGTCACGCCTTTGGGTGACCTCGCCTAAATCCAGCCTCCAAACAATGCCGTCTGCTCCCTGCAGATCCACTTGATTAGCAGAACTGTCAGGGGTGGGTGCGCGTCTGTGTTCGACCACAGGAACATGCAGGAATGCTTCACTCCTAAAGTCAGAGTGGGAAAGAGTTTCAACAACAAAACAGAAGAGCTGCAGAAGACAAACAGCTGGAAAAACAACATCTACTGATTCATTTGAGTGTGTACACTGACATCCATATCGAATTAGATCAATTATCAATTAAATAACAAATTAATTTAATAACTGCTAATATAAGCAGCAGATCATAGCTCAGATTTATTTAGCAAAACACTGTAGAGTTCATGCAAATTTAATTTGAGCTTCTTCACCTGTCTTACACCTGGAACTCACCTGTTCCATCCCTAAAACTCACCTGTTCTACCCATAAAACTCACCTGTCTTATCCCTAAAACTTGCGTGTTCGATCTCTAAAAGGGACCGGTTTGATCCCTAAAACTCACCTGTTCTACCCCTAAAGCTCACCTGTTCTATCCCTAAAACTCACCTATCCCATCCCTAAAACTTACCTGTTCCATCCATAAAACTCACCTATCCCATCCCTAAAACTTGCGTGTTCGATCTCTAAAAGGGACCGGTTTGATCCCTAAAACTCACCTGTTCTACCCCTAAAGCTCACCTGTTCTATCCCTAAAACTCACCTGTCCCACACCTTTGGCTCACTTGTCCCATCTCAGAGTAGAAGAACAGGTTCAGACCTGAAATCAAATAAAGCAGGAGCAAAACTCTAGTTCAAATAGAGTAGAAGGACACCGACATCTGTGCAGGAAGTTCTGTTTCCAGTGGAAGTGAGACATTTTCAGGAATGTTTGTGGAACTAGTGTCTCCACTAGAGCTTCAGATCTGTCCAAGTATTCAAGCAAAAAAGGGGAGGGGCTTCCTCTGTGAAAATCTGAATTCCACATCCACATACGGTCTCTACCAACAAGAAGCTTCATGAAGATATCCCAAAATAATTGCTGAATTTACTTTGTCTTTCTTTATTTTTTTTTCCAAATAAATGTTATTTGAAGTTTCCATAAAATCCCACAAAAGCAGAACTTCAGAAACCTGCATGAAAACTTGAATAAATCTGAACGTTTCAGCTCTTCTCCTCTGTTTGATGTGACCCTTTAAACCAGTTTGGAGCATAAGTCAACAGAGAGGAGTTGCTATGCGATTATTGTACATATATTTAATACAAACTTCAAAATGACGTATACTTATAGCGCTTTTTTACCTTCTTAGAAGACCCAAAGCACTTTACAGTCACAGCCACACACTGATGGCGGCTCCGCTGACAAATGCTGACATCAACCTACAACCACTAGAAGCAATGTGGGATTCAGTGTCTTGTTGAGTGTAGAGATGAGCTGGCGGGTTTCAGACCGGCAACTCGCTGTCTCAAAGAGAAAAGAGTTGGCCGTCAAGTCGGTGTCGGTCTGGATTTCATACCAACAGACCCCAGATTGTAGCTTCTAGTTACCATACTGGAGCTTTCATCCGGGTTAATGAGCTGTCTAGGTAATGTGGTTTACAGGTGCAGGCTCTGAGGGCTGATTAAAAGAGTGTGGAGTTCCACAAGGTTCAGATTTGGAGCCTAAGCTCTTTGCCTTTACATCAGTGAAACTTGTGACGTTTTAGAAGTGGGGAGGCTTGTGTTAGTTTCTAATGAGAGATATTTCCTTTTCAGAAGACACTTTAGATATGTTTGCTAAAGAAACTGATCTCTCTACTCTTTAGATTCTTTTTACCTCTGTGTGCATCTGAACTTGTTCAATAAGGAGGATCTTTTTATTATTTAGATCCAGTCGTTATCTGTGCATGGATCACTTTCGGCAGGAACTCTTGCATGAAGGCAGGTCTTAAGATTAGGTTCTTCTTCATGGACACAGATGAGCTGGATGCATTTTCCTCTTTTATGGAAGAGAAAACAGGATAATCTTCACCAGAACAATTCAGATGTTTCCACAAAACTGAGAAAAGGTGTTTGTTTGTGTAAGGCGTGAACTTTGGCTTCCGTCCTGCTGCTATCTTTCTGGAATTTCCACCTGACAAAACATCCAGACCGGCCTGACACAACTCCCCGGCTCTGAGGCCCGGCTGTGAGCTTCAGAGGCCTCAAACTCAGGGATATTTCTCAAAATGCGGGGGAATCATCATCAAACACACGGAATTACAATTCTGAGTTATGCTTAAATGACTAAACATTTCTTAAGATGTCCACTTGAACGTTCATGCTTCTCCCGAATAAACAGGAGATAACTTGAAAAAACAAAAGCAAATGTTTCCTAAAAACGAATTTCAGTAAAAATTCTAACCTGAATGAGTTCTTTTCAGTTTATAATTGAGTGTAATCTCACAAAACAGCTTTTCTCTTAATCCTCTTTACTCTCAGAGTCAGGTAGAACACAAGTGTGCAAACAAACGTGATCCATACTAGAGGAGGTGGTTGACCTGTTAGTAAAAAACAAACATTTGCTAGCATGGTGGTAGAAGCATCATGATTTGGGCTCAATCCCAGAGTGACAAAGGAGTTTCTGTGAATTTTATAGTAGAAAATGTATGAATTAAACGGATATATAAATATCATTTTTACTAAAATAGCAAAATTTGAACCTGAGAGTCTTAAGTCTGGGATTGGTGGCAGTCGGATTGGGAGAAGATGACACCCCAAGAAGACGTCTTCTTAACCTCGTCAGCTCTGAGCTTCCTGCTCAGAGTTTATTTCAAACTAGAGCGCCCCGAATGAGCAGCTGCTGGAACTATGGGATTTTACCAGATCTAAACCTTTGAATGTATATGGGACCTGGACCAAGTGAGTGTGACATCATCTATTGAAAATGGTTTTACTTTTGACTCCAACCAAATGAAGTCAATTCAGTCGCTATTTTAACACAATACAGACAGCGTCATGTTGGAGCCAGACAATGTCGCTACACGATTGGTTCAAGCCGGTCAGAAAAATCGCAGCGTGAAATTTGCAGCGTGAATCTCGCAGTCTTTTGGAGACAAAGAGCTCTACGCTTTAATTTCCCTGATAATATGATCCATTTCTAATACCTATTATAGTTTTACCCAAAAAAGAAAACTTTTTGCTCAGTGATGACATCCAATTACTGATCAGTTTGAATGAGGCAAGAGTTCAGGCTCAGAAGAATAGGATGGAAATCAAAAAGTTGACTGTTGACTCTTCCCCTCCTAAAGATTAAACCTTTGTAGTGTTGGGGTCCCAGTGATGAAGAGTATGTCAGATCTGGGCCTGTAATGCTCAGAGCTCTTTTCTTTACTCGGAGTCCTTTGCTACAAGGCGTCCCGCTAATGCAGCCAGCCAGCTGCTCGGCCGTCTGCCTCCATGTGTGGCAACCTGATTGCACTAATATGGATAATTCCCTGTGGAGGGTTGAGGCGGTCTGATCGGCATTCTGGGGCGTTACGTAAGCAGCGCTGTGCTCTGTTCAGGATCTCCAAGAAGGTTCCTGGTTTCCCAAGTGTAGTGCTGATAAGAAGGAAAGTGTTTCTTTGTTTCTCTGCTTCTCGGACTGATGTTTTATCACTTATACTGCTGGTTAAGCTGTTAACCCTACGGTTTCTAACTGGCTGCTACTAGTTAAACCATTAGGGGATGTAACAGTTATGCCTCATTTCCACTGAGTGGTCCAGACTGGACTGCACTGCACTGGACTTTTTAGCATGTCCATTACAGAATGGACCCGTCATCAGGACCGACTGTTACCATTTCTGGTCCCCCGTTGGTCATAGGTCCATAGAAAACTGGAATGGACACGATGTAACCCATTGATTGGTGGAAAGGTTTTACAAAAATAGGAAGCATCTGACCAACGCTTTTACCAAATCAAGATCCAGACTGAAAGTTTTGTCCTCTTTTCGGCTGGATTTTTCTTTGCCCTGGTGTTGAACCTTTCCTGCTTCACGGTTGGGAGACTCAGGAGAGATCTTCTCTGGCTCTTCTCCCTGTTCGAACCCTCAGAGCCTCCGGAGCGTGTGAAGCCAAAGAATCATTCTCAGTTCTTAGAGGAACTTTTTTAAATTACTTTTCCTTGCACTGCCAATTGACAACAACCGTCGGCACGATAACGCGATCTGCGCCCATTCTTTCTCTCCTCGCAGCATGGGCTGCTTCCCTCATTTGCCACGCCCACTCCTGCACAGCGTCGAGCTGGAATTTGGATCTGAACTGTACGACTAATGTTAAGTGGTGGTTGTGAAGGGCTGTAAGATGGTGGTAGAGAGTGCAAACCAATGGGAAGTGGGGACGGGCTCCCGCCCTCAACTCAGATCTGATTTGTAATGAACTCTTGCCGCTCTGCACAAACTATATCCTAGTTTTTTTTATTTTCATAATAAAAAGAACTGGGAACACTTTGTGGATCAAAAGATGATTGGAGTGGGACTTTAAGAAACCAATTCTGCAGCATATTTTCAGTAGAAAGAGACTTCTATTGTCAGAGATTAAGGAAAACTCTGGATTATCTCCAGAGACGTGTGTTGGATTAGGATACATCAGCTTTTCTTTGTCCGTGTTTGGAATCCGGCTGATCATCCACCCTGACCTCAAACAGACGAAGCTCTATGCTCTGAATTTCCCACATCGTAAACCATGTCGCTGCTCTTAACCAAGGATTTGGTCAGCGGCCTCCTGCCTGTTTGGATTAAAGCCACCATTTCTTCCTTACAAAGGTTGGAGGTGAATCAACATCAACGCTGCTGTGAGAGGAGGTCTCCATGTTAGCTGGGAGTCCCGCTGAGCTCCTCGCTGTGCGTTCTGCCAGAGCTTTTGTGTCTGGAAGATAAAGTGAGAAAGATGAGGCTCTCTCCTCTGCTGCTCCGACCGAGCTGAGGAGTAAACCCAATCCTCCTCCTGAGTTCTCAGCGCTCTGACAGGCAAACTCGGTGAACCCAGGCCTCAGCCTCTCCTCGTTCGGGTTCCTCCTTCTTTCTCCTCCTTAAGCCTTATTCGTGCGTAAAGGTCACACTGTTAAAGATGCTTCATAACTATTCATTCAACAAAAGAAATGTAAAAGTTTATAATATTAAAACACAAAACGGGTCTGTAACTTTGCTTTTATGAATGTGATGTTTTTTTCCTTCTTTTTATGAATCATTTTTGCAGTTATAATTGATTTGTGTTTGTGATCTAATAGTGACCCCCCCACCCACCCCTCCCTACCATGCATCTCAGCTGAAATAGAATTAACTTGGTTTTAATCTGTTATTAAGAAGAAACAAAGGTTTAAATTTGATTTTCGACAACACAAGTTAACAAATATTGGTTACAGGAAAGCATGGTGGTGGTAGTATCATGCTGAGCCTTTCCCAGGCTGCTTTCAGTTCTTACTGTAATTTAATCTGTGGAAACTTCACCAACTGACTTGATGTTTCTTTTATGTCGATACATTTTTTCTTTTTTTAGAAGATAAGCTCTAACATTTCTTGCCAAGGCTTTTTGATCCTGACTAACTTTGTGTAAAAAAGACTTTCCTTCCTGACTCCAAAACATCAATTGCCACTTTGATCAAATCAGCTTCCTAACTCCAGAACGAGAATCTGTGATGTTGTGTTTAAGTGTTTTTGTGTGTGTGTGTGAAATGTGTTATATATTTTGGTCTTGAATTTTGATCAGTAAATTTCTTTCTGAGGTTCTCAGGACATTTTCTGGATTTGCATTAATCATTCACTTTTTTACTCCGAAAAATTTCTGATTCCTCTTATAATTCTATTTAGTAAGAATTCTTTTTAAAACCACTTTTGTTCGATTATAAGAAACAGCGATTTATATATCTCATTAGGAAAATTATAAATCCTCACATTAAAACTATCAGAACATATGTTTCTGCTTCAAAATACAAAAAATTGTTTTAATAGAAAACCATTTAATGGTTTTTATGTAATTATTGATCAATTCTAACCATATTATATACCCAGAGTCCTTTCCTGTTGGTAGACTTCTTTTTAAGTTTGCCTTGTGTGTAAAATTATGCATGTTTGGGTCATTTCTGCCCAGCTGACCCCCCCGGCTATGCTGTGTTTGCAGGGCGCAGAGGCCATGGTTCTGGAGAGTGTCATGTTTGCCATCTTGGCCGAGAGAGAGCTCGGACCCAAACTCTACGGCATTTTCCCTCAGGGACGTCTGGAGCAGTATGTTCCTGTGAGTGAGCGTCTGAATCCACACCTGAGAACACCTGCAACACTCCGACTCGTTACATATCGACGTTTGGTTTAGGACTCATCCGCCTCAAAAATGTATGTTTTAGATGTCCCCAACTGGTTGTTTGTAGACGTGCTGACTAGGGCTGTAACGAGTATCCGAGCGCTGTGAAGCTTCCTGTTTTCAAAGTAAAACTAGCGAGAGCTTTTTTTTGTTCAAAAAAAAGTCTCACTCACTTCTAAAAAAAAACGAAGTAGCTTTAACACCGTAGCTTTAGCTCCATTATTTGTTGACACGATTTGTGTAACTCCAGCGGATTCTTAAGCGCAGAAATGCAGCCTCGCGTATCAACGTGAATCAGCTGATGCTGTAACGGAAAAAAATGACTTTTTTCATATGAGCCTTTGCGCCAATATGTAATGCTTTTTATGTTGTTACTGTTAAACTTAACCAGAAGGTTGACAAAAAAAAAACGTTTCAATAAACAAACAGCAGTTCTTTCCATCTACATCTTTGTGGGTTTTTAGCAGTTTAGAAGTGGTCCTGCGAAACACTCAATGTAATGTTGACAAAGATAGTTAATATATGTTTAAGCTTGTAAGCAGTTTATTAATATGGGCCTTGTAGACAACAGTCTCACTTGCATAAACTAACCTTTTTTTCCCCCGACTTTGTTGCACAAATCGCAGTTTGAAATAAAAGAAAAAGCTACTCTAATTTATCATGTGTTGTCATATCTTGATCTAATTTTTATTAAACCCAGCAAAAGTGATGGTGTAACTTTTTATAGCGAAAGTGTTCTAGAGTTAATACATATCATTTTAATTTTCATACATCCAGTGAAAAGAAAGAAGAAATAAACATAGCAACTAACATATTAAAAAGTAAAAATTGTGGTTCAATTCGTGAATCGTTGAGCTTGATTTGTGAATCGAACCGGATTGCCACTTAGCCAACGATCCACAGGCCTAGTGCTGGCTCTTCGCATTAAGTCACGGGTCCCAACTTCTGGGCTGCAAACTGGAACCATTCCAGTCCCGGGATGCGGAGTGCACCGTTACCCTAACCCAGTACTTGTACCCTAACCTAACACCAGTTTGCATCTGGTAGCACATCCGGTCCCGGTGCCGTGTTAGGGTCAAAAAGGGGACCGGTACCAGCCACGTCCAGAGGACTAGTCTGTGCACGGTACCACATCCCGAGGGTTGCGGAGCCTTGATTTTATGTAAAAAAAAAACACAGAGTTGACGACACCCAAAACATCAGAAAGCGTCGCAGAGGGGTCCTAAACCTAACGTCAATATGTGACGACTTAGGAGTGAGAATGTGTTGACACCTGAGAACACCTGTGATTCAGCAGTCTTTACAGAAGCACCTAGTAACACTTTAACTCTAGTGCTATCTTATGGGTCCAGGTGACCCGAGCCTTACACTGACGTGTTATCCTTCCATGACAAATGAGGGTGAAGGTGAACAGGATGTCATGTCTGCCACAGACACCAGTGAAAATCAAAAATCATTGTCAAAAAAAGTTCATGGTGCTGTGTTGTGCGGTCCAGATGACCCCACTCCCAACGTCAACATACCTATGACTGCACAAGGGTTAACAGAACAGACATTTATTTAGTTAACAAATGGGTTCTTAATGCACTGTTTTTATAGACGGGGCTTTTTCCATCATTACAGAGCATAAATCCTCAGAGTTTGTGCTGCTGGAGTATTGATCCTCCTAAACCCGTCTGAACACTCGAGTTGTCACTAAACCTTGACTTTAAGTGCAGTGAGCTCAGACTTCATTACAGTCAGCCTCAGACAGTAACAGCCAGAACAGAACCAGCCGTCCACAGTCGTGTGTATTGAACCTGTCAGGTGTGTTTTCGGTAGAGCCGTAAGCTGGACACCTGGGAGCTGAGTGAACCCAGCATCTCCGCTGAGGTGGCCGAGAAGATGGCCCGCTTCCATGCCATGAGGATGCCCTTCAACAAGGAGCCAAAGTGGCTCTTTGGAACCATGGAGAAGTAAGTCGATGACATCAGCGCCAGCGTCAGTGACGGTAAACGTGTGTAAACCTTACCTAAACCCCACTGATAAGGTATCGACCCGCCTGTGGTCAGCCGGCGGCTTATCAGGGTGCGTTTCCGTTTGTGTTGAATCATCTGCTCTTCACAAACTTAGGGTTACACAACGCGTCCAAACAGTCTGTTGTAGCATTCCACTGACCTCCTTTTCTTACCGTCTGCTGTGACCTGATGTCTGTATGTGAAACCTGGATGTCTTTGGTAGCTTCGTATGATGCAGATTTATGGATTGGAATTAAAAAAAAAAACCTTAAAGATTGTCTCAAACAGAATCCATCTTGCTTTCTGCAGGTACCTGAGCCAAGTCATGAAGCTGAACTTCACCAGAGAGACTCAGCTGCGCCGCTTCAACCGCCTCCTGGCCCTCAACCTGCCGCAGGAGATGGAGATGCTCAAGTACGTTCCTGCTCCTCAGCAGCACAACCGTCCCCACACACGACCACTTCCCAGAGGTCTGTTGTGTAACACGTGACATGATCACTGGGCAGTTTCCACGCCGTCCTCTCCGTCTTAGCTGTGAACGTCCTGCGGTCGCTGACCCGATCCTGTCTAACGCTACTAGGGCTGTAACGAGTATCCGGTTACTCGCGATCTGCTCTGAAAATTCGAGTATAAATATTCGCGACGTCCAAGATCGCTGATTCATGATCTTTATAAATATAGTAGAGTGTAGTAAAATATTGTCAGGACGATGTATTTTTTGCTCTGAAATGCAGAATAATGTTGGATTTTAAGTTTATGAACTAAAACAAAACCGAAAGAGCGGAGCTACTGTCACTGGAAGAAAACAAATCTTCGTGTTGTTGAAGCTTCTGGTTTTCAAAGTGAAACTAGTGAGAGTTTTTCTTTCAGTTCAAAAACTGAGACTGAATTTCTGCTCACTGACGTAACTTCTGAAAAAATGAATTGGCTTCAACAAGCTCTGGTATTTACATTCTTTTGGTTATGGTGACTCTTCAACAGTTGAGGCAAATAACGAAACTCCAGCGGATTCTGAAGCGCAGAAACGCAGCCTCACGCTGACGTGCTGCACTCCACAGCACTGAATCCACGTGAATCAGCTGATTCTGCAGCAGAGAAAGAACACAACCTAAATTCTCCAAAATGTGATGCTAAAGATGTAAAAAGTTAAAGAACTTTGAGGATAGAAAAGCTGTGAACACTTTCAGGTTAAGTGATCAAAAACAACTATGTTTAAATGTTTTTTCTATTAATGCTTAATGTAACCAGAAGGTTGACAAAAAAACATGTTTAAAATGACGAACTCAATTTCTTTCTATTTAAATCTTTGTGTTTTTATCACTTTTTGGATTCTGATCTCCTGTTCGAAATAAAGGTATAGATGGTGGTGATTTAATGAAAATAATTTCAATTTTTATACATCCAGTAAAAAGTTACACACATAGCAACAAACATTTTACTAAATCGTGGATCGATTTGTGAATCCTTGAGCTTAATCTTAAATCAAATCAGATCGCCCCCTAAGCGACCCACAGCCCAAATGTCATGTACACTCTGGGATTTGTTTGTCCATCTACTTCCTGTTTTCTTATGTCTGCAGTTACTAACCTTCCTGTTCATCTTACTACAGACCGTCCAGTTTTTTTGCTCTTTCTTGTCCTCTCAGATCTGAGTGGATCACAGCAGATTTTCTCTAAGTCTGGTTCTAATCCTCCATTTTAGAGAAAGTTGACTTTTGTTAGCTCAGTACAGAGATTCTACTAAACGCGCTTCTATGTATCTGCTGGTCATTATTCTAAAATGAAGGTAATCTGCCCTTTTTGGAAGAATCTGGACTAAACTGGATCAAAACAGACGTGATGAATAAAGCTTGTTTTGCTTTGAGGCAGCCTGGTTTGAGAACAGATGCTGTGGAAATAAACTACATGAATGAATGAAGTCACAAAAAGTCAAACAGACTCATGAAGTCCCACTCTCATGATATTTTTATCGATTTCTGCTCTTTTAATTGTTTTTATGTCGTATTTAGCCAAAATCTAAAAACTTGACGTTTTCTAGGAAAATTAGCCTCAGAAATTAGCCTTTGAATTGTGGGCGGTATTGTTAGCGCGGAGCAGCCCCGCCCCTTTCCCCTCCCCTTTGCTGAGAGCTCAGACCCCGGGCTGCCACAGCTAGCGTTACGGCTCCGGCTTTACGTAACTTTAAAAGTGCGAGAGGAACCTCCACTGCAGGCGATCACGTCCGTCCTCTGCGATCTGCGGCGCTCCGAATCCGTTTCGTTGGGTTCAGATTTTTACCAGATGCCGGGGCTGCCACAAGAACATTTTAAAAACGCATTTTTATCAGAGCGGGTCTTTAAGAGCTTTATGCTGATGTGAAGGTTAACCCTTTAACACCGGAGCTCCAGTGTTTATATTCTTTGATTGATTGTAACTTTTCAAACGTTAACACGGTCTTTCCAATAGATTGTGAAGGAGAAAAGCAGCTAAGTTACAGTATGTTAAAGAATGTTGTGTTTAAGCATCACCTGCGACGCCTCAGGTGTTAAAAGGGTTTTCAAATTTTGTCTGATTTGATATTAATTAGGCCTTAAATTTGTTTTAAACTAGATTTAGGTTTCAGTTTAAGTTTACAGGTCTCAGAGTGTTTCATATCTACCCCTCGAGGACTCTGTTTTGGCTTCTGTTCCTTTAAGACCCCCCCCCTCTCCTGTCTTAGGATAAGTCAGGTGACTTTAAGGTCAGATTTTTGGTGCCAAAACACCACATGGCAGGTTCATGAGCCTCTGCTTAACAGTGAGGTGATCAAATCCAGGAAGCGAAACAACTTCTGCAAGGAGTCAGCAAATTTACATTAAAAAGATGTTTTCAGGTTTTTTTATGTATTTTTTTATGAGGAATTATTGAATCTGATTTGATGTTTGTGTAGGTCACTGCTGGAGTCCACCAACTCTCCTGTAGTGTTCTGTCACAACGACTGTCAGGAAGGTAAAAAAAAGCCTCATTTCCCCTGAATGAAACCGTCGTTTATGCATAAACTAACCTTTTTTTGCTGCTCTCAGGTAACATCCTGCTGCTGAAGGGCCGACAGAGCTCTGACAAACAGAAGCTGATGCTCATCGACTTTGAATACAGCAGCTACAACTACAGGTACTTCAGCCACATCCTGCTCTTTACACACAACAGCGGCGGTGCAGGCTGTGGGGGCGGGCTGCACATGCTGGGAGGAAAAGGGCATCCTCACCCTTTTTATTTATTTATTCTTTTGGAAAGTGTGACAGCTCACCTGAGCTCTGAGGAGAACCAATGCGATGAACCCCAGTCCTCTTCAGGACGATACAAACAGCAGCAGGGAAGTGTTTTAGGAAAGACTGTCAGCACTGTAGAAGTGGGACTCATAAAGAAAAACAAACGTCTACCAGGATGTCTGAATAAACATGATGTGGTGAGGAATTACAGTTAGTCCAGATCAGAGGAGGATCTGGACTAACTGGTTTCTCTTTATTTATGTCCTTGTCCTGGTTAGCAGTGAGTGATATGTGGAACCAGATATTTATTTATTACGTCTGCTTCTGTCTTTGCTTCACTTCTGAAAGCATTCTGCGTGTTCTGGTCGGGTCCACAGAACCCAAGAAATCAAATAAGCTCACCGGCTGCTGTCGGAGCGGGTTTAAAGACCCACTCCAATGAAAATAGGGTTTTAAACACGTAGTCGAATGTTTCTGATGATAGAGGACATGTATAAATACATTTAGGATTGAAATGGTATTTCTGAAAAGAGGCTGATCTTTCTCTGCTCAGTTTATTGCCCCGCTCTGATGATTTGGGGAAGTGCGGCGTGAAGACAAAAGGAAGGAAGCTGACTGTTTGCTTTGGCTGCACTTATTTTTGCATTCACAGAAACTCAGCATTTGCTGTTGTAAGTAAACAGAGGGACCAGTGGAACCGTCTTCATGGGACAGATTCAGACCTTTGTCTGTGGCTTTTACTTTTCACAAGAATCGGAATTATCTTTAGACTTTAGAACAGGTTGTGTTGGAAAACGGAGTCACAGCAAGTCTGGAAACATTTTTGATGTGGTTTTTATGAATCAGGAAGTGAGACGTTTGTCTCTTACTGAGCTGCACGACCTTTATGCTAACTGGAGAAACAAAAATGAAAATGTTTTTTTTTCAGTTTTGTTCCTCTGAAAACACAGATTAATAATGTTGCACAAACTTGTATAATAATTGAGACTAAAGTTCAGTTTAGCTTCACACGTGTGACATTGACGCACAGAAAGTTTGTCACTTTTCCTTCCATAGGCTGTAAAGGTTTAGCTTCAGAGGAAACCAAGATGAAAGTGATCCTCATGTCAGTTTCTGTTTGGCTTTAAGCAAAGATTGGCAAGAGAATCTGGCCACAGAGAAAATGAATATCCGGAAGTCCCTCCCCCTGCCGGAGCCGGACGCAAAAGAACATCATTTGAGCCTGAAATCATTGGCTGGAAGTTCTCAACCAGATCCCCCGTTTTAAGTTCTCTACCTTTTTTCCCTTTGACATACTGTAACTAGTGCTGCCACAAATGATTATTTCAATAGTCGACTAATCATCGATTATTTTTTCCGATTAGTCGACTAATCGGGTCACGGGCAAACTGGATGTAAAACACACATCATTATATTTTAATTAACTAAAACTAGATATAAAGCATTACCTCTGATAATGCAAGTGTGAATGCTGTTAGCTGAATTTGGCTGCTAAATGCTAGCGCTGATAGCAGAAGATACTGCAGTTGGTGGTTGAAATCGCTGAAGCTAATAGCTAGCTAAAATATTAGCTAAATGACAATTTAGCCTAAAAAAACTGAAAAAAAGCCTAAAGTAGCCTAAACAGCTAGCATGCAGCTGATATATTAGCTAAACTCTACATTAGCCTAAAAAATGGGAAAAAAAAATTAAGTTAGCCAAAACCGCTAGGATGTAGCTGAAATATTAAACTCCAAAATAGCCTTAAAACGTTAATAAATGCCAAAATAGTCCAAAAAGCTAGCACAATGCCATTATACTTTACAGTATATACATTATACTTTAATCTTTACTGCACTCTGACTCTATATAATATAAGGTAACGACTAATCGACTATTAAATTAGTCGTCGACTATTTTAATAGTCGATTAGTCGTCGATTAGTCGACTAATCGTGGCAGCCCTAACTGTAACTACTAACGTGATCAGCTGATTCACAGACAGAAAGCAGCATTTTACGTGTTCTTCTCTGGAGGTTAACGGGTGTAGTTATACAAACGTAAACACCTGCTAATATTGACTTAAAAGAAATAAATCGATTAACGTTCTCTGTCCATGTGCACACGAAATTGTTAGACAGTTACAGTTTATTCACATTTACAAGCTTATAGTTCTGAAAAGTTTTTAAAATGTAATTTTTCTGAAAGGGTTTCTTAAAGTTTAGGAAATTTCCGCTCACGCAAACGGTTAAAGTTCCAAAATTTCTTCTGGCTAGAGATTTATGGGCCTAAATCAGGGCCAATATTATTTGAAATCCAAATCAATTAAATTGAATTGTTTGGTCAAAAAAATATAAAAGTCCAAAAACTTTTTTTATTTGAAAATAAATGTAGTTATTTACAGCCTCAAATGTTCTGTTTTTTAGGTTTTCAAACCTCAAAATGTCAATTTTAACGTATCAAATCTATTTTTCACTTTCAACTCTTTTTTTTCGTTTACAAATCTGAAAATTTCAGTTTCAAAACTTTTGGCCCTCTTGTGGTTCGTTGGGGCGGGGCTAACACGAGGACCAATCAAAATGGATGAGGGTGGTAACTTCAGTCCCGATGCGTTCACTGACTCTGAGAACTGTAATATTTACAGTCAGAAAATGTCTGTTTAGTCTCCCCTGTCATAGTCTGAAGTTGTTCCAAGACGGGTGTAAAAAGAGTTTTATCACGTACACACCGCGCGTCCAAAGCTCTGTTCTGGTCCGTTCAAAGCTCCATCTTGTTGTGTTAAGTATTGGGTTCTCCGGCCGCAGCCTCGCGGACTTCAGCGGAGCTCGCTCAATACGCCGGGAGAGACCTGAGCAGGAGCAGCTGCTCTGGTCCTGAACTGTAATCTTTTTCTTATTTTTGTCAAGACAATCATTTAAAAAGGTCCTCAATCTCCCCCCTCTCAGGTTAATGCGGGACAACCTTCAAACTCAGGTTGTCTTGAAAGTGAAGCGGGTGTCATCCAAACACCCCCCACCCCGAATAAGACAGAAGCCCTGGTAATGAGAAAATATTTAAAGGATTTCATTTTTTGTAGGTTTTTGTGGAACTCTTCTCAATAAATAAACCAGCAGCATCTGTGCAGGATGACATGTTTGACAGGCAGCGAACAGCCAATTCACCGCGCGGCGCCGGTTTGCGGCAAAAGAGGGGCGGGTCTCTGGTAGTCGTGAAAGCCAAACCAGATATTGGAAAACATGTAGGAAGGTGGCTCTTGAGAACCAGGGTTCCCTACCCCTGTTCTAATGACTTCCTTTCAAAATAAGACTTCCTGTGTCACATATCTCAGTGCAGCAAATAATAGGATAATATAATGAGTAAGAAACAGTTTATTTTTCAGTTTGTTGCACCTATGCCACAAATGCATAAATCTAGCAAACTAACATTAAAGCAGAGTTAATTCAGTGACACGTACCGTATTTTTTTAACCGGCACCTAAAATACTTAAATAAAAAAAGGAAACTTTGCCCAATAACCCTTGGATATAAATTTTGGTTGTGTGCTCTGACCTCAGATTGATTTTCTGTGGTACATCGCGATCACAGATTTGTCAAAAGGTTGTACTACAAACAGCTGTATGGATTGTTGGAACATCAGAGTGAATTGTGATGTTCTTCAACTGTTTGTGAATGGATAGAAGTGAAAGGATATTTCACTTTACTACTTATTTTTCTTACTTCAGTTGCTTCAGCTAGACTGGAGGGTTAAAAGAGCCACATGAGGCTCCGGAACTTCAGGTTGGAGACTCTTGGTGTAGTCCCACCTTCACCTCTGCTTCACCCACAGAACATCTCTCCACCGTCTTCCAGCTCTTCTCCATTATCAACTCCAGCCTTCTTCTCTGTCACTCCAGACTTCCTCATAACCCTCAGCTCCTCTCTCTGATCCAGTCACAGACGTTCTCTAGATCTACACAGACTCACAGCAGCTTCTAAACTGTTGTTCTCAAATGTTCACGAAATGATTCCCTCCATGTTCTTTTAGTGGTTCAGCAGCTGTATCTGCGTTACTATCACTCATCACTTTTCCCCTAAATCCCCCCAACCCACACTCCCCAACACTGCATGGGGGGGTTAAAAAAGTGGAAAGTTTTTCCTCTTTTGTTCCGTGGATGTTTGCTGAGTCGTCAGGCCGTTCAGGTACTCTGAAGGGTTTATGTAACTGGTGGGGGGGTGGCATTCCTTGGAGGTTTGTATTTGGGAAAGAAAGCCGATCAGGATGAACACCCCCCCTCCAGCTTCCTTGTGCGCGGCCCCTTTAAGCATTTCCCAATCTCACATCCAGACATGTGACTTTAGCTGCGGCCCCCTCCCAGCTCACGCCCCCACACGTGCTGCCCTTGTTTTGGTGGGTTTCTCCTCTTTCTGCGCTGAAGATGATTGGCTGGAGGGGGGGCTGATGAGGAGGCAGGCCCAGGGTGCAGCCCCCCCGCCTCCAGACACAGGGAGGGTTTTGTTGAAAACAGTCTGCAGTGACTGATAAACAGTGTGGGAAACGCCCCCTCAACCCCCAGTGTTACTCCAGGACAGGAGAAGTAGCCCCCGTGCAGGAGCTGCAGCATCTTATCTCAGGCTTTGAGTGACCTTTGACCCCTGTTCAGCCAGGGAGAACTTTCAGCATGTTTCAGAAAAAGTGATGGTGTCACTTAGAAAGAGAGGAGAAGGTCTGCCTGAACGAACCAGGAGAAGAAGAAACAGAATCTTCCTGGAGGTCATGGAAGGAGCAGGTGGAGAGAAGGTCAGGCGTCAGCTGACTCGGGTCAGAGTTCAACAGTCAGACGGAGACTTTAGGACAAACATGGATCCATGAGAGAATTCAAGGAGAAAGACGCTGAGCAGCAAAAACACAGAAGTTCATCTGGATCCTGAGCAGAAGAGGACACTTATGCACAAAAATCATCATTTAAAAACTTCTTGTCTGTGTCTTAACGAGTAAATGCAATGCAGAAACACTAAATCTGATCTTCTGCATACATTTTTTTGTGGTGAACAGTCTGTTGTGTTGGACATTTCTACCTGTAGATTTTTTTTTGGTAGAACAGCAGTTCTGGTGTGTTTTTTCCATTCTGTACCGTTGTTACTATGGAGAGAAATAGACTCACCCTGATCTGTGCGTGCAATTCTTGATTTGTGCACAACTTTGTCTCCAGACAATATTCACAATCTAAGTTCAAAGCGGCTAAAAAAAAAAATTCTGATGACCCAGCATTCTAGCAGCATTCAAACGCATCACTCAGAGGAATCTTGGAGACGTGAAAAGTTTAACATCAGATTTGTGCGTAGATGTGGTTTTGTGTGTGCGTAACAAGCAATTTGTTCATATAGTTAGTTTCAAGGTGATGTAATTTAAATTTGAAATGTGTAAATTGTATTTTTTTTATTTAATAATTTGTATACGTATCCATAAATTGTATTATGAGTTACAATTCAAGAGTTAGACACAAATCAAGAGCTAAGCACAAAACAACAATACAAATCCATACAAATCCACAGTTACATACAAGTCAAGAGTTAAACACAAAACAAGAATAACACAAATCAGGGTGAGTCTGTTTTCTCTCCGTATCATCAGATCAGTCATCCTTGTGTCTTTATTCCAGGTAATAAACAGCAAATAGAAAGTAACATCCTTTTTCAAAGAGATGCTCTTTCTCTGGGTTCATGCAGGAGTTTGAATCTCAGCAGATGAAATACAAATGTGACTCTTGAACTTTGCTTGGAGGAGTCGGCCTCTCATCAGCTTCTGTTGATGCACTCAGTTGTGCTAATATGAAGACTGCAGTTCAGCCATAAACACAGGAAATGATGGTTTATGTAACCAGTTTGTTCACATTAATAAGCTCACCGTAGACAGTAAAGGTTTAATAACTGAAATGTTGTTTTTTTAGGGGCTTCGACATCGGCAACCATTTCTGTGAGTGGATGTACGACTACAGCTGCGAGGAGCACCCCTTCTTCAGAGCCGACGCTCAGAAGTACCCCTCAAAGACCCAGCAGGTGAGCACACCGTGTGCCGGCGTGTCCTGACACCGCCGTCCCTACCAACCCAACCGTGACGTGTCTGTGTGCAGCTCCACTTCATCGAAAGCTACCTGCGGGAGTCCGACGCCGGCTTCCACAACCTGAGCGCCGCCGACCAGATGAAGCTGAAGGAGGAGCTGTTTGTGGAGGTGAACAGGTGAGTTCAGGTGTGGCAGCGGCGGTTCCAGCAGAGGATGTGCAGGCGGTCAACTTTGTGTTTGTGGTGCAGGTTTGCCATGGCGTCTCACTTCTTCTGGGGCTTGTGGTCGATCATCCAGGCCCGTCTGTCCACCATCGAGTTCGGATACCTGGTGAGTTTCTTGTTTTCTGTCCTTTATTCCCGTCAGGATGCAGAGTCAATATTTAGTCGCAGGTCAAAAGCTGATGGAGGTTAGCCTGACATGACCAGAGCGCCTGTTAAACCGACAACTTTCACTGATAACTGTCCTGAACCCAGGTTCTCTGGACCTTTCTGAAGACACCATGACTTGTTTATTTTGGATCAGTGCTTTTGAGGGGGTGGGGCTTAAGGAAATGACCAGCAAAATGGCCCTTCCCACAACACCACAAAAACTTGTGTTGTTTTCTAGAAATTTTCCTCTGAGTTGTGGGCGGGACTTTTGATGACTAGGAGCAACCCCGCCCCCCTTCCCCTCCCCATTGCTGGAAGCTCAGCAGGACGTTTGTGGCCCTCCCAGCATATTTTCTACATTACAAATAAGTTATTTTTAAAACTGTGTTTTTTCTTTTGCTCCTGATTCCCGATTGGACTAAAGAAATACTCAGAAATGCAATTTTGACCTTCATTTTTAAAAATCATCATCAGAAACATGCCACAAGAACATGTTAAAAACACAGTTTCATCAGAGTGGGTCTTTAAGAAGCGCAATAACTTTAATTTTTGACTCTTCTATGGGTTATGTTTTGTTCAGCTTTGTTTTATTATGACACCAACAGGCCACGATGCATCAAAGACAGAAAAAAATCAATTTTTAAAATCAGTTTCTTGTTATAAAATCAGTTTCTTGTTATAAATGTTCCTCTTGGCTGCAGCGCGTCAATTCTTTTAACTTGCCTGTCACTATTTCTAACACAAAGCAGCTCCAGCAGTTCACAGAGACCACTAGGGATGTAACAATTCTTTTAAAAATCTGATTCAAACTCGTCAACATGTTCATCCATGCAGAAAACGAAAAAATCCGTTTGTCACGGCCTGTGCCTAAATTTAGAAAAATGGAGAGCAGATGACATTTCTTCATGCAGGTTTGCTGAGTGTGTGTGATTGCTGATGCTGCTCCTCACCGTTCGCATAAGTCCGTCCCTCGGGGATTTCGTGACCCAGAGCCGTGCTCCTTTTTATTAACCCTCTTTAGTCCCTCGTCTCTTTTTCTTTCTTTTTTTTTTAACGGTCATTTGCACTGAGTGGGAGTGCGGGAAAGTGCGCAAGTGTGGGTGAGTATGTGAGTGCGTGTGGAGCGAACGCACAGGTGCGTGAGCAAACGTGGTTGAGTGGGCGAACACTGGCGCATGCGCGAATGGATCAGGCGAATGCCTGTGCAAACTTGAGCGCGGGCGAGTGCGCGAACGTGGGCACGTGAGTGAACGAAGACGATTGAGAGAGCGACCGCAGCCGTGGGCGAGTCAGAGAACGCATGCGAGTGCGCGGGCGAGTAAGCGAACGCGGGTGAGTTAGTGAATGCGGGCGAGTTAGCAAGCGCAGGTGAGTGCGCAGTTGAGTGCGTGTGCGCGGGCGAGTTAGTGAACACAGGCGAGTGAGCAAACGCGGGCGAGTTAGTGAATGCAGGCGAGTGAGCAAACGCGGGCGAGTTAGTGAATGCGGGCGAGTTAGCAAGCGCAGGTGAGTGCGCAGTTGAGTGCGTGTGCGCGGGCGAGTTAGTGAACACAGGCGAGTGCGCGGGCGAGTTAGTGAATGCAGGCGAGTGCGCGGGCGAGTAACTGGGCGCGGGCGAGTTATCAAGCACAGGTGAGTGCGCAGTTGAGTGCGTGTGCGCGGACGAGTTAGTGAACACAGGCGAGTGCATGGGCGAGTGAGCAAACGCGGGCGAGTTAGTGAAAGCCGGCGAGTAAGCAAGCGCAGGCAAGGGCGCAGTTGAGTGTGTGTGCGCAAGCGAGTTAGCAAACGCAGGCGAGTGTGCGGTCGAGTGAGCGAACACGTGTTATGTATAATCGTTTATTTGTGTTGAATCATTTCTGTTAGTAGGAAACAAACTGCTCGATGTGAGGGGCAAAAAGAAAACATACTTAGCCTTAAAATAGCCACACTTGTATTCGTTGTGTTGAGAAAAAAAAATTTGAAATCGTGACTTGAACTCTGTGAATCGAATCGTGGCTTGACTGAATCGTTACGTCCCTAGAAACCACACAGGAAGTTATAAACCATCAACAACCTAAATGTGTCTTTAAACTTTGAGTGGACCTCATTTAACACAGTATTTTAGCAGCATCCTAAACTACTAAGAGCTTAACCCTTTAACACTGGAGCTCCATTGTTTATGTTCTTTGATTTACTATAATATGTTTTATTTTTTAACACGATCAACGTCATTCCAGTAGATTCTGAAGGAGAAAAGAGCCGTTTTTCTCCTTCAGAATCTACTGGAATGACGTTGATCGTGTCTATGATTGAAAAGTTTCAGTCTGTTAAAGATTTTTGTTAAAGGGTTAAACTCAACATTTTTTAAGCATTATTTTTGGTGTTTTTAGAGTTTGAACTTTGAATGTGTTTTGCAGGAGTACGCCAAGGCCAGGTTTGAGGCCTACTTCCAGCAGAAGAAGATCTGGGCGGCCTAAAGGATCGGCAGCATCGGCTGGTTTGATGTTGAGCCGACGCGTCCTGAAGCGGGACGCAGAGGCCGTTCCGCCATCCATGCTTTTCTTCCACACCCCTCAGGGGATTTGCTGCTGCTGACAGCCGAACTGGGCGCTCAAAGGATGCGCCTCTGTCCGCTGCAGCTCAGAGTTCACTCTGACTTTTACTAACCCTCATCAGCAGCCTTGTTCAAACCACACGGCTAACACGATGCTTCAGAGCGGGACAGCTGTGCAGACGCTGCTAGTTTGGAAACCGCCTGTAGATCCTCTATTGGAAACCAACCAAAACGAACCTTTGGGTCGTCTCACTCACTGAGGCAGCACTTGGTTAGCTGTGTGTGTAACAAACCCGTGGGGGTGATGCCCCGCCTGTTGGTGACCGGTCTGTTTTCTGTAAACACTCGCTGTTAGTTTGACTTTCTATTTTTAAAATGATGGCTTTGACACATTTAGGCCAAGGATAAAACCGTTTTTTATTGTGAAAATGTGAATATTTTGCACCAAATCACACTGAAAATCAAAGAAAAGCCGTCCTTGATATAACTATGCCAGATTATTGATGACGTATTGATTCTGAGCACTGTGATGAGAAGAGGTCACGCTTAAAGTGGAGCGTGGTTCTGAAAGGGTTGACTGATCACCTGTGCCTGTCAGAAGAGCCATGACCCAAACCGTCACTCTGCTCCATGGAGTTTTACATCATTAACCAAGTACAATCTGACTCAAGGCAAACAATATTGTGATGGAAAATGTTTAACTTTTTAAAAAGAGAGGAGAAAGCGGCGACATATTCGACATTCATTAAATGAAGTTCCAAAAATCTGAGATTTAAGACATAAAATCCCTCAAATATCACCTGAAAAGCATTGAGTTCCAAATAACCAGAATGTTTTCAAGCTAAAAAAATAATTTCCCTTCATGTTGCAATGCCATTCAACTCCTTAAATTCCCACTCCGATCATCTTTAGTCAATTCTTAAATCATTCCCAGAGCTCTTTAAATCGGGATTATGCAGTTTTCAGCCAAAATCAAAAAACCTGCGTCGTTTTTTAAGACTATTTTCCGCAATAGTTCATTAGAAATTTGCCTCAGGGTCGTTGGCGGGACTGTCTCGACTTCCCATCATTCCTATGTTTACACTCCTGCTAGCTTACAGACCCTCACAACCCCGAGCTAACATTAGCAAAACAAAAGCAATACCAGAGCTATGCAGCCGTACAGTTTAGATCCAGATTCCAGCTCAGACGAGGAAAACAAAGACGTTCATTGATCTATTCGTCTGCATGTGGACGCATCAGGACGACTTCACAAATTACCTGCTCCTGATCCATCACAATTTGAATGAATGGTTTTAATCTTATAAATGCTCCTAAAACATGTTAAAAATACCTAAAACACCATTTTCATTGGAGTGGGTCTTTAAAGCAGGAAGGGATGAACGTTAGCAAACTCCTTCAACAGCTGGCGCTAGCTAACACTAACAACCCTAAGTTGGGTCCTTTAGTTTAAACAATGAACTCCTATAAATATTCAGTTTTCAAAGATGATTTGAACTCCGCGAAGGTGTGACTTCAGCTAATCATGTTGAGTTACTCGTATGCTAGCTATCCTGACAAACTAAAAACCGTAATCTTTGTGCATTTTAAGTTTCTGCCACACTAAATATTTATTAATTTTTTTTTACGAGTGTAGCTTCATCAGTGTTAATGTTGGCCTAAAATGTGCTGTTATGTAAAAGTGCAGCTGAAGAACTCATACAAACGTGCTGCTGTGACGAGCGCGGTAAAACTGCTTCAGTTCTGCACTTATCTGTGGGTAGAGTTGTGTTATCAGCTCATAGTGCCATACGCACACACACACACACACACACGCACGTCAGAGCGCTGCTGTGAATAAAGCTGTGGAACGCCGTCAGAGGCACATGAAGGCTGGTTTCCTGTGTGGTCGGGCTTCGGTTAGGATCACGTGAAAGCTGCTTCAGCTGTCAAACCTCCTCCACACTGAGCCTGAAACTGGTCCCTGAACCGGGTCCTGATCCTGGAACCACTTTTAGATGTTTGACTGTGACACTTTTGCAGACTGAAACTAGATGAAAGGGTAGCAGAACTGTGACTATGACCTTCTTGATATTGTTTCTTTAACTGCACATGCTGGTGAAGCCTGTTCATATTTAGTCTTGTGTGGACTGGACGTCCATCCGCAGGTTCTACAGCATCTCTACAGGCTGAATTAATTTGTTTTTTTAAGTATTAATGGTCATTTTTTTGTAATCCTGTATTTTCATTTGTCATCTTTGTTCCTCTCTTCGTTTTGATTCTGTTGAAGCTCCAGCAGAAATGTTTTCTGCAGAAAGAACAGCAAATATTCCCACTTTGGAACAAACGCATCCTGTTTCTGTTCGGCGTTAAACTCACTAACAGAACTGCTTGTCAAATTGAAAGTCGTTGCAGATGTTTTTATGCTGCGTTGTGTGCTCGGCAGTGACGGCTTTGCAGAAGGCGGAGCTTGTTCTCGTCGGGGTGTCGGGACGCAGAGATGATCCTGGCTGTAAATGTATCGCTTTGCACAAATAAAACTTTTAAATTTAAAAGCTCCTCTCTCTGTCTGCCTGAATGTATATCTGAAGAACAGAACTTTTACAAATACATTGGAATATCACAGAAGCGTCTTCATTTCTATTCCTCCACTCAAAAAAGGAAAGTTTCACTAGAATTACAGATTCAGGGCCCACTGATTTAACTGATTTCAAGTATTTATTTGAACATAAATTGGGGTTTTAGCTCATAAAACCCACAAAAATATGATTTCATGGGATTTGAATATTGTTTTTGCAGAAATATAAAAACAGTTCAAATTAACAGTTTAAAAAATGATTTTCTAAATGACATCAGTCTATCTTCAGTCCTTCAGTAGTCTGGTCAGGAACCAGGTTCTTCTGAAAGATAAAACCTGCGTCTCCATCCAGACCGTCAGCAGAAGGAATCACGAAGATTCTGCTAGTCCAGGAGCGGGCAAACTTTCTTACTCATAGGAATCAAAAGATTGTAAAATTGGACAGAAGGGCCGGACACCGGACCAGAAGCAGATTTGTGGTTTTGTTATTTAAATAGTAAAAGAAAGAAAAAAAAAAAAGAAAAATCTAGACAAAAACATGCATTCATCTTGACAGAACATTTTCAATTTTTTTCACCAATGGGTTGATGTCCCACAGGGAAGAACTTAAACTCAGGGAAATTCTGTGTTCATGTGATGTTGAAATATAATTTAAAAATGACTGTCCGATTTGAAAATCACATGAAAATATCTGAAAAACAACAAATCTTCATGAATGCAGAATAACTTTGTTCGTAGTGCTCCATCTGTGGGGAGACGCCTGAACTACAATGGAAATGAAACATTCAAAGACGTTTATTCCAGTTTGGCGGGCCAGATGAAATTGTTCGGCGGGCCGCATCCGGCCCCCGGGCTGTAGTTTACCCACCCCTGTGCTGGACTGTTGCAGTGATTCTGGGCTGAAGAAAGCAGAGTTCACCAACACCAGTGCTGGACATTGGAGCCCACATCTTGATTGACTGGAGATTTCACTCTGGACCTCCTTCAGTTTGGGTTCTGCTCCTCACCAGTCTTCCTCAGAACCATTGGACCTTGAATCAAAATTAAAAGGAACACTTTACTTTCATCAGAAAACAGGACCTATATAGTCCAGTCCTTGTATAAATTCTTCCTTTTGGGGGGGTCGTAAGAGAATTAAGAATGAAAGCACTGGTGTAACCCATCCCAGCTGCTATAATAACTGTTACAACCTTTACCCTGATATCTGTAGTATTCAGATATTACGGTTGTAAATTTGCAGACCTGACCCGACCCGACCCGCTGAAACAGCCTCTGAAGCTGAACGGGTTTTAATCTTATAAATGCTCCTAAAACATATTAAAAATATCTAAAACACCATTTTCACCGGAGTGGGTCTTTAAAGCAGGAAGGGATGAACGTTAGCAAACTCCTTCAACAGCTAGCACTAGCTAACACTAGCAGCCCTAAGTTGGTTCCTTTTTTGCTTTAAAGTTTAGTTTAAACAATGAGCTCCTCTAAATATTCAGTTTTCAAAGATGATTTGAACTCCCTGAAGGTGTGACTTCAAGGAGAGCTCTTTAAAGGGAAAGCTGAAATCTCCACACAGATACTCCACTTTAAAAATGTGACATTAAAAGGTGGGATGCAGTCCTGGTGAGGGAAAAGCTGCGGATTTCTCTGCAGGTTTCTTCCAGCTGCAGTGCGGCCCACCCTTGGACTCAGATATTTATGGACTCTCATCTAGATAATGCAGTCTTGCTCTGACGATGCGATGAGTCACCTTTGGCCTCCTGGAGAAAAGCTGCAGCCAAATCCTTCATTTCTTATGGCTGCTCGTTTCCCTGCAGATCTGCTGAGTCAGCAGGCTGAGACCGTTTCTGCTCATGAGCTTCTGAAAACGTTCCTCAGCCAACCATCTCTGCGACTGGAAAACTCCACGCTGCTGCGGTCTTCTTATCGGCCGCAGTGTTGCACAACACAGTGGTAAAACGCGGGTCTGCTTGGAATGGGTCTGATGTCAGCCTCCAGGTCGTTATCAGCCTCTGTACTTTACTCTGTTATTACACACATGCATTAAGTAACAGATGAAGGATTCATGAAGAACTTTCGTTTTGGTGCCAGAGTGTATCCAGCAGGGGTTGGAAGGTTTTGGTTCAATCCGTTTGGGTATGAATGGACTCAGTCTGGAGCCTGTTGTCCCTCAGGTGTGAGTGTCCTGTGAGGGGACCTTTCCTACACCCCCCTGACCCTGCACAGGACACACAGGACAGATGATGAAGAGTCAACCAGCTGGGATGACCCGTAAATGATCCACAGAGTTCAGACGTGTGAAGGAGTCCGGATCATGTGACGGGCCTGAGGCGTCGGCAGCCTCACCTCTCTGAGCCTGTCAGCCTCCATGATGTGCATGAGTCCATTTGTTCCGGTCTCATCCGTTTAACGGTCAAGTTTAAGATACCAGATAATAAAAACTGAACTGTCTCATCAGACTCATCTAGTGTCTCAGAACACACGTTTACAGAGTGAAGTAGAGGGTTTTGCTCTGAACAGAGTTGGGGGGAATACTTTTTATTTTTTAAGGGAATGTTCTCCAGGGTTACAAGCCAGCCAGGCCTGATAGGACTCCTTCTTCTGCTTGACGGCATCCCTTACTTCCGGTGTCCACCACCGGGTTCGGGGGTTGCCGCCATGACAGGCACCAGAGACCTTGTGTGGCCCAGTTAAGCAGAATTCACTACTGTGGAGATGTGATCGAAACAGGTGTCTATGCTCACACTGTGTAAACTTGTCTAAAGGGACTGTCATCTTAATATTTGGTTATTGGTTGGCTTGTTTCAATATTTTCCTTTTTTCATTTTATTTAATGATTTTTTTTAAGATTCCTTTTGCTTCTTTCCAGTTATTCCAGCAGCCTTTGTGGGCTTTTCTTTGATCATCTTTTAATATATTGTCAAATCATCCCCTGGTCTTTTAATTATGATTATACCTTTTTGGCCAAATTCTAAAAACCTGTCATTTTCTAGGACATAGTTTCTGCAGAGCGGCAGGAGTTAATTAGAATGTCACCTCTTGAGTTGTGGGCGGGCCATTGCTGCAGACAGGGGCGGACTTACCAATAGGTAACCTGCTTGGGGACCCCAACACCTTAAGGCTCCCCAGGCTGAATACTTAATATAAGTGTCTAAATCATTTCCACGCCCATTATTATCTAAGTGTGTCACAAAAAACAAATTCACTGAAATGCTGTAAGACTGCTTATGTGAAAGTGTGAAAGTGTTTTGTCCTCCCCAGCCCTTCTACAGCAATGGAATATTCTAGCAACATCAAGCTAAGAAAGACTTAAAAAAAACAGCAAGATGAAGAAGAAAAGTATGGAGAAAGGAAAGAATGTGTTGCTGCACTTCCTGAAGTGCAGGAAGATAGAACAGGAAATAAGAACAACAGAATTAAATGTTTAAAAGTGTAATGGAGACAAAATCCTATTATTGGGAAAGAGAATAAAAGAAAATACAAGAATAAAAATCATAAAATTATGAGAAAAAAAATCAAAATGAATCATTAAATTAGAACTTTATTTTGAAAAAAATGTCCATGTAAAGTTAGAACCTCTTAAGTCATGAATTCATGACTTTGTTCTCATGAAATGCTGGATTTTTTTCATCATTTAATGGTTTTATTCTTACATATTTATTTTCTTTCATGGTGGCCCTAATACTCCATCACAAGAAGAGGAACAGAAAAGGAGAGCAAACGCAAAGGTGGTGGGGGCAGAAAATAGTTATTATGGGGATTTCTATTTTTATTTGACGCCGCTCCATAGTGAACTGTTTTTAAATATCTTTGTAGATTTTACCCTCCTTAGTAAAACATGACTAAAATAATTAATACAAACATTTCCGAGGGTCCCTTGGCATTGTCTGCCACCGGGAGCGGAGCAAGCCTGCCCCCACTTCCCATCATCCCTCTGTTTACACTATCTCTCGCTAGCTTACAGCCCCTCACACCCGCAAATGATGCCACAAAAATGTGATCAATATCAGAGTTATCCAGGCGTCCAGATTCCAGCTCAGACGAGGAAAACAAAGACGTTCATGGATCTATTTGTCTGTAAGTGGATGGATCAGAATATGGGTGGAGCAGGAAGTTTGTAGCCCACCCAACATATTTTCTACATCACAAATAAGCTCCTTTCAAATATCGTTTTCTCATCTGCTCCAAGTTCACAACAATATGAATAAAAAATACGAAGAAATGGAATTTTAAGCCAAATTTTCCTCATATGTCCTCCATCATGAGAACAAATGCAACACAAACATGTCAAAATGACCAAAAACCCAGTTTTCATTGGAGTGGGTGTTTAAATGAGCGGGGGTGAGGGGGGTGCACCATCATTTGAACCTGTGGTGGTCATGCAGAGACCTTGGTTCCCACAGATGAAAGAATGTGCTGCAGAGGAATGCTAACAGAGGAAAGAGCTGGGATGGGGGAGGACTGTTTTCACTTTTTCTATTTCACTGCAACTCTATGCATAAATAATGTTGCATTTGGCATTCATGTACATCCCTGAGATGTCCCGATCTGTTTTTTCCGGCCTTCTCACATGCTGAGTGAGCTGACATGAAGGAAAACTGAATATCAGGATGAGCTTCCTTTACTAGCAGATAAACTGAAGGGACTCCGCTGAACGGAGAGAGAAGAAGTCCGATGTTAGTGTACCTGGAGACATGCATCAGTGTTGCTTCTATGAAAAATAAAATGGATTCAAAGACTGCTCATTTAAAATGCTCTTCCTTAAACCAACAGTGCCCCCTGCTGGAGGAGAAACGCCATGGACTTCATTCCTGGAAGAGTCCACTCATAGACATGAGTCCACTCCATTTCAGAAGGCAGGAGAAATGCAGGCTGCAGCTCTAATGTCATGAAAAAGTTAAAATTAATTATAAATAAAAAAAAAACAATTAAAACAAGGAAGAACCCTAAAGCCCCAGCAAATCAAAACCGACAAAAAAGTTTATTTCTAGTAGAAAATGCAGCAAATAATCCTGGACTCAGAATTGAGCACTTAAACCTGTTTGACACACAAATACTTATTTTGTTTCATATTTTAATTAATAACAGTTTGAAGAATTGAAGACAAATTACCCTTTAAAAAATAAACAATTTATAACTTTTGAAAGAGAGTAAAATAATTTCCTTTCAAATTGAAAGACCTTGTTTCACAAAGAATCGTCTCAATTCTGCCAATGTAGTAGTAGGTAGTGTGATGTCAGCAGTGATTAAAAATAAAAAACACATTTATTTTACCGTTTGTCAGCAGTGATTAAAAATAAAAAACACATTTATTTTACCGTCTGGGGTAGATTATATTCAAAAATATATTAATCCAACTCAAAAAATAATCCCAAGCCAAGTGAGACTAACGATGTATTTCTAAACCCATAAGGGACACTTAAATCATTTTCAAAAATAAAAAAAATTCAAAACTGGAAAAAAGTAGAGAATTTGAAATCAAATATATATATGTATATATATAAAAAATAGAAAATCAAAAATAGAAAGTCTTATGATCCAGTCCACCTTAATTCTCATCATTTACCTT
>NC_050517.1:6040491-6075469 GCF_002922805.2 Oryzias melastigma
GGGGGTTGCAGCACCTCCAGTCAGGGCCATAGATGCCCCGCCCCCTCCAGACTTAAGCATGGCAGATCTCAAGAACAGGTCATCTAAAAGCATAAACCCGCTTTGGTTTATTTACCATCACCCTGAATCGGCTAGGATAGGCTCCAGCAACCCCCAGGACCATGAACAGACAGGTTCAGAAGATGATGAATGAGCTGCAGGACAAACTTCTCGTTCATTTATTGTATTATTGGATGAACTCTCCTCTGGGCTTGAACTGATGGAGGAAACATGACTCTCAGGTTCTGGTCTGGAACCGGGTGAAGAACACCGAGTCCAGAGTGTCTGCTTCCTGAGATACAGATGACTGGGGAGGGATCCTCAGCACAAGATCTCAATGGGGGTGGGTGTGTTCACGTCGCTCCGTGACTCTGTGGGAAAGCAGAAACCGTTTTAAAGCAGTTCATACATGAAGTTTAGACTCATATTTGTGTGCAGCCAACTTTATTTATGAAAACTTTACAAACAACAACAACTTCTGAACAAAAATACAGCAAATGAACCAAAAAAATCTGATCAAAACAGAACTTTAGTAGAATTCAAGCTGAAGTATAATGAGTGTTTGTGCGTGCTGACCCACAGAAGCACATAACAGATCGTTGTTGTGCTTCAGTTTAAAACTGCCGATCTGCTGACAATTACAGAAAAGGACCAATCAGAGAAGACAGAACCACCTGTGAGGAGAGCAGCTGCCTTCAGTCCACTGTGTCTGTGGATGCTGGCCTGGTCTCCTCACCTCCTGAAACAGACATTTAATTCAACGCCGCATTTTCCTGGAAGCCACGTGAATAAGTGAACCTGGTGGAAGTTAACTGCTGTGCGGCGAGTAGCGGCCCAGCTGGATGTTGAGCCAGATGTTTCGGCGTTGGCTCCAGCCCCCCGGGGCCTCCACCTCGTACAGGCGCTCCCGGAGCTCCAGCTGCTGCTGCAGGAACTTCCTGCACACTGAGGCACAAAAGGAGAACATCTCTGCTCCTGCTCGGTCCTCAGGGAGACCACAGGAAGACAGAAACGCTGGTATTTTCAAACACTACAGCTTTGGGGACTTCTGAGGAAAACTGCAGGTTACTGCTTTTCCCTTCATATCAATGATAGATGTAGATCATGTAGATCACACGTGTCAAAGTCAAGGCCCGGGGGCCGGATCCGGCCCACCGGTTAATTCTATCCGGCATTTCTATGTGACATTTATAACTATACAAGACTCTTCTTCTACAGCATAAGTTCAATTGTGCCATTTTTCTTATTTTCTTTTCTCTAGTTGTACTGACCTGATACTCTCGTAACTTGTGTTTGTTGTTTTTTATTTGATTTTCATGTTAATTTGGTGGAAAAAAATCAAAAAAACTTTAATGACAAAAGAAAAAAAATCACAATAGTAAAAGATATCACTGTTTGTGAGCCCGCCACGCCGTTAAAAATCTAAAAATCTACAACTTCCGAATCCAACATTTTTCCTCAAGTACCCTCCCAATGATGGTCCATGAGAAATGAGGCAATAGATCAAAATCCCAATTAGGAGTTTAAATATTTTGGGGGTGCTCTTCCATGTGTCAAATCTCAGTGAAACTTCAGGTGTGTTTGACTTAACCTGATTGCCTGTGTGGGAAATTTTGTGAAGATTTTCTTTCTCCATATGATGCAAAAATGTGAAAATCTTCAAATTTCACACTTTGAAACAAAAAGTTGTAGGTCCTGCGGCCATCCCATAATAATCTCAAAACTTCCTTTGCATGTTTTGATGTTTTGATTTTCACCGGTTCTAGATGTGTGGAAATAATGGTGAGTTTTTTTGTTTTTGGCGTGGTGACATTTTTGGTCAAAGACGCAGTGAAAAAGAAGAATTATGAAAACAATCTGGTCCTCTCAGTCAGAAGTTCCACAGGTCATTAATATTTTTCATTGTCAATTCATGTTTTTTGGACTATTACTTTAACTTTTTAATCTCATATTTGTAATTTGTTTAAGAACTTTCACAAATGATCCTGATATTGTACTTATTCTGCAACTTCAACATCGTTTTATTTCTTGACAGTCTCCATGTTTTTTCCTTTGCTTTTTCTCATGCTTTTTTTCTGTAAGAATTTCTGAATTACTTTGGTTTCAACAAACACTTTTTTCTGCCTCTGTCATGATCAGGGGCCCGTTTCAAGAAGCAGGTTCAACAAATTTAGAGTTCGAACCTGAACTTAGAGTCACTGGACTCAAAATTCTCAAACTCAGGGTTTTCGGTTCCAGAACAGCTGAAAATGTTTGATTCAATCAACTTGAAGTTGTTAGAACCAGAATCAGGTGTGAGCGTCGCGACCATAAAAAGCCCTGATCAATGGAGCAAAGACAGCACGATTCACCATGGCAACGGGGACAAACATCTGAGTTTTGTACTTCCGGCGGCGGAAATTGATAAGTTCCTGCAAGCATATGCGACTATAGGAGAACATTTTCATCAAGAAAAGCAACACAGCTGCAGCGGTAGAACAGAGAGAAAATATCTGCAGTTATTTGAATCATTTCTAATAATGAATAAATAATGTCAGGAAGGTTATTTTGTCTCTTGTTGAGTAAGGAATGGTTTTTGATCTGTTACTAATTTAACCAGTAATCTCCGTAATCGCATGAATAACCAGTTTTGGTAACCCCCCCACCTACACACACGGATATCACTGCACGCTAAAAATAAACTGTAGCTGCCTGGCACATGTTTAAAAAGCATTTATTTAATTTTAATTCTCATGACTTAAAACATATTCGCAGAATTCTTTTTTTAAGCATAAAAATAATTTCCGCAGCCAGGACTTGAACCCGCAAACTCCACAGTTGGAAGTAGCGTTGCTGATGACCGAGCTAATGTTTGACACAAGCAATGGACGGTAGATTATTTCAAATGGTTTCTCGGTGTTTGACATTCCATAATTTCAATTGTTTTGGGTCTAAAATAAGGAAAAGAAAACTGTATTTTTTAATAGCGAGTCCCTGGAAAAACTCACTATTTATAATATCGCTGAAATAAAAATGAATTGGGAAACTGCAGTCAGTCGACTCGTGTCCTCCAAATCCTCTACCGACGTAAATAACATTTCCTCTGGATTAATCAGCCTCCTCTCTACATGATCCTCTATGAATGAACATGTCATTTTGGTTTCTGAGTGGTGAAAACGTGACGTCTCTAATGTGAATGTTCTCTAAATGTTCATGAGGAACTCATATTTGATCATCCTTCACTTTAAAAAGGGGCGGAGACCGCAGAGAACTCTAAGTTTCCTGAAGAAAACCTGCTACCGACCAGGTTTCGTTCACAGACTCAGTTACCATAGTGATTGATTCTGAGTTCATCCTAACCCGCTTCTTGGAACGGGCTTGGTTTCGCCCACTTTCCCGGGTTTGAGTTATCCCTCTTTCTGGAACCGAAAACTCAGAGTTTTGCCGAATTTGGAGTTCACGAACTCAGAGTTCCAACAAAACCTTCTTCTTGAAACGGGCCCCTGTGCTTAAGTTTTGTCCTGTTTTGTTTTTCCCTGTCAGTCTCACCATGTTCAGGTTAATCGTCCACAGCTGTTTTCATTTAGTTAATCAACCTCAGTGTATTTAAGTGTCTGGTTTTCAGTTTCTCATTGTCAGGTCATCTGCTCTGTTCTGTTATGTCACTGGTTTGGTCTCCTGGTTTTGTTATGTTTTGAGGTTTTTAAGTAAATGTTTTAGTTTCTGCCACCATGTCTTGTCTCCTGCATTTGGGTCCTCCACCACCATTCCTGACAGCCTCTTGTGTTTCTTTTTCTTTGAGCTCTTTGTTTCACATACATGAACAATCTATGTATTTCATGAATATGAGCCCAGATGTCTGGAATAAGAAGTAAAAGAAAGTTCTACTTCACACAAAGGTGTGAAAAAGCAGGAGATTGACCTGCAGCCATGCTGGCTGATAACGGAGCAGCGACTCCCAGGAACTCCTCTGAGGAGAAGGAGGCGCAGAAATCCTGCAGAATCTGAAGGCCGAGGCCCCTCCTCCTGCTGCTCCTCCTCACCAGGAGCGTGTCCAGGACGGGCAGCAGGTAGCAACAGCCGCTCCAGCCGTCACACAGGCTGCCTGAAACAGCAGGAGGGGGGATCATCCATAGAAAACAGTTTACTTCCTGCTTCAACCAAGAGTGTCACTCAGTCCAGTTCTCATACACAGTCGGTGCTTCAAACGCACCTTTAGGTTTGACAGAGTAAAAGCCCACAGCCTGGTTGTCCCGCCACAGCACTTTACAGCTCTCTGTGCGGGGGTGCAGGGCGAACGAGACCTCCCCCAGCAAGGGCCGCTCCACCACCTGACTGAGCAGGAACACCACCACCCTCTCCATGATGGAGCACACCTGCAGACACAGGTTCAGGACGATCCTCTGGTGTCAGATACTAGAAGTCAGGAGGATTTATCAGAGAATACATTCTAGGTTCACCTGCACTACAGGAAAAGAAATGCAAGATTTGGATCAGTTGATTTATAAGGTCACAGAGGAGATGCACATGTTATTGTCTCCATTAACATTTCTCTCTCTGTCAGATCAATGAGGATTCAGATCTTGTTAACCTTCTGGCCTGCAGTCTCTCTCTGAAGGTTTGGCTCCTGTCATGAGGCGTGACAAAGCCATGTAATGTCAGCTAGAGTGTGTTCGGCATTGACCATAACCTTACAGAGGGGGGCGTGCTCACGTAGATCATGGACCTGATTCGTTTGTCCAGTGGGCCACGCCCGTCACAGACAGCTGACACCTCATGATGGCGTGAAGCATCCTGAAGATGACTGCAGGCCAGAAGTGTGAGTGTACACGACATCCTTGTGCTCATTTACCTGACTAAAAAAATGCAACAGAAGACGTGAAACATCAGCACAGAAAACATTTACAAAAAACGGATATTTAAATAAAAGCTGAATAAATGGAGAAACAAATAAAAGACTAGAAGAACTGAATTACCTGCAATAATGCTAGTGTGAGTGTTTTTTGCTGAAAATGGAGATGCAATTTACTCTAATTGCTGAAGGGATTTGCTGAAAACGCAACATCTATTTGCAAAATGCTAAACTTGCTAAAAGACTTGAAATTCCGTTAAAGAACTAAGAAAGAGCGTTGAAGTGAATTTAACCTAAATTTTTGAATATTCTGTAGTAAAATTGTTTAAAAATCCCCAATACATGCTAATTTTGCAAAAATATTTAGTGTGTTGCTTAAATATCAGCTAAACTCCAAATTAACCACAAAAAAACAAGCTAGCACGTTGCTAATATACTAGCTTAACTCCAAAATAGCCTAAAATTCCTGAGTAAACTAAATTAGTCAAAAATGTTAGCCTGTTGCTAAAACAGAAGCTAAACTCTAAATTAGCCTATAGAAGTTTCAGTAGATAACAAATTAGCCAAAAACGTTAGTATGTTGCTAAAATATTAGCTAAATTTCAAATTAGAATAAAAAAAAAACCTCAGTAGATGTGAAATTAGCCAAAAAAAACAAGGTATAAATAGGTATAAAATATTTGCTAAAAATTACTATGAAAGATGAAAACCGATGAATATATTTAAAGAATTTTGCTAATCTAGTTAAAATTCTAAAATGTAAAGACTTTCTCATTAATTTCCTTTGTAACGTATTTTGCTTAATATTTCAAAACTATAGTTTCAGAATACCAAAAAATTTAAGCAGTAATGTTGTGAACAAGCTGAACGTTTTGATACCAAGATTGATGAAATGTACGGAAAAGAGCAGAAGAATCCCTGTAGTGTGAATGCTTACTGAGCAATCACACATTAAATAAAAAAAGACTGAAAAAACAAAGAAAATTGGAATGAAAGACAATTTAGAAATAAAAAAGAGCAGGATAAAAAATATGCAGAATGAAAATAAAAATGAAAAATTTGATTGAAAAAAATCTAAATTTATGGAAGAACTTCAATTAAGTTTTCCAAATCTCAAATAACGTAGACTGTCTCAAAAGTTGGGTTTAGGTTTTGTTTAGGTTTACTGAGGTTGAACACTTTTTCTGTAAATATACTTTCAGCCCGAGCTAAATAAATATTTCGCTGTAAAATTATTTTACTTTTAAAAATAAGGTGGCTAAGACTTTGTTTCCTGCACGTGACCTGTCAAAATAAGAGTCTTGAAAAGGAATGACTGCTGCTCGAGGTTGGTAAGATGTTAGCAAAGTTAAAATCCTTCATCAGTATTTGATCCAAACACTGCTCTGGAAACACTTGGAAGCTGTCAGACTCCTGACTGTGCTGACAGAGCTTCTACCTGCACTAAGCCGCTTCTGGATTGGCTGGACGTCCGCAGCACGTCGTCCAGAGGCCACCACCTGTCCTGCACATACAAGGCCAGCACTGGGAGGAGACACAGAGCATCAGTCTTTGACACGGAGCATGAACAGGGAGGCGGTGGAGGATCTACAAACCTTGATTTTGATCTTCTGGAGGATGAAGAGCCAGAACAGCACAGGGCGGCTGGTCGTCTTCAAACAGCTGCAGCTGTCGGACATTCCCTGCTGTTATTGCCACCTTCACCTGAGGCTTCAGGGGAGAAGACGACTCATTAATCCCTGACATGTAAGCTGAGACAAGCATGAAGGCTCATGGCACCTATCTGCATAACTAACTTCAAAAACAGCCAAACTGAATTCAGGATTTACTAATTAAATATAAACGAAGTTCAGACTTGTGACTCTTTTCTGCTCCCATTGTGGTTCTCTGGTTAAAGAAAAATAAAGTTTTTAGTTTATAATAATTAACGGTACTGAGTTAAAACCTTTTAGACATCAGATTTTTGTGCGCCGTGTACCATGGAAGTCAGAAAGCCCAACCAGAATTAAGGTGAACTGGATTATAAGACGGATTTTCTATTTTTGAAAAATATTCAAGTGTGCCTTATGGGTCGAGAAATACAAGGAGAGTCACAATGGGCTCAGATTTATTTTTGAGTTGGATTCATGTATATTTGGCATAGATCTACCACAAATGGTAAAATAAACTTGTTTTTTTTTAATCACTGTTGACATTACACTACCTGCTACAACATTGATATGATTCTGTTTCACAAGTTGTCTTTTATTTTGAAAGGAACCAAAAGTTATAAACTGTTTCATATTTTGAAAAAAAAAAAAAAGGTATTTTCTCTTTATATTTGCGCTTTATTTATACAAAAGAAATACATTTTCATTTATCATAATGGTAGCATTAACATTAGTACAATTCCTGTCCTGTGGGGAGTGACGAGCTGCAGTCACAGCTGCATTCAGTTGAACTCCTCTAAATCCAGAGTGCTGAGTGTCAAACAGAGGGGCATTAACAGTGTTATGGTCTTTGAATGATGCAACAGTAAAGTTAAACCCACAATACCCCAGGCTCAGAGCAGCAAAAGGAGAAGCTAAAAGAGTGCTTAGGTACCAGTTTACTGATGAGTGTTTGACAGTATAACGATCAAAAACTTAAGTAAAGTTAGAATTATTAAAAAATCTTTGTATGGGATTTTATGATTTTTTTATGCTGAATAACGACTTTCCAACAAGGGTTATGGTACCTTGGATGAAGACTGGTAGCACTCATGGTGAGGTCTACCATCCAAGGAGGAGAGGTAAATCTGAGCACTGGAAACCAGCTCAGACTCCTGAAGAGCCGGCAGGTCCACGGGGAACATGATCTGAAATATGAGAATATGATAGAGGCAAACAAGGTCTTTGTTGTGTCATTAAAGTCCCACTCCCATTCACTTTTTATTTACTTTACAAGTCTGTTTGTTATGATTTTAACAGCCTTAATAAAAAAAGTGTGTCGTTTGCTTGGACATAGTTTCTGCAGAGTGGCAGTAGTTAATCAGAAATTCCCCTCTGAGTTGTGGGCTGGAGTAAAGGGCTTTTTAACTTTAAAAGAAACACATTTGCGTCGGTAAAAATACCCAGTTTAGGTCTAAGTTTAATCACTACGGTTTTTAAACATGGGGTTTAAAACTCAGAGTGTCATCAATAAATTACCCAGACATCGATAGAGATGAACCTCAATTTCTTTTCCTCCAAGAGTGCACACTGTGTGTAGAAGTTGTGAAAAAGTAATTTTGTTTTATCAGCATTTTGGATATGTTTGTGTTGCACCATATCAAAAGCTTTTTGTCATGACTGAATAGTATTAGAAGAAGATGAAGAAAAACTGTAAATAATTGTGTCGTCAGCGTAAAGATGAGTACAGGCTTCAGACACGTTTTGGCCCAGCTCATTAATATACATTATAAATAAAATTGGTCCTAATTATGAGCCCTGTGGTACCCCTTATGGACACTCACATTTTTAGAACACAAGTAATCATGCTTAGCACTTCAGGTTCTGACACTCAAATAATTACCGGACCAACCCAGCCAGCAAGGCCAAGTGATTTGATATGATTTAAAAGTAGGCAGAAATGTGGCCCCAAATGAGTTTGTCCGCAGTTTCTGTGGTGGCCCCACCTGTGTTTGCCACATTAACTTAAGTGGACACTCAGTGGGTTAGTTTTCTGCGCTAGCCAGCTTCCGGGTGGACAGCGTGGCGTGCTAGCAAACTCTGCCGTAGCGTGTTAGCAAGCTCCACTGTAGCATGCTAGTGAACTCTGCTGCTGTATGCTAGCAAGCTCTTCTGTAACATGCTAGCGAGCTCTTCTGTAGCACGCTAGCGAGCTCCACCGTAGCATGCTAGCGAGCTCTTTTGCAACATGCTAGCGAGCTCCGCTGAAGCGAGTTCCACTGTAATATGCTAGTGAGCTCCACTGTAGTATGCTAGTGAGCTCCACTGTAGCATGCTAGCGAGCTCTTCTGTGGCAAGCTAGCAAGCTCCCCTGTCGCAAGCTAGTGAGCTCCACTGTAGCATGCTAGCAAACTCTGCTGCTGTATGCTAGCGAGCTCTTCTGTAACATGCTAGCGAGCTCTTCTGTAGCATGCTAGCGAGCTCCAAAGCAGAATGCTAGCGAGCTCTGCTGAAGCGAGTTCCACTGTAGTATACTAGCGAGCTCTTCTGTAACATGCTAGCGAGCTCTTCTGTAGCATGCTAGCGAGCTCCACCGTAGCATGCTAGAGAGCTCTTTTGTAACAAGTTAGCGAGCTCTGCTGTAGCATGCTAGCGAGCTCCACAGCAACATGCTAGCGAGCTCCGCTGAAGCGAGTTCCACTGTAACATGCTATCGAGCTTCTCTACAGCAAGCTACAGCTGTATTGAGTTAGCGAGCTCCTCTGTATTGAGCTAGTCCAGTCCCCAATTAAGCTAATGTGGACAAGCCCATTTGGGGCCCACATTTTCTGCTACTTTTAAACCATATAGGCCCCACTTAGCCTCGCTGGCTGGGAAGACGGTCCAAACTCTGACAGACCAAGTCTTCCATGAGTCTTTGCTTTAAAATTGTGTGATCCACCAGGTCAAATGCTTTAGATAGATCTATAAAAAGTGCAGCATCGTACTGCTTTTAGTCAAGAAATGCAGGGATATCATTAGTAACTTTTGTGACAGCTGTGCTTTTCTCTAAAGCATGACTGCAGTTTTGACAGAAGCTTGCTTGAGCGAAAGTCTCTGATTTGGTCACACTCAAGTAATTCTAGATTTTTTTAAAGGACATATACATTTGATATTGATCTGTTGTAAGCTAAGATGAATTAGATTTAGAATAATTAATTATAATTAGAATAATAGAATAACTTTATTAAAAATGTCCTTCATCATGAGAAAAATACACCAAAAAACACCAAAACCAAGATTTTCAACAGAGTGGTGTAACCACTGATAGTCACTTGTCCTATTCATGAAGATGAGAGTCTCTATTTACTTTATACTAAACAAATAATCTCTTTGATTTCTTTGAAAATGTTAAATGAATGTGCTTTTGTTTGTTTTGGTTTATGTACGGAATTCTGAAGTTCTGAAGGTAAACAGACAAAAAAGTGACTTGATTTACAAAATTAGAATCAAATATTTTGTTTTACCCACAAAAGGTACAAAGCATGGATTTATTTTCACACTAAAAATCTTCTTTTAAAGTTCTGATGTGTCCGTGTTTGGATCACATAGGTGTGCAAACCGCTGTGAGAAACCAAAACGTCATGACGTCATAGACTGGAAGAATCCCTTTATTCCGTTCGAAGGCTAAATATGACACTAGCTTTGAAAACAAAAACACTGTGCTTGCTGCAGTAATACCAGCATAAAACTACTGTACCTGTTTCTGTTTGGCTGCCCTTTGACCGTAACGAGTCTGCGCCGGTCTGCACAGGTAAGACAGGAAACTCCTAAAGTGAGTTTCAAAATAAAAGCATGTTTTTACACATTCAAACCCCAACTCGTGATACATTTGATTTCTAAATGAGCTGTCGGTCACATGCACACCTCGGCAATTTTAGAGTGACTCGTGAACCTTTGAAGCATGTTTTTGAACTCAGAAAGGAAACCAAATTGCCTGCAGAAAACTGCGTGTGTTTTCCCACACAAAACTGTATATACTGTCTATGTTTACACGGCCTGAGCAATAAAGAAATATGTTTTACAGTAAATGTTGGTTTTATTTTGAAAGTGAAGTAGCGGAAATGGTTTGTCAGAATAAGTCCTCCACACGGATCAACGATGTGGTTCGGCCTGACTTGCTCTGCTCCCAGCCGGCTGCTTCTTCTCCGCTGCGGTTCGCAGCGCCGAAACCTGACCTCAGGGATCTCTGCTTCGGTGCGTTCATCCAGTTTAAACTATATTGTTGAGAGCATGAAGTCACGAAGGACACAGAATACCCGGGTTTAGATAAGTTTTAAATGTGCAGGGACAGTCTGAGAAAGGAGATTCTCACTGAAGGCTGTGTTAGGGTTATTCGACCATGAAAGAGAGTGATGGAGTGCTGCTAAAGACCTGACCTCCACAGTAATCTGGACCTGAACCCCATTGAGATGTTTGAATTTGGGGTGAACTGGACAACAAGTGCTAAACCTCTGGGGACTCTTTCAAGATTATTGGAAAACTATTTCAGGTGACTTCCTCTTGAAGCTCATCAAGAATATGCTAAGCAGTAATTAGAGCAAAGGGGGGATATTTTGAAGACACTAGAACACTATAAAAGTCAAGGCCCGGGGGCCGGATCTGGCCCTCAAGATCATTTTATTTTATTGTTATTAATGATACGATGTTATCTTGCGCTTATTTTTAACTTGTTTATTTTTGACAAAATATATTTTTATAGAGAGTAAAATATTGAAAGTTATTTAAGATTTAAATTGATTTAATCTGGAATAATATTCCTGCCTTTTTATTATTCATAATTATGTTATAAAGTTAGTTTTAAAGTTTTAAAATTAGGCATTCTGTTAACTCTTTGGACTATTTTAGTATTTACTGAGATATTTTTAGGCTATTTCGGACTTTAGCTAATATTTCAGCTACATGCTAGCTGTTTTTTTTTTCTAATTTATGCTTTTTTTTGTTGTTGTTTTTTTAGGCTATTTTGGAGTTAGGTTAATATTTACACGCTACCTGTTTTGGCTAACCTAAGCTTTTTTTGTTTTTGTTTTTTAAGATGTTTTGGATTTTTTTTCAGCTACACTCTAGCTGTTTTGGTTAATTTGGGCCTTTTTCTTTTTTTCTTTTTTTAAATATTTTGGAGTTTTGCTAATATTTCAGCTACATTCTAGCAGTTTCGGGTAATTTAGGCTGTTTTTGTTTTGTTTTTTAGGCTGTTTTGGAGTTTAGTTAATATTTGAGCTACATTTTTGCAGTCTTGGCTAATTTAGTCTTTTTAATATATATATATATATATATATATATATATATATATATATATATATATATATATATATTGGAGTTTATCTAATATTTCAGTTACGTTCTAGCAGTTTTTGGTAATTTAGGCTTTTTTTGTTTTATTTCTTAGGCTGTTTTGGAGTTAATATTTCAGCTATATGCTAGATGTTTTTGGCTATTTTTTTACAATATTTTTGAAGTTTGGCTATTTTTTTTCAGCTGCATGCAAGCTGTTTTGGCTAACCTAGTTTTCTTTTTTGTTTGTTTTTTAGATTAATTTGGCATTTAGCTAATATTTTAGCTGGCTATCAGCTTCACATTTTTTTTGCTATCAGCTCCAGTGTTTTTAGCTATGAATTTCTGCATTTTCAGCTATCAGCACTATCATCTTCAGTGGCCAAATTCAGCTTACAGCATTCACACTAGCATTATTGCAGGTAATGCTATATATCTATTTAATAATTATATTAAAAAGTTATATTATTTAAGTTTTAAAATGTAGTTTTAGAGTGTTCAATAAATGTTTATCCTCTTCTTCCTGTGACATACGGTGGGTTTCAGATTTTGGCCCCTTGTGCGATTGAGTTTGACACCCCTGCACTAGAATATTAAACATGGATTCAGTCATTTCACCTTTTTTGGTACATAACTCCACATGTGTATATTCAGTTTTGATGCTTCAGTGAGAATCTACACTGTAAATAGTCATGAATATATATATTTTTTCACTTAAAAGCAGCAGGAGAGGATTGTTGTTCACTGCAGAGTGTTGAAGGGAACATTTTACCATAAACTATGACTGTGTAATTAACTTAAAATTTTAATATGATCTGAAAAAAAGTATTTGACTTTTTAAAATGCATAGACTTAATGTGTGGGATTTGAGTGTTTGCAGTGAGAAAATACATTAATAAAGAGAGATTACTAATAAAAAATGGATAGAGCACTCCATTGTCAAAACGTGTGTTACATCCGTAGTGGTTTAAGACTGTTATACTTTAGGAAAAACGGGCCCAGGTTCAATTCCCGGCCAATGCAATACACGTTTTTTTTCTTTCAAAGAAAAGAATGTAAAGATACAAAAATATCCTGTAGCAGATTATAGGAGGGATGTTTTCTTTATTAGGTTTCTATAACATACATCTTATCACTCGAGTTATGGCCATTGACATATATTATTTTACTGGACATAAAAAGGTGTTAACCTCACCCTAAGAAAATGCCTTACTTCCTGCCCTCGTAAAACCAGGCCAGAGCTTTCGCCGTCACTTCCTGATAGCCTTCCGCCATATTGCAACCCGTTATCAGTGATTGGTCCAAGTCAGTTTCAATAAAGAAAAAATATCTTTAAAAAAATAGGATTAGATGGGAGGTGCTAAGAAGAATGTATCAGATCAAGAATGATTATTCTGACAAATAAAATGGCAGATTAAAAGCTATTTATTTCTCTACAGAAGTCTATGGGGTTTCTTAAAACCAGTTAGTTCCTATTTGGTATACGAGGGGGGTTGACATGTCCAGTGATTATACTGTCAATGGTTATAGATGGTTCCACTGCAAATTCTTCTTTTTATTTTTGTAAAACTAGACTTGCTCACAGTTTGATTGGGTTTCAAGCAGATGGGAGAATTTGGTTGAAGCAGCAGGTATTGTGGCTGACCTGACTTTTGTACCCTCCCCCTTCGATGACCCATGCCCCACTGTTTCTGCACAGGGAGCGGCGTTGGACGGGGCTCTGTCCGCCTTCAGGTCCATATGTGGTGATGAAGGAGTCTCACTGGGTGAAGCTGTCAGAGAACAACACGGCAGGGACGAGTCTGTGCACAGGTCAGGGTTGAAATTAGCCCAACAGAACTGTTGGCGGTAGTGGTTGCCATAGAAATGCTCACTCTGGCTCCATGACAGCGCCCAAATGGCGAATGAATTTACTTTATTTTGTTGGAGCTGGAAGTAAACTATTTTCTATGGATGACGTCACACTCTATCTGTCCAGTTCTCTTATACAGTTAATACAGTCAATGGTCTGCAGACATGATTTAGTTTATCTGGCTTCATCTTCATGACTGTTTTAAAATGCAGTTGGTGTTTTAGAAGTTGAAGTGAGTGTTCTGCCCTGCTGTCCAGATGTCGGCCTCCAGATGTCGTGGTGTTTCCTCGCTGTGTGGAGGAGGTCAGCGCTTTGGCCAAGGTCTGCAACAAACACAACCTTCCCATCATCCCCTTTGGTACTGGGACGGGCTTGGAGGGAGGGGTTGGTGCTCTGAGGGTGAGAGGGTTTTTCCTTGTGTTCAATGTATGTATTCCTATGAAAAAGAAGGCCAGTGAAATACATGTAAAAACGTTCTTTCTTTAGGGTGGGGTTTGCTTCAGTCTAAGGAACATAGACCAGATCCTGGACCTCCACCCAGAGGACTTTGATGTGACTGTAGAACCTGCTGTGACTCGGAAGACTCTCAATGCTTACCTGCGAGATACGGGTCTCTGGTTTCCTGTTGGTCAGTCATGAGTTGCTTTATTTCACTGAACTCAGAGCTTTGAAAACTGCTGCCAGGACAGAGTTGAATGTCAAGCTACGATCCCACCGCCCTCAGAGATGTGCATTCTAGTGATCATTTTTGGTGAAAAGTTTATGTAAATGGTCAAATATACACATTTTGAGTTTAAAAACACTCACGTTCACAAGTAGTTACGCAACTTTCCACAACTGTTTGAACTTAATACCCGGCTGGAATTCTATGACACCAAGTCTTTCATATATCGTAGTACATCAATGAAAGAAAAAGTTTGGAGCAAAAATGATGTGATTAGTACTGCTTAAACATTTCGCACCAAGTCTCTTCTAACTGTAGGTGGCGGACATGTGCTAGTATTGGGTAGAGCCCGTCCAGTATGAACATCATGGGCTAAACACGGCCATGTAAAGCCTTGAGCCATGTCAACAGTGTGCCGTAATTACAAAACGGCGTTTGTCTGTGTCAGACCCCGGAGCGGACGCTTCTCTGTGCGGCATGGCTGCCACCAGCGCCTCCGGCACAAACGCGGTGCGTTATGGGACCATGAGGGAAAACGTCATCAACCTGGAGGTGGTTTTGGCAGACGGGACCGTCGTGCACACAGCCGGGAAAGGACGCCGTCCCAGGAAAACGTCTGCCGGGTACAACCTGACCAACCTGTTTGTGGGCTCCGAAGGCACGCTGGGCATCATCACCAAGACCACGCTACGTCTGTACGGCATCCCAGAGGCCACGGTGTCGGCCGTCTGCTCCTTCTCCTCCGTGCAGGCTGCTGTGGACAGCACCGTGCAGATCCTGCAGGCTGGAGTTCCCATCGCTAGAATTGGTAAGACAGGAGCAAAGAAAACATGGACGGATGCTTTAACACATTTGTGTCAAAGTCGGGGCCCGGGGGCCAAATGGGGCCCTCCGGGTAACTCTATCCGGCCCTCCAGATCATTTTATTTTATTGTTATAAATGGACTGTTATCTTGTGCTTATTTCTAACTTGTATAATTTGACCAAATATATTTCTATGTAGAGTAAAAATATTGAAAGTTATTTAAGGTTTAAGTTTATTTATTCTGGAATAATATTCCTGACTTTTTCATTACTCGTAATTATTTTAAAAAGTTACAGTTTTAAAAATTGGCATTCAGCTAGCTTTTTGGACAATTTTGGCATTTACTAAGATTTTTTTAGGCTATTTTGGAGTTCAGCCAATATTTCAGCTACATGCTATCTGTTTTGGCTAACCAAATTTTTTTTGGTTTGTTTTTTAAGCTAATTTGGCATTTAGCTAATATTTTAGCTGGTTATTCGCTTCAGCATTTTCAGCTATTAGCCTTAGTGTTTTTAGCTATCAATTTCAGCATCTTCAGCTTCCAAATTCAGCTTACAGCATTCACATTAGCATTATCGTGGATAATGCTGTATATCTAGTTCTTTATATCTAGTTCTAGCTATATATCTACATAATTATGTAAAAAGTTATTTTTTAAAGTGCTTAAAATGTCATTTTAGAGTGTTTTTTATGTTTATCCTGTTCGGCCTGCGAGCTAAGGTGTGTTTTGGATTTTTTCCCCTTGTGCGATTGACTTTGACACCCCTGATTTAATAGATGATGTAAAGTCTGAAGCTGTTAACTGAAGATGCTGAAACACTAAGGAAGCTTTCAAATGCAACAGGGGGCAAAGAACTTAAAGGAAGTTTAGAAATTTCAAAAGACACAAAAGAGCAGAAAAACAGCAGAACAGTGTAAGTTTATGGTGAATTGGGAGTATAGTAGTAGATCCACCAGTAAAACAGTTTTGTTTCTTTACATTAATCAGTTTCAACTATAACACTCTACTTAACAAACATCCACATGGCAAAAATAGTTGGTTTTATATTTTTCGTGGATCCTCCAACAGTGTGTAGAAGAGGCTAGTTTCTAATTATGAAGGGCGAAGCAGGTCGATACTCTAGTGGATAGTTGATCGACTGTCATGATGGGTCTAAACTTTGCTTTTCCACTGTTCTTGTGGGAGAGGGAAAATTCAAAGAGATGAAGTCCAGACTTCTCCCTACTGTCTGCCATTCACCTGAGGGTCATTTTGCAGAATGAGAAGGTTAGAAATGAGAAATGTTCACTTCAACTGTGATCTTCTGGTCCTGCAGCTTTAATTCTCACTTCCAAACTGATTCCCTTTCCCTCACACCATAGGAAAGACCATATATTTAGGGTTACGGGTGAGCTGATGGTTTCAAACTGTCCCATGTTAGTCTTTGAATCTGAGGTTTATAGAGCCAGGTTTAAAGGGTGTTAACTGATGTACATCCCAGCAGGAATCATGTGGGTCAGATCACTGGATTCTTCTGGAACTTCATTGAATTCAGGGCAGCTGGGTGTAAACCTTGGAGATGCTCGTCTGAGGTTCAGCCACAGCCAGAGATTTTCCTGAATGTCTTCCGCCTTGAATGGAAGATGGAAGGATAAAGCAAAGGTTGAACCTTATTGATTCCATCTGGAAAATGGATTCCCTGCAGTGACAGATAATAGAATCCCAGAGTGGGACAGGAGCAGTGAAAGAAACTCAGATAAGAGATCAATAGCCATTAACAAATGCATCTGTTCAGCAAAACCATGACCTTTACACTGGTATAACTGTGTGTGTGTGTGTGGGGGTGTGTATGTGTGTGTGTGTGTGTGTTTCAGAGTTTCTGGATGATGTGATGGTGGACGCCTGTAACAGGTTCAGCTCCCTGTCTTATCCGGTCATGCCAACACTCTTCCTGGAGTTCCACGGATCGGAGCGGAGTCTGGAAGAACAAGTCAACATCACAGGTGTGTGTTTGTTAGCAGATAGACATGCTTCTAGAGCTCGAACCTTTCAAAATAAAAGTTTCTAGACCAAGTTACCTCTATGGTCACCCCGTTTCTGGATGCTGCCCGATGACTGCTTAAACCGTCTGAATATAACAGCTTAAAATGGTATTCAGAAAGATGTCATCAGTGCGAGCGTTAAACCAAGCTCATCATTCTAAATATTTACTTCCTGAACTGTTCAAGGTTGAATGATCCTGTAGAAATTCTGAGAGCACAACATTTTTAAAGGATTTGAGTTTGAAGCTTTTGCTCTTGAAATGGAATGAAAGCAACAAAGTCATTTTTGAAATGTTCTGATTCCAACAGAGTTACACAAAAGCACAAACGTTTAGGTTAACGACAAGTTATGTTTATTACAATGAAAAAAATAAGTCATCCAAGTATAGGAAAATGTTTATTTGGAAAAAAACTTCAGAGTGGAAACCAGGTTTGAAATTCAGAGTGGAGGCTGGAAGGTGTTTTAGCTGCTTTGTCCACGTTGGTCCAAATCCTCTGATTTATGTCACAGTTGTCCTGAAATGATCGGATCATTGAAGTTCTGTTCCGTCAAGATACTGTTCCAGAAATCAAAGCACTGCTGAGTTTCACGGTTGGTTCTGAAGTTGACGCGGCTGGAGTGGATCATGAAGTCGTGTGTGTTTGTGCAGAGGAGATCACTCAGAGCAACGAAGGCTCAGACTTTCAGTGGGCTCGGGACGCGGAGACGCGGAGCCGGCTGTGGAGAGCTCGCCACGACGCTTGGTACGCCGCACAGGCGCTCAGACCGGGCTGCAAGGTGAGCAAAGCTCCTCCTCCAGGAGTCGTGCTCCCAAAGGGCAAAGCTTCTACTCCAGAGATGGAAACGTGAGGCTGAAGCATTTCCTGTTTAGCGGCAGGTGCTGGGAAGTGACTGAAAGCTGTTCTGTGTTCACGTTGGTGCAGGCTTACTCCACAGATGTGTGCGTGCCTCTGTCACGCCTGCCTCAGATCATCGTGGAGACCAAGGAGGACCTGATGGAGAGCAGGCTGACAGGTGAGCACAGGCCAGAAGAAGCAGCATGTTTGACTGATCCAAAAACTGTCACTTCAGGGACATTTTCAAGATTTGACTCTCTGGGGGAAGCAGGACAGTGTTCTTGATACCTGAACGAATCTGCAGCATGACTTTCAATCCAAACCAGGAAACGATGAGGCTCTAATCCTCTGAACAAAGCAGTTCAAACCACCACCTTTTGTTTGTCTTTAAAGTGCCAGTCCAATCACATTTAATCCACTTTAAAAGTGGTCTTTTAATATCATTATGCAATTTTTAATGAAATAAAAAAAAAAACGTGTTGTTTTCTAAGACATAGTTTCTGCAGAGTGGCAGGACCTGAATGAAGCAGTGCATGAAGCTAGTGACGCATCACAAAGACCATATATTTTGTACTATAGGGCGGATTAATAAGGCTCACTGTCAATGAATTTCCTGTTTTTGAACTTGTCATGGAAAAGGCCCAAAAAGTGAGAGATAAGTCAGTCAGTCAGACTTTAACTGCGTTCACAGCGGCTCTAGAACTTGTTTGTCACACGCTGCCCGTTAGCCACATTGGAAGCGTTAGCTGTGTTAGCGTATTCACAATAATCCCCAACATTGTTACAACACATAACAGAACAGACTGATAGCTCTCAAACAAATCTCACTGTGACTACACCAACTCCAAACTATGGAATGATTTTTGTGCCAATTTTTTTTTTTTGCATTTGCAAACTTTTTTTTCGAAAACAAAGAAAAATTGCAAACAAACATTTTTAGATGCGTAGTGCTTAGTCTCGCTTTCCCCCTATCTTTGGCTTTACATTCAACGTTTTCTCTCGGGTTGTGTCTGAATTCCACCCATAACCTCTAACTACTAAAAGACTACATTGTGCAAAACTATGTAGTGCGTGGATTTTAAAGGTAATTCAGACATGACGTCATCGATTTCACGAAGTGAAAATCCAATAAAAACATTTCACAACGCTTATTTATGACTCCACTGTGTTCTTATGGTGAAAATGTGGATGATTTATTCAAATATTGCTTTTGAACACATTTTTTGTTCGAAATTGTTCGACAGCAATGCATTGTGGTCTATATCCGCTACTCTAGTGACCATGGATGTATGCTAGTTTTTCGCAAAGACTTCTGGGAAATTTCGAGTGCACTTGATTTGGAATTAGAATATTCGAACAGCATAGAAAATGGCAAACGCATTATATAGTCATTAGGGGGGAATTTAAACACAACCTCAGCGTTACATTTGTGCCACCCCACACAGCTGATTGGTCTAGATTCTGTCATATGGAAGATTAATGTTAGTGCGGCCTGCAAGTCCGAAATGAATGACACTTGCTGTGTGCAGAGCTGAACGAACCAATCATGGTGAGGTATATGGCTCTGGAGGGCGGGACATCGTGTCCCTGTCCAGTGCCTTGAAGCCGCTGAAGGTGGTTTCAAACCGAAAGCGATTTGTGTGCCCCGCCCCTCTTTCACCGCGTGGTAAATTCACAGCTTGCCGCTTGTCAAAAAGCGTGTTTCTGACACCGCGCCGGGTGTGGGAGGAGCTAGCAGCTGATATATACATTTTCTAACCATAACCTATTTTATTTGGTTATAAAGAAAGATTTTCATGAAGGTATTTTTTTAAAACGGAGCAAGGTTGGACCTCTTAGTAAGAATCAGATGTATCAAATGTAAGAAATTAGATTAAATAAAATTAAGAAACCAAAATTCAGTTCAGTTTATTTGTGAAGCACACGTCAGATACATGGAAGGATTCTTGATTCAGACTTGAGAATGGCGACCATGTGCTGGGCGTGGTCCGAGCCTGAGCCTAAACGAACGAGACAGAAGAACCAAACATCAGTTTTTCCAGTGGAGGAACTTGCATGAGAGTCCCGTCAAGTGTAAAAGTTTTTAAAAACGTTCTGTCTTCAGGACCCATTGCAGGTCATGTGGGTGACGGAAACTTCCACTGTCTGATGGTCGTGGACCCGAGTGACCCGGATGAGCTGCACAGAGTCCATTTGTTCACCGAGAGGCTGGCTCGGTAAGGAGGAGGTGGACAAGTTTGTTATTGTATAAAACTACTAAATAATACCTGCTGCAACACGTGTTCACAGATTCACATTTCACACCAAACCTCTTCAAACTGTAAGTGGTGGACATGTGTTACTAAACAGTAGAAGAAGAAGCAGGAAAAGCCCCTCCCTGTTCATTCAGTGTGAACACCATGGGCTGTGCTCACATTACAGAACCCGTGTTTAACACGCTCTCAAACATGCGTCGCATGCCCGGTGTGTTTATTGAGTCTTCAAGCTAGCATCAAAATCTGCTGTTTCTGGTTCCTCTGACTGCAGCTTCTTGTGTCTTCTGCTAATTTGTCTTTAAGTTAGCCCTCCTTTAATCTGCTTTACTGCGGAGGACGGAGTGGAACAATTTGAAATAAATATATACACCATTAAATTATTAAATAAATGTGCTATTGATTATTTAAAATTGACATTAAATAAATAAAAGTGAAAAGTGGGGCATTAAAATATTAAAATAGCAATTAAAAAGCACTTTTAAATATTTCATGACATTTAATAATTTCAGGCCAAGTGTAGGCTCCAAAGGACTAATTGGAATAAATCCATTTAATCAGAAATGATTTAATAAATGTGTCATCAATTATTTAAAAATGGCATTAAATCAATACATTTGGAAATCACTACATACATTTGTAAAAATAAATGGCATAAATATATTAAAAAAGCACATCTAAATATTGAATTACTTCATGGTCTGTATGGGCTAAAAGAGACAAATTCAAAAGAATATATTTAATATTAAATAAATGTGTCAATAATTATTTAAAATTGGCAATAAAAATAAGCATAATTAGAAATATCAATGTTTAATAAAACTTAAATTTAAAATAATTTAAGAAACATGTATTTATTTCATAATAAACGATGTCATGAAGTGGGCAGTGGGCTCACCATTTCATTTAATCTGTCAAACTTTCCCGTCAAACTCAGTGGGCGGGCCTAACTCATCATGTGGGCGTGTCTAACTGGGATCCTTGAGAAAATGTGAAAGCTGGACTTCTATCTCATGAAACTCTGGAGTTTATTCAAGTTTTTAAGGTTTTGTCTGGAACCTGACACACAAACATTGTAAACATTGTTTCGGTGAACCGTAGAACTTCAGCGAGCGTGGCTTGGTCGAAGCTCCTTCTCGTCCGCGGAGAACCACGGTGCAGCCCGCTAGATTTTAAAAACAACAAACAAGTTAAACCCTCTGAGCTGCAGATTCAGTTGTTCCTTTTTGTCCTGTCCCCCACAGACGAGCTCTGGCCATGGACGGCACGTGCACCGGGGAGCACGGGGTGGGTTTGGGAAAGAGACGGCTTCTGTGTGAGGAGCTGGGACCTTCAGGCATTCAGGCCATGCAGAAGCTCAAGAATGCCCTTGACCCAAAGAACCTGATGAATCCTGGGAAAATTCTGCTGCAAGGAGAAAGCTGAGGATTCAGAGCCGGAGAATTAAGCTGAATCAAGAAGGAACGTCACGTTATTGTAGATTATTATCTCAGTGATGTTTGTTTTATTAATTCATACAGAATGTGGTTTTTACATGTGTTTTGTGTGGTGAAAACCTAACAAATTTATTGTTTTTATTTGTGTGACAAGTCACATAAGTCTTTGGAAATGAAGGAAACATTGTTAAAAATTGTGTTGCAATAAATTCTTTGTTTTGTTGAAATGTGGTTTGTGACAGCAGACCAGGATTTAATCATCTAAAGTTAGAGTAAATTCAAAGTATTGTGTGGTGGTTGATGGAGTCGAGGCTTGATGCTCTGTCAGGATCCGGATCTTTTTCCTGAATGCAAATCTAGTGGAAACATCAAATTGTTCCTCTGTTCAGTTTTGCAGAAAAATCTGAATTTCTGTGTTTTTCGAAATCTCAACCCAAAAATGAAAAAGATTAGATGGATGAATTTATCTCTGAGCTAATGATGTTGCAATAATAAAGTTGTTTGAAAAATTCCAATGTTTTCATTCTGTTGTGGTGATGCACAGATGGAGCCGATTGATGCCGTTTACCAGGACTAAACGTTAATCCACAAGTTCATGATCAGGTTAAATTTACAATAGTATATTCATTAAATATATGCATTTTCATGCAAGTATTTTTTTTTTAACGGAACAAAGTTGGAACTCTTAGTAAGAATCAGTTATAGTTAGTTGGGAAAAAAAATGTCCAAACGTTTTATTTTGCTAAATTGCACTAAAGTGGGTAACGCGTTCATAAAATCCAGTTTAAAAGGATTGAAAATGATTTAGAGTTACATGTTTTGTGCTTCACATCTTTAGAGAATGACTATGTTTTGAGTTTTTTATTTTTAATAAATAGATTCTACGAAAATGTTTGATTTGATTGGTCATGATTTTATTTTTCCCAACATGCTAATGATGTTTATATCTGAGAGTAAAAAAACAAAAAAAAAATTGTGGCACACCAAAATCCTAATGATAAAAAAAACAAAAACAATGGTTGACTGTGTTGTATTTTTAATCTAAGTACAACTTAGGCAGCAGAAGCTTTTTTGACACATTGTATAGGTTTAATTTGACAGAAACTAGTGTGTGCTGCTGTCAAAAGTAAAATAAGTTACAACTATTTTATATATGTTCATATATATACAAACACACTATAAATTACATATATATATAATATATTTAATCAACATCAAATTGATCTCTGCTCAGAACAATCAATATTGATACGTTAAATTACTTAAATTAAAGGGTACTCAAACTGCGGGTCACCAGTTTATATATATAAACATAAACACTGTTGAATTTAATTATTGTCATATTTAAGTTACATTTATAAATGTAATTGACAAAGATGATTAAATATTGTACATTTTTTAATGATAAAGTGAGACTTTGTGGCTCCAGCAGCTTCACACAGCCATTGAAGAGGAGTGGACCAACATTCCACAGGCCACAATTGAGGATCTGATAAACTCTATGTGAAGAAGATGTGTTGCACTGCATGAGGCAAATGGTGGTCACACCAGATACTGACTGGTTCTGGGTCTCCAATAAAGTAAAAACAAAAAAAAAACTGCACATTTCAGGGTGGCCTTTTACTGTGGGCAGTCTAAGGCACACCTGTGCACTAATCATGATGTCTTGATGTGGCACACCTGTGAGGTGGGATGGATTGTCTCAGCAAAGCAGAAGTGCTCACTATCACACATTTAGTGGGGCGGCCGTGGTGCGGCGGTCGACTCCTGATCAGAAGTGAGTGGGTTTGATTCCAGCCTTGCCCGCCCATGTGTCGAAGTGTCCTTGGGCAAGACACTGAACCCCGAATTGCCTCTGGTGGGAGGTTGGCGCCAGTGTTTGGCAGCGGAGCCACCACCAGTGTATGAATGTGTGTATGAATGGGTGAATGGGTCTGTGACTGTGGAGCGCTTTGGGCCCTCGAAGGAGGGTAGAAAGCGCTATACAAGTGTACGCCATTTACTATTTTAGACAGATTTGTGAACAATGTTTGAGAGAAATGTTTATCTGGAATGAGTTTTAGATCTTTAAGTCCAACTAATGAAAAATGGGTTCTGCATCCGTCTCCCACAGTTGTTGATGTGGTGAGCAGCTTTGGTCTTTGACCACATCACCAGAATTCTTAAAGGGGGGGAATGGTTTGAAATTCAGGATTTAAAATCTAAGCATCTTTCAAAATCATATCTAAATATTACCTCATGAATTTGTCTGTTTTCAAATAACGTTTAATAAACTGCGGAGTGGCATAATCTAGCATCACTGTCGTCTGTGTGGCAAACTGCTGGCACACTTTCAAAATAAAAGGTTCACAAAATAAAAGTAAAGTAAAAATATTATTAAATGAAATGGAAAAAAAGTCTTTTAATATTAAATTAAACTCCCTTTTTCAGCTAAAGGGAAAGAATTTTGAAGGGTGTCTACTTAATTTGTAAAAAAAAGGATTGTTCACTATCTGTGCATTTTAAGCACCAACCACTAGAGAGAGCTGATGATCAGCAACTGAATAAGTTAAAGTCCTTTGAATCAAAAGAGGTTCAAAAGTTTTTCTGCATTGTCCTCCACCACACAATGAAAACTGACGTCTGTACCATCTCACACATCCTTTTGTTTAGGGTGAAGGCATGGCAGTATAACATGCACAATTTGTTAGAATTAGGCACAAATTATTCTAGAACTTTTATTTTAATGCTATTTATTCCGTTTTTGATTCTGCTTTTTAATTTTCTACCTGCAAAGTTTTTTCAGGTCTAAAGTTGTGTTCACTGGACCGACTCATCGGAGCCAGAGGCAGAGGGGGGACTGGGGAGGAGAACTGTATTACTGGTAGGTGCAGAAAATACTGTAGCTGTTGATATAAAGGACATTTCAGGACATCTTTATGGTCTACACTGTAAAAAAGCATTTTAAAATACATAATTAGATGTGAAACTAACAATTACTCTGCAGTAATTTACAATCTGATTTTTAATTGGTAAAAATACATAGTTTGTGATAGTTCTAATACTTTAATTTATGTTGTTTTCTCAGTTTTGGTATCTGTCATGTTGTGGTGTCCATAGAGACACAATGATACATGATCTGTCTAAACCTCCAGATATATGTATATATGTGTGTGTGTACGTACATATTAAAAGTCATTTGTTTTTAGGTCAAAACATGTTTGGATTGTGTTACAAACTAATATTGACTGACTGTGATCTCCAGCTTTTATTCTGTTCCACTAACTGTTCAAATTAGTTCTCTCACAACAAATGAAATGTTCCAGCACTGAACACAGTCCAGTAAATTTGGATTTGAATTAATCTGACATTCTAATAACAAAGCACGGTTGCATGCTTGATCAGATCTGACTTTTTTTTAAATTACACATTTAGAATGCATTTTATTTTAGCATCAGATCTATTTGGTTTTCCAAAAAAGAAAATGTTCTTCTAGTTTAAAATAAACCCTCACAAGAGAAAGCTGAAAGCTCTGGAACACTTTTTAGACTGAAACTGTGGGCATGTTAATTCCATTTGTTGCCTTTTTTTTCGAAAACCTGGGAGAAATAAAATTTATTGAAATTAAACTGTCTGTGTGCTGCCATCTACAGGTTGAAACAAGGAATTGCAGCTGAATTTTCTGATTGGTCAACTGGTGTAAGTCTCAGAAGTGTGACATCACAATGCTCTGAGCTCTTGTATAAAAGCCCCGCCCATCTTTGATTCTCTTATGGTCAGTTGTTAGCGTTAGCATGGCTTGTAGGTGTTTTACCTTTAGTTAAATGTACTGGCTAACACAACTTGGAAATTAGGGAACAGAGGTTGAGTGCAGTTGGTATATCCAGCAAACTCTGTCCTAGTGATAGATTTAATTGATTTTTTTTAAACATGTTAGCTTTTATGCTAGCGCCATCTTACCACTCTCAGACTCTGGTCTCCTCCGGACCTGCAAACCCTGAGCTGCGCCGGCAGAACAGCATCTTGATTATTTCTATATTTTACTGGGTTGGCTTTTGCCTATTCACTGCTATATACAGAGACGTGCGCGCGCACGGACACCATTTTATGCATTGCGTTCCATCAACACAACGCAGCTGTTATAATGTAAAAAATAAAACTTAAAAACTTCACATTTAACAACCCAAACGAATGACTTATGTAAATGAGGGGTGAAACCTGACACAGAATCACTTCAGATGGTTGATTAACTAAAACCTGGGGATTACTTTGGCTCCCTATGAACATTCACAACCACAAGAGCCAATGAAAAACAAAGCTGAAGGCTCCGATCTTCACACTGTGACTGAGTTAATCCCACAACCTGATCCTGCAGTCGACATCAGAAACTGCAGCAAAATGATCCTCAATGTCTGAACCTCCTATTGACCGCTGCTCTGGTGACAGAACGACCTTCAGAAAACGTTTAGCTGAGTGTTAACAGAACTGTGGCTAAATCAGTCCACCCAAAACACAAGCAGTCAAACACAGCAACAGGCTACGCGTTCAGACTCCTGCTGTTGATCCGACTGGAGAAATCAGTGATGATTGGCTCAAAAGGGTTCCACATTTCACCCACTCTGCATCAAAACATTGAAATGTACAGCAGAGCTCGGCTGAAACTAATGTTTACAGGGAAAATTACTCATTTGAATTGTTTAAAAAACTTAATTCTTGTTTTTTAAATTTTGTTTGTTTTTAGGTTTTTCTGGAACATGTGATAACTCAGAAGTCACACTTTAGAATCCAAACATCAAAACAAAACTAACTTTAATTCGAAATGCCAAATTATTAAACGTTTGGGTATATTTGCACTGTGGTGCAGTAATCTCTCACCTCACAGTCTGAGGAGGTCCAGGTTCAAAACCCCGCTGGGTTCTTTCTACGAGGAGTTTACACGCTCTCCTCGTGTTTCTCCTGCGGTCCAAAAACATATTTCACAGATGGTGACTCTGCATTTCCCCTATAGGTGTGTGTGTGCTTGTGTGTCCCTGCAACAGACTGATGACCTGTTCGCCAAACAGTAGCTGGGATAGGCTCCAGCAACCTTTTGTCCCTGAAGCTACGAAACATCGCCCTCTGGAACACGCAATCAAGCTGCCGTTTCAAATGAAAAGTATAAATCAATGGACATTTTGGGCTTCTACGTTTGAAACTCTCACGTTCAAGGTTTATTTTTTTATTTTTATGTTGGCCCTAATACTTTTTAGGACCATTTTTGGGTTTTACGTACAAAACAAATCTCCATTGAACACGCGTTGGCAGTTCAACAGGTCGAACTTTGACCAATCAGGGCCTTGGAATTAGTGTGAAACTCGCCAATTTCAGAGCCTAGTTGGTTAACAGGTGAACCCAGACGACCCTGATGACGTCTGTTTGTTTTTCAAGAAAAGCTAAACCAAAGCCATCCTCTTGATATAATGGTAATCCATATTTACCATTGCAAGAGTGTTATTAGTGAACTCAATTATCTCTATTTTAGGCCCAAATCGCGAGATTTGCACCAAACCTCTATCAACTGGGGCAGCCGTGGTGCAGGGGTAGGGCGGTAGACCTCTGGAAGATTGTGAGTCCAATACCCAACTTGACCGCCCATGTGCCCCAGTGTGTTTGGACAAGACCCTGAACCCCACGTTGTGCTAATGACATGTGCTCATAAACAGTAGGAAAAGAAGAAGAAGCCCCTCCCTGCTTGTCCAGTGTGAACACCATGGGCTAAATACGCGCCAAATGCTGTGTGTGTCCGAATATTAGGGACACCATGAAAATAAATACATTTACAACAATAAAGACTTAAAATTATGAGAAAAAAGTTCTAATTTACGAGAATCAAGTCTTACATTTATGAGAAAAAGTCGTGATTTTACCATAAAGAAATATATTTGAACTTTATGAGAATAAACCGTAAAATGTATTATTTTTTTCTTAGAATTTTTCGCCTTTATATTAGCAGATGTTTTTATAGTTAGTTATTCCATGGCCCCAATACTCCGTCATATCTTATGTCATATATCTTTAAAGGGATACAGAGGATAATGAACATTTGTATTTTTGTTTTAGGAAAATGAGTGTGAGGATGACTTGTTATAGAAATATTTTAAATAGATTTGTAAGAAGCAGCTAGTTTGTGTGTTTATGGACCGTCTCTGTTGTTTTTGCTAAATCAATCAGAAGAATCAGTGAGATTTGGCATCTTGATCATACCCCACACCTGGTGATGCAGCCTCCCCCACCCGAAAATCCAGGCCAATCCCATCCTGAGGAATTACAGCCCGTCTTGTCTCCGTCTGTCTGTGATCGGAGCGTGCATGCGCAGTGCGCGGGTCCATCGTCTGACCGGAGCGGAGGAGCGGAGCGCGGATCCGAGCAGGGGAGAGGCTGCACCGTCACCTCGATCATCGGGACGAGGGAGGGGGCACGAAGACGCGAGCGCTGGCTGGAGCCCCCGGAGCGCGGCGTCACCTGCTCCACCGCGCCACAGACAGATACACAGACAGACAGACAAGCAGACAGACAGGCAGCAACAGTTGTCACGATGTCTGGGATCAGATGAGGGGGGAGCGCTGGCGTGAACACTGCGGCGCTGCTGTCGTTCCGGCCGGCCGGGGTGATCGTGTTGGCGGCTGGGTCCCGCCTGCAATGGTACCGTCCTAATCAGGCGGCAGCGGGGGGAGCGGTGCGCATCTGTGATTTCTGCGGGGGGGAGGATCCAGGGCCGGCTCATGATCCGCGCAGCAGGGACTCGGACTGTTGCGTCTGCAGAGAGCTGACGAGCCTGCCCACGCGCACGGACACACGCAGGCAGGCAGGCCGAAGCGCAGCGCGGGAGGGGGGCGAACGCCTGCTCGGGCTCCGTGGGATTTGCAGCCGGAACCCCCACGCGCTCGCGTCCCGCTTTGGATGGGGGGAAAGCAAAGCACGGCAGGGCGGCCGCGGGGGGCTTTTCCCGGCGTGTCTTCGGATGACAGCGCGGTGCCGCCCTCGGCCCACTTCGGCCACTACCGGCCGAGCGGCACCATGGGCCTGCGCAGCCGCTCGGTGAGCTCCGTGGCCGGGATGGGCATCGACCACAGCCCCGCCGTGCCCTTCGGCTTCTACACCCCCAGAGGGACGGACTCGGACCGAGCCGGAGGGGGGTCGGCGGGGACGACCGCGGCCCCCCACGGCACCGGCTACCAGGACTCTGGGGGCGGGGGGCACCACACGGACGGGGTGCTGTATCTGGGGTCCCGGGGGTCGCTGGCTGACACCTTGCCCCTGCACATCGCCCCCCGCTGGTTCAGCGCGCACAGCGGTAAGGTCTGCGCACGCATACACCTGCTGGGGGGGACTTTAGCACATGTTGAAACTGTTGTTGTGCAAAAAGAAAACTGCAGACAAACAGAGAAAACCTGATGAGTCAATTAGTGCAGCGATTAACAGGGGGGGTGTTCTCCTCACTAATCGTCAGCTTACCTGTCCTCACAACATGGCTCTGTTTTTGACCAGCACACCTGCGCAGGTACAGGAGCTCAGCCGCCGGCTGTTCTCATTCCTCCTGGACTTAAGCTCTGAGGGTTTTGAAGACCGGAAGTTGTGCTTTTATTGGAGTTTTGGGACATTTGTGTTTGCGTGTTTTCATTAACCCTTTAACTATCAAAACAAAATTCAAAATGACGTTTTTTTACTGCAGTTTATTGCCTTGGTACGGAGCCCCCAAAGCAGGGGTGTCAGACTCAATTCCACAGATGGACAAAATCCAAAACTCTTCTTAGTTCGCGGGCCGAAAAAGATATACATTTATTAAACACTCTAGAACAAAAGTTAAAAAACTTATAAAACATAACTTTTTAACATAATTATGAACTAAATATATACCATTAGCTGTGATAATGCTAGTGCTGATAGCAAAATATACTGAACTTTATGGCAAAAAACATTGAAGCTGTTAGCTGAAATCACACAAGCTAATAGCTGAAAACGCTGAAGCTGATAGCTAAAATATTAGGTAAATGCCAAATTAGCCTAAAAAACAACAAGAAACAAACAAAAAAACAGCAAACTTCAAAATAGCCTAAATTAGCCAAAAGAGCTAGTGTGTAAATATTAGGCTAACACAAATTCAGCCTAAAAAACAAACAAAAAAAAAGCCTACAAGCTAAAACATCTAGCATGTAGCTAAAATATAAGTTAGACTCCAAAATAGCCCAAAGAATCTTAGTAAATGCCAAAATAGTCCAAAAAGCTAGCAGAATGCTTTCCAACAAAATTATGAATAATAAAAAAGCAGGAATATTATTCCAGAATAAATCAACGTAAACCTTAAATAACTTTCAATATAGTTTCCATAAAAATATATAGTTAGAAAAAAAGCGCAAAATAACATCGGGCCATAAATAAAAATAAAATAAAATGATCTCTTGACATGTGTGCCTTAAAGACGCATCGAATTAAAAAGAAATGTACATAAAAAATAATTCTGGTTTGTAACTAGTGCAAATCAGTTACTATCTGGTGTGAACCCGTTACTATCCAGAATTTTTTATTTTATCTTTTTTATTTCAATTTTAAAAAAATATGGTTAGTAACAGGTGTGCACCAGATAGTAACTGGATTTTTTTCCCTAAAAATTGAAGTTAAAAAAAAAAAAGTAGTTGCTAACTGGTTTGCACCAGACTGTAACTGGTGCAAACCAGTTACTATCCAGGAAAATTATTAACTTCAATTTTTAGGAAAAAAGAATTTTCTGGTTAGCAGCTGGTGCACATCAGATTGTAACTGAAAAAATGTTTTACCAATTTTTTCTTCACATTTTTTTTTACTTCAGATTTTATTTTCTTCAAGTCTCTTTAGAGGCTCCGTACCATGGGGAGTAATACACACAATAGATATTTTTAAAATCGTGTTTTCTAATTGTTTCCGACCTTTGGTCAAGGAGGCAGTTAAAGGGTTAAACATAGATCAGTGGAGCAACTTATGATGTCATCATCATCACAACTGGGAGCCAGTTCCTTCATTCTGCTTGGTTCTGGTTCCAGTCATTCCCTAACGACTATGCAGAACCTCTGCATAGTCGTTAGGGAACATGATGACACCCCCCTCATGCACAGCAGGATCAGCAGGTCCCTGAGCTCTCGTTACCAAAGTCTCAACCTGCTCACAGCAGGAGGAGAGGACAGCGCGTCCACGTCAACATCTCAGCTGTTTTTACTTTTCCCATGTTGCCTAGCGACTCTGATGTTGTCTTATATCAGTGGGGACTAAATAAGTGACGAGGGTGGGTGGGGCAAAGGGGGGGCAGAAGAAAGGTCGTTTGTACTTCTTCAGGTTCACCAGATTAGACTCAGGACACCATCAGACCTTCGAATGCATGAGAGGAACTAGAATAGAATAGAATAGAACAGCTACACTTAGAATAAAAGAAATACACTTAAAAATTGAAGAATTATTAGGAGAATTTTTTCAGCTCCATTTAAGGATTTATCCGTGCTGGTCATTGGGGGTTTCAAGTCCAAAAGTCACATGAACAGACTGAAAGCTATGCTTGACATCCACAAGCAGACATTAAGTCCCAATCATCTTTTGATCGATTGTAGAAGCATTCTCAGTGGCTACTTTAATCATAATTATGCCATTTTTAGCCAAATTCAAAAGTCTGTGTTTTTTTCTAGGACAGTTTCTGCAGTTCCCACTAGCTTACAGCCCCTCATAACTTAAGGATAAAATTAGCAATGCAACAGAAATTTCGGCATCCAAGCGCGTGCGCTGGCGTTTGCTCCCTGGCCCGATCTTGGACTGAAACTGCTGTTGCACTGCTGTACCACTGGTACCACACGTAGTACCACAGGCAATTTTTGTGCACTGCCACATCTGGGACGTTGCACTGCCAGTCCACTGCTAACAGCGTCCGTACCACGGGGAGGAAATTTCTTACGTGCTCCAGCAGTGATATGGCAGTGAAAGCCAGTGGGACCGGGGCTTAAAATCATGGTACGGCCCCTTTAAGAGAAACATCCATAAGTCCTGTTCTCTGAAGAGACATCACAGCAGCTACATTTGACTGCAAAGACCATGCAAAAACATGATATCTACATCATTATCTCTATTATAAAAAATGTGCAAAGTCACACAAAACAGACAATAAAGCTGCGATAAGAAGATTTAAAGCATCAAACAATGAACAAAGCTTCAGCTGAAGTCTTTCAGCTACAACCAGTTCCACCTGAAAGCTGATTAACCAGCTCTAAGAAACGTCAAACAGCAGCAACAAAAACACAAACCGATTAAAACGACAATAAATGGATGAAAACTGAAGCAAAGGCTCATGTGGGAGGAGCTGAACAGAAACGATGTAATCACTTATCCGCTCATGTCAGAGTGAAGCTGAACAACAAAATCCTGAGTGATAATTAAGGAAATGACCTGACAGTAAAGCGGGGGACGGGGTTCTGACATGTTTAATGTGGATGAAGAGAACAAACACCTGCAGGAGACTCCTCTGTGAGCTCGTCTATTGCTGCTTTCAGGATTCCTGATGGACACACCCCAACGTTTTTCTGTCCAGAGACCAGCTTCATGTCAGACAGTATTTTCACAAAGCTCTGGAGGCTGATTTTTTTTCAATTTCTGTTAACCTTTGAAGGTAAAGTTTGTATTCTGTAAAATATCAGCTGCAGATTTAAACGTTATTTGTACACTAGAGTTCATGTACGAACCATTAAAATGTGATCTAGGATGTATTCAAAATGTAAAAGTCTGTAAAAGTCCATTGAATTTGGTTTGGGTCGAGTCCTGAACCTTGTGCTTGTTCTGTATTCAGACTGGCTTTCAACTGGACATTTCTGTTCTGGATCAAAGCTTGTAAACAAAACCACGTGACTAAAGATCTCTTTAGGGATTGGCCAAGAATGGCGGGGCAAAGCAACAAGAGAAAGAATAACAGAAGTTCACTCATTTAAACTTTGTATTTCGCTGAAAAATTCTGAACGTCTGTATTAACGTCAGGTTCAACACTTTTTACCGCTATTTTGTTGCAAGACGGTAACCGAGTAAGAAGCTCTGCTGATAAGTGTTCATGATTGTCGGGAAAACAGTGTGAGAAGCAATGTTTATCGCATTAAAAGTTGTTTTAATGAACCTGCATTCATCCCACCACATTTCAATGAGCTGCTGTGTCTCATCATTTCGTAAGCTGCTCTGTTTCCATCCCTTAATGCCAGGTTATAGTGACTTTTTTAGTCCAGTTGTTCCACTCTGAGCATGGAGTCTATTCAGGGGAAACTGAGCGAACCGTAACTAAAGTTGGGTCAGAGAGCGGTTCCTGGTACCGGACCAGGGTCCACTTGTGTGCATTCAGGCTGAAAATGTGTTCTCTGGTTCAAACTGGTTCATTTTAAGCAGACCAAATGTGTCCAGTCTGAATACACCCTGAGATTTTCTTACAACCCACAGCTGTCAAAGTGGAAACTGAAACAAGATGAATAAAAAAATAAAGGTCACGAGAACTGTTATCTCTTAAATATACCAATAAACATAAATCCACCATTTGAACAACTTTATTAGCAACATTAGACAGCCAGATGCCAAATATTATTTGTTATAATTATGGTCTGTGGGAACAACTGTCCCAATAAATCCATATTTGGAGTAAAGACTTCTTGTTTTTGTTTGTTAAAAACAGATTTCTTTTATTTTAAAGTCAATAACTCGTCTTCTGCTTCCTCACTGGATGTTTTCTGCAAAAAGAAGCTTTAATTTTTCGTTAAATTTGCTAGCTTGGGGGTTTCAATTTAGCAGTTGGTGCAGCTGCTTTAACTAAGTAGTGGATATATTTTAGACACAAGACTGAGCGACTTGACATGCGTCAAGAATGAGGTGATGTGGTGGAGGGAATCCAGTAGTTTCCCAAAATAAAACTTCCTTCAGAATCAGATTGTAAAAATAATACAAAAAAATGCAGGTTGGGTTTTTGTTTCTCTGCAGCCCGGTACCAACTGTCCCACGGACCGGTACTGCTCCTCGACCCAGGGGCTGGGAAGCACTGACCACATATGAACTAGCTCAGAGGTTAGAGCAGCATCCGATGGGTCAGGCAGGGAAACATCTTGGTGCCTCATGTCAGGGATAACCAGCATGTTAAAATAATTTAATTCACTCGGACAGAAAAAAGGCTGAATCTGTGTGGAAGTGTGTGAGGCGACAGAGACTGGATCAAACGTTTCTGATAAGGGACGTTTGGTATTTGTTACCCCGTCTCCTGACTTCATCTCGAGTTTCTTCCATCCTTTTCTTGGGGAAAGGGTTTTTGTTTTGGGATCAGTGCTTAGAAAGCAACACTGATGCAGCTAATGGAGACTGGTTGATTTTAGACTGAAACAAATTAAGCTAAAATATTAGCTAAATGCCAAATTAGCCTAAAAAACACAAAAAAAGAAGAAACGTAGGTTACACAAAACAGCTAGCATATGGCTGAAAAATAGCTAAACTTCAAAATATCCTAAAAAACAGAAAAAAGCCAAAATTAGCCAAAAAAGCTAGCGTGTAAATATAAGAGTAACTCTAAAAGAGCCTAAAAAATCTTAAAAGGAAAGCCTAAATTAGCCAAAACAGCTGGCATGTAGCTGAAATATTAGCTAAACTCCAAAATAGTCTAAAAAATCTTAGTAAATGTTAAAATAGTTCAAAAAGCTAGCAGAATGACAATTTTAAAACTTTAAAACATGAATAATAAAAAGGCAGGAATATTATTCCAGAATAAATCAATTTAAACCTTAAATAACTTTCAATATTTTACTCTCCATAAAAATATATTTTGTCAAAATTATACGAATTAGAAATGAGCACCAGATAACATCGGGTCATTAATAACAACAAGATAAAATGATCTGGAGGGCCGGACAGAATTACTCAGAGGGCCGGATCCGGCCCCCGGGCCTTGGCTTTGACACATGTTGTGTATGGGGTCAAATTTGGATCAGCTTAAAGTGAATGAAAAATCAGATTTTAAATTTAAAAAGAAAAGAAAGAAAATTAAAATTTTGATTGTACTGAAATGTCATGGAAAAGGCTGGAATGCCGTTGGAGCGTGAGGACATGCTCGGCACTCGTAGCTCCGTCTGACGTTTGTCTCCCCTGCAGACAGACGCTCTCCCACCTTGTTGTGGCCCTACCTGCAGTTCGGTGTGTGATTTTGATTTCTGCGATCTTCCACACCTCTGTGGTGCAGAAGCTGCCAGGGTGGAGCCTGAAGCCTGCAGCTCCTGTAATGACTGTGGAATGGATCATCCGGAGGATCGAGGAGAG
>NC_050517.1:6075810-6078929 GCF_002922805.2 Oryzias melastigma
CAATAGAGTATCAGTGCTTATCCAATACAACATCAGCATTCTAGTCTGATCAACCAGATTCCTGCCAGAACCTGAAATAACTCTTAGCAGAATTATTTAAATGTGCAAATAAGGTGATTTTCTTCTCTTTTTTCATTCCATAACTTCAATTTGATCATCTAGATTCTTCATTATTGTCTCAATTCCTTTTTTTTAAAATAGTTTTTAATTTAAGACCCTTTAAAGTGCGCCGATCCATCGTCTACCTGCTGGTTCCTGATGTTTTTGGGTTCTTTCTTGCAGATTTTTCTGCTGACTTTAAATCAAACTTTGCATCCTCATCCTTACGTCCCACCAGAGTGAGGATCTACGTGCACGCTCATGGTGCACGCTCATGGTGCACGCTCATGGTGCACGCTCATGGTGCACGCACAGTTTATGCCAGCTCAGTCTGGATCAAAGACGGTGAGAATATCAGCTGCTCTGACTGCAGCTGGAGCTTCTGCTGCGTGAAGATAGTTAAGACTCTGCTGTGAGCACGCTGCAGAAATGGGGGGGTTGCAGCATCACAGCTGCAGCAGCCCCCCTCTTTCAAAGAACTTTGAGTTTACCAAAATCAGCAGAAACTGAGTGAATCTGCAGACTGTTTCAGTCTGAGAAGACGGTAAAGTTGGTTTTTGTTTGTCTGATTGTGAGTGTGCATGTTAGCGACCTCATGGTCCGTGTGGCTCTGTTTGATTTATTTAAACATCCAGCAGACAGTTTACAAAGATCTTAGAGAATAGAGTCATGGTTTAAAATCTAAAGTGTCTGAAATCCCGTTATAGACGATTCTGACTCCAGGCTGATTGATCATTTTTATCCCTTTCATTCCTTTCTTCTGTGCTGCTAGCATGGGTGTAAATCATAGCTGAGATCTGCTCTCCTGGATCTTTCATTGCTGGAAAGACGGTTTATTTCCCTTTTGAACAGAAGCACATTTGTAATTCATGGGGAGGTGGGTGCCCCCATGTGAAGTTGTTGTTCTGTTATTCGAAGATCGTAGACCACCGTGTGAGCCCATAGAGCGAAAATGTTCATGCACATTTTTCTATGGGTATGCTGCGCCCTTCCGGTTGTAGTGAACACTTACCGTGCAAGAGTAAGTAAGGGTGAAGTAGGTGAGATGCAGGCATGTTGAATGGATTTTTCAAATTTTCAGCCCCCTACAACCTGCACAAGTTAGTTCTGTTCAAGTGATAAGTATGCGCTCCTTGTGTGCAGCTAAGAAATCGGACAGTCCTACAAGCACTTACACACCTGTACATACAGCATCACCTATACATCATAACTCAGATTATCCTCACAAATACTTTCCAAAGAACCTACCTCACGTACAACAATGGTACTGTCCATTTTCATGACATCCTTTAAGCTTCCCTGAACAGAACTGTGCTCCCTTTAAGATTCGGTTGTTCCTCCTCTCGATGACCCTCCACGGTCTCAGACGGCCCAACGCCCCGCAGCACTCGTCAACACCTGTATAAGTGCATGTGACCAAGGCAGCGGTGGGCAAACCTTTTGACTCGTGGGTCACAAAAGGTTCTAAATTTGATAGAAAGGCCAGACCAGGAGCAGATGTGTGGAATGTTTTGCTTCTCCACCTTATAAGAGAAAGAAATAACATGGACAAAAGCATGTTTTAATTTTGATTGAGAATTAATATATTTACTTTTTTGGAGTTTTTCATTTAAAACTTTGGCTTTTGTTCTCATTTTAGAGCCAATAGGACCAATGCTTGTGTAAAACGCAAACTTAGTGATAAAACGAAAAATAAATAATACGTTAAATAAATAATCAAACTTCAAGTAAGTTGTGCCAAAATAGCCAAAAACCCTGTTTGCTCGCAGTGGAACATGTTTGTATTTTAAGATTCAGACATGTAGCCGCTACACATTGAGCTTCATCCTGTTGTCATAAAATCATTAAGGCACTTTCTAAGAACTCAGATTTCTTGATTGAGATCGGATAAATTACGTCATAACTGTTGTAAGCCTGTGGCAACAACCTGTGGCTGCTTGACCTTCAGAGCCTTACGGGCCAAACAGATTTTTTAGTTTCTGTGGTCAAAACCATTATTTGTGCTATTTTCCTATTCAAATGATTCATATTTACAAGTTTCCCTTTGAGCATTTAATTTAAAAATATACAGCATTTCATATGAACCTAGTTTAAATTTTAACAAAGTTTTATTTTTCCAGACTTTTTATTTATTTGATTTTTGGTCTTAAAATCAGAAATTCACTGTAATTTTGGTCAAATGTTTTCAGTTGTATTATTTATTCTATGTGAATAAAAAGAAAAAGCATCACATTGCAGCAAAATGTTCCTTAAATAGTTAATTTACATTAAATGTCAGATGGTTTCAAAGACTGCAGGCTGGTTGGTTGGCTCTCACGCGTTCTTACTTCACCAAAACTGTCCGTTTGCAGAAAGTTTGGACCCCGCTGGCTAAAGATGAGAATGATTTATCCCATCACTGCCTCATTGACTAAGTGATGTCTGTAACTCAGAGTCTGTCACACGATGCTCCACAGCTGCACCAGAAACCAGCATCAGCAAGGAAAAGTTTCTGTTTTTTTTTGGAGAGAAAATAATCTAATTGATTTGTAACTCATACAATATATTTTGTGCCTTACTGTGTGTACTTGCAATTGTGTTTTAAAAAATTACAAAATAAATGTACACACACGCACAACTTTAAATTACTGCAGATTAAAACTAGCTACACATAAATCTTTAAAAGTACGCAGATACACACAAAACTGCATTTACACAAAAATCAGATGTGAGAGTCTTTTCATGTCTCCAGGTTTTGTGTGGAAGTGATGCGTTTAAATGCTTCTAGAATGCTGGGTCATCTGAGTTTTCTTATTAGCTGCTTTGAACTTGGAGAGCTTTGAAAACTTGACATTTTCCTGCTTTCTTAAACCAGACGAATTCAACAAAGAAATTAATGAAAATGATGAAGACCCCCCCCACCCCCACGCTGGCCTAAAACACCCTTAGTGGGTCTAAGGCAGGTCAGAGGTTAAAGCGGGGAGTCTTTTCACAATGCTGGGTGTAATCTCTTGCTCCACAGTCACTCATCCATCCAACAT
>NC_050517.1:6078974-6092956 GCF_002922805.2 Oryzias melastigma
TGAGCGGATGCCGCCGTGGCATTGTTCTGGGATTACAGACACGTGCGTAAATCCTTCACCTGCAGGTGCTTTTTCATTTAAATGGAAATGGTGAAGTGGCGATGCATTTATGCCGGGATTTCTCCTCGTCAGGAAAGATGGAGCGGCATTTCATCCGGGGCTGACGGAGGACAGAAACAAGCCTGAGTTTGTTTACACAGCTGAGAGACGCCATCGTCACACTCTTCAGCTTGACTTTGGTCTGTAGGGATTGACCGGTTTTTGGTCACGATGCATGAAATATATATATATATATATATATATATATATATATACATTTAGCTGTAACCTACACAATTGAGCGTGACTGTGGTAACGGCAAACAGAAACAGGCAGACTGCTGGATCCAAGTCCATCAGGTTTATTTGGCACAGACAGAACAACAGGCGTGAAGCACAGCTAAAAGTCCACAAAGCTAAACCAGGGTCAAGCAGGCAGAGGTCAATCACAAGCATGACAGAACAATCAGAGTGTTCGGCTCCAGGCGAGGGTCAGGGCAGGCGGCAGACCAAGCAGATGAACCAGAAGATCAGGTCAGATTATAAACGCTCAGTGATGCAGGCAGAATAACACAAACAAGACTTCGCACTGAGCAGAGTCTCAGTACTCAGACTAGATACTGCTGGTAGTGATTACTGATGGGAGCCAGCTGTAGGAGTGACAGCAGGGGCTGATGGGAAGTGAAGTATGGAGAACCAGGAAGTGCTAGAACTCTGAAGTCAGAGGGGGAGACAGTGGACTGATTCATGATATGATGACTAATTAGTCTTTCAGGTCCAGGTCTCAACCAAACTCAATTTTAAGACCAAAAAACTAAGAAAATTGATAAATCACATTAAAACGACCTGTTAAAATGAAATGGCATGACTATAAAAGACAATAACAATGTTTCTCCAGCCTGGAACACTTGCTCTCTGTTGTATATTTAGGTTGTGTAACTATAGAGTTAGGGGGAATAAGAGGAGTGGTTAGTTAGAGCAGTGTTTTTCAACCAGTGTGCCGCGGCACACTACAGTGCCGTGAGAGATGGTCTGGTGTGCCGCAGAAAATTACCCACTTTCACATATCTAAAACATTTACCATCACTATGGTATACACTCTGTGTTCCTCCAAACGGCCCTGATTTAACACTGGATAGTTTTGAATATACAACATGGTAAAATAAATATTTCTTTCATTCTAAAAATGACTAATCAGAATGATGTTACCGCAATCCAGCCGGAAAACTAGCCTCAAACTCAGCTTTTAGGAAAGTCCCTCCCTCTTCAACTGTCTCCGCCAATCATTGTTGGAGGCTTGATCACATGTCATCAATCTGACCAATCAGAAGTGGTTAACGTCCTCACTTCCTTGTTCTGATTCGGCTCATAAAGTCTCTCAGTTCCAACTAAAATAACAGCTAAAGCTCGTGTTTAGCGGTGTAGCTTCCAGCAGGATCCGACGTCAGACAGTTTAAAAAGTGAACGAAAGAATGAAGCTCAGAAACGACAGTATGCCGGCATCTGCGTAAGAAGCGTTGGCTATTCTGATTTACATAGATTTTTTTGTCTCTTGTTTTTGCTTCTATTTCCAGTTAGAGCTCCCCTAACAGTGGAAGAAAAATCCACACAATAGCCGCACCTTTGTATAAGCCGCATGGTTCAAAACCTTGGAAAAAAGTAGCGGCTTATAGTCCAGAAAATACAGTATATATTCTGTATATATTTATGGCTCCACAATCAACCTGTCCAGACACCTGAGAACTGAGAGAATCTTCTCTAAAACAGAGCAGATCATCACTGACAGAAGAAACAGATGACATCCTCAAAGCTGAAACTCTTTTGTCTTTCTTAATGTCAATGTGAATAAAAGTCTTGATTTAGTGGTTTTTGGACATTTTAATTTGTATTTGGATTGTGGTTGCAGAGTTTTGTGTTGTTCACTTCAGATGTGTTTAAAAAGCGAGTTAAAAACTGAATAGTTAATAGTTAGTTCTTTTACCATAAATTTTGTACATTCTTTCTGTAAGGGATAAATAACAGCATATACATAATTTACTCTTTATATGAATAAAAACATATTTACATCTTGGATTTTGTGCATAATCTTATCTAGTAGTTTATAATGAATCAAACAAAGCAAACAACAACCTAAAAAGCCATTTGGTAGCCAAAAGAGCCGCTGTTTTAGGAAAACGAATGCAAAAGAATTTAATTTTGAGCCAGAATTCTCATGTGAAGGAAAAGAAGAAAAGAACGTTGTTTTTACTTTGTCTGATAGTTTTGGCAGTATTTAAAAAAAGAGAAAAAGACATTCATAAAAACTGATTATTTAAAAGTATTTTTTTTAGTTTTTTTTTAAATTATTCATTAATGATAATACATGTAGACTGTTTTGAGGAGATATACATTTAACTTGAGCAAATTGATTAATGATGCTTCCCACTTATACATAAAAATGTACACTAGATTGTGGAGGTACTGTACATCAATACAGACATTTTTTTCTACCTTTTTGGATGCTAGTGTGCCGCAGGATTTTTTTCATGCATGGAAAAAGTGTACCTTGGCTCAAAAAAGGTTGAAGAACACTGAGTTAGAGAACAAAACAAACAAACTTCTCAGACTGGACATCAGGTTGTCAGAAGTCTCTTGTTGGAGGGCTGAGCCCGGCCTGGTGTTGAAATAGTTTTAAGTCTAATGCTTATTTGTCAGCATGACATTACCACTCAGACTTCACGGCGGTGCAGTGGTTAGCGCTCTCACCTCAACAGCGGGAAAGCCCTGCTTTGAATCCCTGAATCCTGCGTATGTGTGGGTTTTCTCCGGGCACTCCAGCATCTTCTCACAGTCCAAAAATGTGATTCATAGGTTGATTAATTACTCTAAAGAGTCCTTATGTGTGAGTGTGTGTGAGAGTGATTGTGTACCCTTTAACAGACTGGCAGCCTGTCCAGGTTTAACCCCGCGTTTGCCTAACAGTATCCCATCATCCCGAAAGGGATAGGGTTCAGAAGATGGATGGATGGAGATTAGGTTTCCATGGCGACCAAACCCACATTCTGATCTGAGGAACTCTGCAGCCCTTCAGTTCAGAAACTGGTCAGTTCAATCCAAGAAAGCTTCATGGTTCCAATCAAAGATGAGAAATTCAGATGGTCTTTTCTGTTTACTTTGATAATTGAACTGACTGAAGGGGGCGTGTATGTGTGTGTGTGTGTGGGGGGGGGCGTCAGTCAGTGATCTATGTTTTCAGCAGAACAATCAAGGACAGAGCCCATGGTAAACAGATCACAACTGCATCACGCATTTGAAGGTTTTCCAAAATATTTCCATAAGTTTCCATAATGCTAGTGTGAATGCTGTAAGCTGAATTTGGCCGCTGAAGATGCTGAAATTGATAGTTAAATTAGCCTAAAAAACAAAACAAAAAAAATAGGTTAGCCAAAACAGCTAGCATGTAACTGAAAAAATAGAAACACTTCAAAATAGCGTAGAAAACAAAAGAAAAAAAAACTAAATTAGCTAAAACAGCTAACATGTACCTCAAATATTAGCTAAACTACAACAGCTTAAAACCTGAAAAAAAAACTAAATTAGCCAAGAAGCTAGCATGTAAATATTAGATAAACTGCAAAACACCCTAAAAAACATTAAAAAAGCCTAAATTTCCCTAAACAGCTAGCATAATGCGCACTCTTAAAACTTTAAAACCATAACGTTTTAACAAAATTACGCATCATAAAAAAGCAGGAATATTATTCCAGAATAAATCAACTTAAACCTTAAATAACTTGTAATATTTTGCTCTCCGTAAAAATATATTCCGTCAAGATTATACAAGCTAAAAATAAGTGCAAGATAACATTGAGCCAATAATAATAATAAAATAAAATGATCTGGAGGGCCGGATAGAATTTCCCGAAGGGCCGGATCTGGCCCTCGGGCCTTGACTTTGACATGTGGTTTAGATGATCCATTCCACACCGTTAAAAACAAAACTCAACAAAGAGTTCCAAGTTTTCTCATGTTGTGTTATAACTCTTCATTTCTGCTTTTGACTTTTTCCAGTAACTCCTCACATTACTAATGCTTGTTAAAGTCTCAAAAGTAGTTTGTTGGGAATCTTATTTTAAAGAATTACCTTATTTTATCTCAGAAAAATATACACGATAACAAAGGCCTCAGAAGTAGCCGACAAACTAAAAGAAGTTTGATCAGACCAAGACAGAATGTAGGTCAGCTCTTATTTCTGTTCCCTCACCCACATTTGTCAGGTGTCTTCCCCATGTTAACTCAACACACAACGTGCAAGGACACACAAGCATGCTCGAAAAAGCACACAAACACACTCTGAAGGACACATTCTAAAGGACACAAATACACAGTTTGAAGGACACACAGACAGTCCCTACTCAGACACTCTGAAGGACACACAAAGACACACTCTGCATGTGCTCCTGCAAAGCTTTTTGATGAGGAGGGAAGGAGCGGCTGTGTTGTAGCGTCTGTCCATCCATGTTAGATGAGTTGTAACAACTAGAGCTTGGTTGATAAAATTAATTAATTGATTTAAATTTGATCTTAGCTTAATAGATCAAGAATCAATCCATAAAAGTAGAAATCAATCCAACACATAATGCTAAAGTCCACTAGCATGATGTTAACGTATAATGGAATTTCCCATAGAATGGCTAATGCTAACGCTCGATCGACCTAAACATACATTGCTTACTAAATGAACATCTTTATAAACTCACAGACATGACTTTTCTCTTTTAAGGAAATATTTTTAAAGTAACTATTTGTGGTCTAAAACACAATTTTTCACTCAGTCTTTCTTCTTCTTCTGGAATAAGGTGTAATGTTATATCATGATCGCCACCTAGTGGCCAAACTGAAACGTCCTCCAGGACAAGCAGAACAATTGTTGGAGCTTCTCTGTTTGAAAATCCATGTAACACTGCAGGCTATTAACAATCTCATTATTATTTCACTAATAAATATTACAGTATGTGAACTGTATCAGATTCTTATGAAAACACATGAATAGATTATTAATGTATTTGTAAACAAATATGTCTAAATGTGTAAGCCCTAAACTCAATTTAATTGAATCACATTGAATTTGGAGGATCGAGCAGGTTCTGTTAAATCGAATCGATTCTGGAAATGATGGGTGGTACCCAACCCTAGTAACCACTACACCACCCTGGCACCATGGTAACCTATACAGTGGATTTTTTTCCTTTTATTGTTGCCATGACAACCTGAAGGCAGCTGCTGGTTTATCTCCTCAGCTCCCTCCTTTATCTAAAATGATGTTGAAAGTGATAAAAATGCAAAAAGTTACCAAGTACAGAAGACGAATAGGGCCATGGAGAAAGACAAAAAAACAGAGAAATTACTAATTATGACTGTAAAGTGATCATTTTGACTTTAATCTTGAAATTCTGACTTAAATTGAGAATTCTGAGATTAAAGTCATAATTTTCCATTGCCCCTTTTTTCTGTATTGCCCTAGTTGTCTTCCGTACCAAAGTGACCAAGAACCAAAGTAAAACATTTAAATACTTTCAGTAAAAATGCAAATAAAAAAGACTCCAAGAAAACTGAAAAACAAACAAACAAGATCTAAGATGAGATACAACAAATTTAAGGAGACAGTAAGAATCCCAGTAATTGCTTCCTCTGGTTTTCCTGCATTTCTTTCTGAACATATGAAGCAAAGAAAAACCAGAGAAGAGCTGAGATCTCAATCTCAGGACCTCCTTCAGTGTTTGTTTGTGTGTCCTTCAGAGTTCGTCTCATCTATCTGTGGACACGCCTTTTGAACTGTAAGGTGACCAACACTGAGCCGCTGGAGTCACAGTGGTCGCCACGGTGGTGGTGCACATGGCAACTGTTGCTACGGACAGCGATTTGTGTCGTCACTACAGCGCTAAGAGACGTTCTAAAGATAAACCAGGAGCATGAGCAGCTATGTAATGGTGAAAGACACCATTCAGGCCCACAACAACTGAACACCTGACAGAGACATCAAACCTCGACCCCCCCCAAAGCAAAACAAGGACCACTCTATAAGCCGCAACATGTTATGAGGCAAAATCCTCTTTTATTTAATTTAATATTGTAGCTTTTGCTGCTTTTCAAAGCACTTTGAATTGTCTCTGTACATGAAATGTGCTATACAAATAAACTTGCCTTGCCTTGCCTTGCTGTATGGAGTAAGATAACTGTCAAAATGACACGTATTATCTTAGATAAAGTTATGCACACTTAAAAAAAAAGGTGAAAAATATGAGAACATTTGGCTTAAATGACCTGTATTCATCTATTTTCAAATTAAAGCTAATATTTGCTGCGAAAAGCCTAACTTTTGTTTTAATTTGTGTCATTGTGTTGCAGTAAAAGACTTCAAACCTTTGCTTTTACACCACCAAGAGAAATTATTTTCAATCTTTAACAATTAAGTAAAAAAAAAAAAAAGAACAGATCCAGCTTAGAGTGCTCTAACTCACGCATCTATTAGATCTCTAAATCATGGCTATTTCAAAACTTACAGCTTTAGATATGCATTATACGTCTCAATTCATAGAGCTCTATTGCATGTCACGGTTTAGATCTATAGCAGATGACTTTCCCACAGCTAATTGCATTTTGGTCCCATCCTACCTTGTGCATTGTAAACATGGTATTTGGATATTCATTCATTTTCTTGACCGCTTTGTCCCTTTCGGGGTCGTGAGGGTGCTGGAGCCTAACCCGGCTACTGAAGGGCGAAGGCGGGGTACACCCTGGACAGGTCTCCAGTCTGTCTCAGGGCCTCAATCACACACATTCACTCTCACATTCACACCTAGGGGCAATTTAGAGTCACCAATTAACCTATGAAGCATGTTTTTGGACGGTGGGAGGAAGCCGGAGTTCCCGGTGAAAACCCACGCATGCACGGGGAGAACATGCAAACTCCACACAGAAAGGTCCCAGCCGGGAGTCGAACCGGGGCCTTCTCGCTGTGAGGCAAAAGGGCTAACCACTGAGCCACCGTGCAGCCCTAATTGGATAGTTTCTTCCAACTGAACACATTATGTTTATTAGATAACAAATAGTTTAGGCATCAAGAAAACTGCAAGACACACCTGCACTACCGCTACGATGGAGCCGCTCCTCTCCACGACCCTCTACGGACTCAGACAACCCAAAACCCACAGAACCCGTACGAGTCAACCCCGGGACGGGCGACTGAACAGAGAAGCTTTGATGAAAATAATGACTATTACCAAGAACCGCCATCAAAGGTTCATTGATTTGTATGTAATGAATTGACATTTATCCTGACAATAAAATAGAATTCTTTATGAACTGACTGTTATATCCTACGACAAAGCATTAGTCACCCAAAAAAAAACAAGTAATATCACAAGATTAAAAGTTGTAAATTTACGAATTTCTTTCTTGTAAGTTTTTTAAGATCTAAAAATCGTGATTGAATTTTTTTTTTTTCGTAAACTGGCCCTAATATTCGTAGGATCTGACCACAGGGGAGGGACAAAATACTATAGGCAACATAAAGAAATAAATATTAAAGCCAGTTTAAGGCTGCCAGTGTATTTAGAAGGACAGGTGTGGAAGTAAAAATAATTGAAAAAAACATATATTTGGTAAAAGGAACAGACATAAATTTGCAGGCTTTATTCAGCAGATAAGCTCCTAATAAACTGAAAACATCCCCCAAAAATACAACAATCAGTATGCTAGTGACAAAACTACTCACTTAACCTAAAGTGTGACTTAAACCAAAGGAACAGTACTATGACCAAAGCAGAAACTAATAAACCACAGATGTAACTAATGTGAAACTGTTACTACTACTATAGATTGCAATAAAAACTTAGCACTACAGAATGTCTTTCCTTCCTGTGGCAATTAATCTCTGTAACTCTTCATTATAAAACAGTACATCATATACAAATTTGCACTGATTGTATTGTAAATACCTTTCTCTCTGTATTCTATATTCCTGTTCTTATCGGGCTGTGGCAATTTGGTGACAGGAGCTCTGCTGTAAATGCACTTAACCCACTGTGATAAATAAAGTATTCTGATTCTGATTAATGAAAGGAAGAAGAAACACCAGCCTTTTACACAGGCTTCTAAGGCCGAGACCAGCAGTCTGCAACCTGCAGCTCCAGATCCATGAGTCTCTTTTATCTCTCCATGGTGGTTTGTTGGCCAAACATAAAATAAGTCAGAAAGACTGCAGACCCAGACATGTCGACCGTCAGAGTCAGCAGCTCCTGATAATGACTGTCTAACCAAAACTACCAAAACAAATAAACAAAGCCCACAAACTAAGACTACCAAGATCCAACCCCAAACTAAAATAACAAAACCCAGCAGTATAAGACTGCTGAGGACAAAGAAGAGAAAAAGAACAAAAAAATAAATAAAATAAAAATAAAATAGCATTTTTTCAAAGTAAGGATTACTTAATTAGCATTTATGTAATTTAGATGAGTTAAACTTATAAATTGATGTCTGAGGTTCACATAAATGATAAACTATGTAGGTTTTTACATCCTGTTGACCTGAAGACGTTTGTTCAACTCTACCTCCAGAATGAACAGATTTTATATGCAAAACTTTGGTAAAAAAGTTTGATCTTTAATTAGTTAAAAACACATATTATCTTGTGCTGCACAACATTGGTTACTATCTGTAACGAGCTGCACTGAGATGATCCTGTTTGGCAGAGAATGTCTTTTATTTTGAAAATAAGTAATTTGAGCTTCTGTGAAACAAAATAAAATAAAATAAACTGACATTTTTAGAGATGCTTGGTTCTTTTTATATTTTTGCTTTTGTTTGTTGCAAAAAAATAGAAATAAATCATGTTTATTATTAAAACACAGAAGGCCATGAATACAAATTCGAATTTCTTAAAGGTTAAAGTAAGACTATACGGCTCCTTTTAGGTTTGGATCAGTAGAAAACGAACCCAAATGGCTCTTTAGCTGTTAGAGGTTGCCGACCCCTGTCCTGGACCGACATCAGGGGTCCCTCCAAGGGAATTCAGCTGCCACTGGAGTGCTGGGGCTTTTATGCTTCCCTCCGAGCCTGGTGATTGGTGGAGGGAAGGAGGCTGCAAACTCCTGAAGGGGGTGGAGTCAGGCAGCGTGGTGGAGCAGGCCTCTGCAGAGGATAAACATACAAATGCACACACACAAAATACCCCCAAAAGGTCTAGGGCCGTAACACCGACTGAACATGCATGTAAAGCAACAACGGAGGGATGAAGGATCTCATCAGTGCAACAAACACACTAAGACCCTCCACCAACCCCAGCTTTGTTTGAGAACCAGGTAAACTGGAATTCTGAATCTCCTTTTTAGCTCCATCAGTAGTTCAGCTTCATGAGTCCTCAAAGTGCTGACATCTCTCACTGCTCTGACCCAGAATCTGACCAGAAACATTGATGGACATTTTCAGAGAAAACTCCATTTTAAACCTCTGAAAACGTCTCAGTGAGGGTCACCTGCTTCTGTCTGACTGACTAAAACGGTTCAGCCACCAGGTAGAACTCCATGTTGTCAGACTTATTTGTTTTCCATTCCGTGTTAAATAAACGTCTGAAGGTTTGTCTTTCAAACGGATGAGAAGAGTCAGACTCCATCCGCTCCTTTAGCATGGTTTTCTGTCTTTGTCTGCTAAATGGGGAAAGTGGGCCACATAGAGCATCTTTGTAACGAGCGTTTAGTAATGTGAGCGTCGTTCAGAGCTCCGCTCTCTGTGTTGTTTACAACAGACCATCACAGGAGAGACGGTCTCCATGGAATGAGCGAGCCCACAGGGACCGTCTTTGGAGCAAATATCCTAAATTAACCTCTGCTGACGTCAGACTGCTGCTCTTTCTCATCCTTTTGTCTCCTCACCTCCATCCCCCTGTGATGAGAGACATATTTCTTGCATTTGGGTTTCTCTCCACGCCCCCAGCATCTATTCTCCCCTCCGTCTATGTGCTCCTCTTGTTCTGTCCTGTTCCCATGGAAACTGCTGGTCTTTCCGGTAAGGTGAGGAGAATTTGCAGCTTGTAAGTTGTGATGTAATGAAGCCTTCAGTCTGTGTTTATGGTCATGCTGGCGGTCAGGCTCCGTCCTCGTCGGCTGTGAGGCAGACAAAGGTTCAGATGCTTCAGCGGCTCACCAGCTTCAGTTTCTGACCCCAAGCTGCACCTTCAGGGAGTTCAAGCTGCTGAGACAAAACAATGACAACAAAAAAACACACCAGATTGGAGGTTTGAGTGTGTGGGGGGACACCTTTCAGGTCGTTCTCCTGTTTATATGGATTGATCCTGCAGCTCCTTCCTCATTCTGAAAGTACCTCAGGGATCAGTCCTGGGCTCACTATAATTCACCCTTTTCAACATACGCTCATGACATTCAACATTTTTGCTCAAAAACTGTAATTAATTCACAAGTTACTTTCTTTATTGCAGGTTTTTGAAGTTATAAATGGACCAATCAGATACCAGTATGTGGTCTCATGTAAGCATTTGACTGATTCTCCAGAGCCCGCTTTCAGTGGTAGGGGTTGCCCTTCCAACAAGATCCCCTTTGATTGGTGGGAGTGGTTGCCATAGAAATAATGACTCAGACTTGCTCCTAATCAATGCTCACTGATGTCGTCTGGCTCCAACATGGCAGCTTCTGTACAGCAAAGTGATGGCGACTAAATGGACTTTATTTGGTTGCGGCTGAATGTAAACCATGAAGAGTACTGGTTTACATTCTCATCTGTTGAGTATCAATGTGTGTGTGAAAACCTGCTTTTCAGACACCTGTGCAGTAGTGTAGTCAGTGTGTGCTGTTAGCTGAACGGACACAATCTTTTTCTTTTGTTTCTATGATTGTAAATCTGACTCCAGAAGAGGCGGAGCTTCTGATGAATGTCACTGCGCGTCACTGAGATCATTTTTAAGGAGGTCTGTCAGCTTCTCTTGAAATTTGGAGTTTTCCTTTTTAAATTAGGTTTTCTTTGCATAGTTACATCGTTTTTATTCTATTTTTCTTATTTTGTTCAGTATTATCATTTGGAATATTATTGATAGAAATATTCACATTTTGAGAAGATTCTAGTTTCCCCTTATATTTCTGTTTTTATTCACGCCAAAACAGAAATATAATTCAGATTTATTATATTCCAAAAATGTAATGAATTCAAAGTGGTGTTAGATTTTCTAAAGTAAGACTTTGCGGATCCTTCGAGGTTTTGATCAGTAGCAAACAAGCCCAAATGGCTTAGCCTAAGACCTGTTTGGGTCATTTTGAGATATTCCATTTTCTCGTTTTTCAACGTTCATTGGTTCAATTTAATGAATTTAACTTAAAGACCCACATGATTAAATTATTTTTTGGTGTTTGTAACATGTTCTTACGACATTTTTCCCTCGATGAAGGACATATTTCAAAAAATAAGATTAAAATTGTATTGCTAAGTATTTTTTTAATCAAATGGCTGTGAATCAGGAGGAGACGCAAAAATGCTGTTTGAGGAAGCTTTTAAGTGTGACCCACAAGCTGCTACGGCAAGCCACAAGCTCCATTCTGATGCATCCACTTACAGACAAATAGATCCTTGAATGTCTTTGTTTTCCTCGTCTGAGCTGGAATCTGGATCTAAACTGTACTGCTGGATAACTCTGATACTGATCACCATTTTGTTACTCTGGTAATGTTAGATTTGGTTTTAGGGCTCTTTAGTTAGCTGGGGACAGTGCAAACACATGGATGATGGGAAATCAGGGCGGGCTTACTCCACACCACCACAACTAAGAGAAACTATGTTCTAGAAAACATGATTTTTGACCAAAAAAAGCATAATCATATATAATAAACACTTTAATAATAGATCGAACAAGGATCTGAGTGGGATTTTATTGGATTTAACCAAAGCTGATTTTTGTTTTAGGATTTTACTTCCTTTGTAATCGTAACACTTGTGTACGCTGCTCACTTTATCTTGTAAATGTTTTGCTTTTAAATACAGAAAACCCCAACAATTATAACAGTAAAATCAAGAAAGTACATGTATTTTTCATGGTTTGGGGGTTTTCCTAAATTCCAGACTAATTTAATAGATCCATGATTACGTTAACCTTTTGACATCTACCACATTTGAACCATCTTGTGATGTTTGCGATTCAGTCGTCTCCCTTCACTTTAACAAACATATTGTTAGTTTTCAATACTATAAATGCTTTTCAGAGCTCTTTCTTTGAGGGTGATATCATATAATAAACAGTTTTAACCAGAAACTAGAACAGGAAGCTTGAAACCAAGAATAGCTAATAAAATGGACCAAACAAGACTGACTTGGGTTGTAACGAGACTGACAAGAGAATGGACCAATCAGAAGAATTCACTGGGAAAAGAAAACAATTGGACCAATTAACAAAAGTTCTGTCATTTGTTACATTTGAAATTATTTTATATAAAATTACTTTTTTTAGATGATTTGTATTTGATGTAAAGTAATCATTTTAAATGTAACAAATGTGTCGATTGATCAAATTTTTCACTTTTTTCAGTGAACTTTGCCTCCCAACTGTGTAAACCACCTTCAAAAACCATTTGAGTGAAATAAACAGTTGAAAGCAGAGAGTGAAGAGGTGAGAACGGAGCATTCTGCCGTGTTTATGCTCTCATTTATCTGCTTTGATGCTACAGATCGAAGCGAAGCGGAATTTTACCAGGACACTTCAGCTCCTGTGCAACTCTTAGGCCATTTTGACAAAAATGTGAAGCCATGCTGAAGGAAAACCTTCATCCTTCATCTTCCTTACTTTCTGGAAAAGTGTCTGTCAAACTAAAAAAAAAACGGAGTTGACTCCAATGGAATGAAGTCGGAGACGATCATATCTGATAGTGTCAACATGTCATGATACACGTTCAGCTCAAGCTGGCTGTAGGATTTGGAAATGAAGAGCTGCTTCGAGTGTGAAGCAGCAGCGGACGCTCCTCCTCGTTTCACATCCGTCCTCGTGACTGGTTGACAACAGAGGGACTGCTGCTGCTCTCAGACTTTCCATCTTTGGTATGAACGGCGTCTTGTCTGTGCTCCGCTGTGATCTGTTTGCCTGACACCGCCTGCCTGGAGCATCTCAGTGTGTGAAATCTCTGCCTTCAGTCACAGAGCTGAACTCCCAGAGTGGCTTTGTTGTGCTTCTGCAGCAGAATCTTCAGCTGCCGGAGTGCCGGAGCTAAACCGGAGAGTGAGCATCTGCCATAGCGGGAAGAAACCTCGGAGTCCTCACATCCTGAGGAAGAGCAGTCTTATCCCCGGATGATCAGCACTCTGATACACATCTTTGTGCCCAAATGAAGAAAAATGACCCCTGACCTTCTTACTTACTGACTGCCCTTTACGCCTTCAGACGCTTAGGGCAGCAATGAAATCTTTCCATTTCAGACGGTCACGGGCCAAGGTGTAGATGGTTCCCCAGGTGTGTCTAAATCCTTTCAGCACCGGGTGATCTTTAGCCGTTCTCTTTTTCTTTTGTATTTTTTCCATCTGGTGTCCAGTGTAGTGCTGTCTTTATATTGGTGTTTTCTCCTCAACACAGGTCCAATTTTAAAGATAATTGTTGACATGACTTATTGGATTGCAATTGGACGATGGAATTCATTGGACATCCTATTCTCAGAAAACCCTAAATTTCTTTTCATATTTTTGTTTCTATATATTTTTTCAAGTATTTCAAGCATTTCTGAAGGAAACTGCTCCACTTTCGTCGCTTGTAGTTGAGGATTTGGTGTGGGCCACCATCTTGAACTAAAAACTGTTACGCTCATAGACTGTATATAAAATAACTGGACAGAGCAAGCCCCCCTACTTCCGTGTTCCATATTGGAAGTACCACTGGGTTGCAAAAAGGCCAAAGTCCCATTGACTTACATTGAGAAA
>NC_050517.1:6094290-6110144 GCF_002922805.2 Oryzias melastigma
AAAAGATCCAGCTGTTCACTTGTTAGGATGGTTATTTATTTTAAATACCGCTGAACGCGCTTCTCACGTGCATCAGATCAGACTGTAACCTGACCACGCATGTGAAGAGAGCGTCACCCAAATGCTCCTTTTATCTCAACAAAAAGGAATAAATGTAAGTAAATCCCAAAGGACCGCTGACAGAATCAAATGTTGGAATGGTTCTCCCTCAAAGGCTTCAACAATGACTTGTACAATTCTCCCGAGCCGCCGTTATTAAAGTAGAAGCTGTTTACATCCGCGGTCTCGTGGTCGAGGCGTGGAAAGAGGCAGACGGTTGCAATAAACTCACTCCTGATTGGCGACAGTACTTCCTGTAGATTCCATGACTCAGCTATGACTCAGACTAATCGCTGAAGATTGTTTGCAAATGGCGATATCCGTTTCAGGAATTGACGGTGAAAGCGGCGGTCTACTTTCGCGAGGAGAGGAAGTAAAGCATTTCCAATGGGGGACCTCATTGCTCGCTCTGTCCATTATTTTTACAGTCTATGGTTACGCTATGTTCACACCACCGTCGGCATAGCGACCATTCCCAATGAAAACTAGACACACGTAAACCTGAGTTTCAAGCTTCTGTGTTCAAAATTTTCATGCGTCGCTACGCAAAGTTTCTTAAACCGTTTTGGAGTTCTACATACAAAACATGCAGCAATTGAACATGCATTGAAAGCTAAACCGGGTTGAACTTTGACCAATCCGGGACTCAGATTTGGTAGTGATGCATAGATGGACATAAGTGTGAACTTAAGAGTAATCATGGAGGAGAAATGAATAATCATGACTTGTTCTCTGTTGGAATTCTACAACACCAAGTGTTTCATAAATCAGAATAAAGCCGTGAAAGAAAGCGAGATCGATTTACATCGCTTTGATAATATGTACCAAGCTTCTTCCAACTGTAGGTGGTGGACATGAGCATTCTTGAACCTACGTCACATGCCTAGTGTGAACGTAGCTTTAGTGTAGGTGTGAAAGTTTGTAAAGTTTATCTTTTCTTAAATGACAAAACCAAATGAAAACAGATATAGGTTAAAACGTGTCAACTATGTGTCGGATAGATGTCGAGACGTGTCTCCTTAGGGTCTTATTTGACTCGAAGAAGAAGTAAAAATCAGAGGTCAAATTTACCATTTGTTTAGAGCACGTGTCTAAATCAAGGCCCAGGGGCCGGATCCGGCCCTCTGGGTAATTCTGTCCGGCCCTCCAGATCATTTTATTTTATTGTTATTAATTACCCGATGTTATCTGGCACTTATTTCTAACTTGTACAATTTTGACAAAATATATTTTTATGGAGAGTAAAATATTCAAAGTTATTTAAGGTTTAAGTTGATTTATTCTGGAATAATATTAGCCAACTGACTTTTTATTATTCATAATTATGTTAAAAAGTTACAGTTTTAAAGTTTTAAAAATTGGCATTCTGATAGCTTTTTGGACTATTTAAGCATTTACTAAGATTTTTTGGGGGGCTATTTCGGAGTTTAGCTAATTGCAATTCAGCTAAATGCTAGCAGTTTTGGCTAACCTAAGTTTTTTTTGTTATTATTTCAGGCTAATTTAGCATTTAGCTAATAATTTAGCTGGCTATCAACTTTAGTGTTTCCAGCTATGAGCTTCAGCATTTTTAGCTATCAATTTCAGCATCTTCAGCTATCAGCATTAGCATCTTCAGTGGTCAAATTCAGCTACAGCATTCACACTATCATTATCACAGGTTATGCTATATATCTGCTTCATAATTATGTTGAAAAGTTATGGTTTTAAAGTTTTAAAAATGTAGTTTTAGTGTGTTCAATAAATGTTTTTCCTGTTCGGCCGGCGACCTAAAGTGTGTTTTGGATTTTGGCCCCTTGTGCGATTGAGTTTGACACCCCTGATTTAGAGATATAGAAGGCCTGGAGACCACCGACCCTGCAGCCTGCCACATGGTCTCACTCAAACCCCTTTGTTTCTGGGTCTTGCAGGCTGAGGGTGTCACCAACACAGACACTTACAGATCGTTGGATGTTCATGAGCTGATAGTGATATAAAGACTGCCGGAAATGTCCACCAGTGTTCTGATGTTCAGGTCTGCTTGTTGTCTTTTACTCTCCTGGGCCTGGAACAGCAGGAAAGAATGTGGATGGGAGAAGTTCAAGAATCTTGCAGACTTATTTATCCAGATCAGAGATGGACTTTGTCATCAAGGTTGTTGTAAATTGGATCCTGAGATCCTCTAAGGTTCAGGAGCCACAAGTTGATGAGTGTTTTCATGTTTTTAAGTTTCTCCGTTCAATGAAAATCAGAGTTAAAACACAGAAGCATCAGGTTTGCCAAATCTGAAGACCAAAGGATGATCGGAGTCATAAAACTCCTCGTGTTACAGTAAGGGGTTGAGGAAAACCCAGATGCAGGGAGATGCAGAAGTCAAATTAGAAAAGTAAATTTATTAATAACAAATATTGCAACAGGTGTGGGACAAATGGACTTAAACTGGACCGTCTCCAGGAAGCAGATGAGGAAGCAAAACCCAGACACATCTCTTTAAATACTGAATCAATTAACTAAAGTGCAGGCAGCTGTGGCAGCTCCAACAGAGAACCGCAGGAAGGGGCGGGGACTCCAGGGAGCCACGGCCAACCTGCACAGAAGGGACCCAACCAACAAAAACATGAAAGCATGCGGTCCATAAGGCTGCACTGATTCAGACTGAGGAAGCAGCAAACCAAACGTTAGCACAGCATTTATACAGTGAAGTTTCAGAGGTTATCATAGAAATGTTAGCTCTGTTTTAAAGACAGGATGTTAGAGGATCTAATCCTTTTCAAACTACCTGCTGATTCAGGGAACTGCTTTGAAGAAGCTCAGGAAACGGCATGGTGCAGGCGACTCCAGCTGAGATTCTCCAGACATTCATGTGTTTCACTAGTTTGGTATTTTGTTCATAGTGATATATTGAGATGCTTGAGATGTTTTTTTTAAAAATACATGTTTTTTCATGTATGTTGTAGCTTGTGCAGCTGGTCAAGAAATTCCTTTGAGTTCAAACTCCGCGGGGTGGCGTAGGAGCTTATGGGCTGGTGACAAATCTGCTCAACGTGTTGAGATGAATCCTAAACATATTTGGGAAGACGGCTGGAGAAAGGGAGCAGACTATTTCCTGGAGGAAAAGCGAGCGACGAATTGAGAGGACTGGTTTAAACGTTGATTATTGAACAACGGCAGAAAGGTAAATGGATCTGCATGAAAGCAAAGAGGATTTTTGATACAGAGATTATATGTCATCAATTCAAAAAATCCTGAAATGTTCATCTGGTGTTTTCTGGATTATTTGACCGAATTTAATCGCAAAAATGAACCTGTTAGCCATCACAAATTTATCTGAGCCTAATGTGGGCTGTAAACGTCAGTATGATCAATGTTTTCTACAAATTTCATGTTTTATTTTGTGGTTGACACGCCGGCTCTAGGATGACATCACAAAATGGGTGGCACCCTCAGGGAGCGATAGGCGGAGCCTCAGAGATCAAGTCATTATACTTCCAGGTATAAAAGGAGTCCGCAAAAATAACTCATATTTCATAAATAATTTGTTTTTTGGTGTTCCAAAGGTAATATATGATCATTTATACGGATATAGTTTACTCTGAAAGACTTGAGAAAATCCTGTTCTGGCCCCTTTAATCAAATATAGCAGAATTTACTGATGCATTAGAAAGGAAATACGCAGTGAAAATGTTGCGTTGTTTGGAACTGAGCCAGAGGCTGTGTCCGAATTCCCATCCTAATCCATAACTACTAAACTTTATAGTGCAGGACTATATAGTGCCCTGGATTTTTAAAGCAATTCAGACACCAAACTCACTATTTTTCATATTTTTCTAAACGCCTGATGTGAAGTCACAGATTTCACGAAGTCAAAATTGAATCAATACAAACATTTCCCAATGTCTATTTGTGAGCCTCCTGTGTTCTGATGATGAAAATGTGGATGGTTTATTAACAAATTACATTTTTTGCAAAAAATTGTTTGACCGCAATGCATTGTGGTCTATATTTGCTAATTTAGTGAACATTGATGCACTCTAGTTTTTCGCAAAGACTTCGTGGAAAATTCTATTGCACTCGATTTTGGAATCACAGATTCAGACATCACTAGAAAATGCTCTATATAGTGAGTGGGGGAGGAGTTTGGACACAGTCAGAATGAAATCATCTCTAACCCCTCCTGCATTAAGAATGTTTCATTGCTGTCTGGTCTGCAATTTTCCAGATCTAGTTTGCTCCACCATCACGTCTTCTAATCCCTCAAAATAGGTTCAAGTTAAATGGCGCGATGTGCACGGGACTACAGCTATAAAATTCCAGTCGTGGACGATGTTATCCATTGCGTCTCATTTTGCAGTGATTGGGGGGATTCCCTTCTGATGGAACCAATGTGACCCGAGCGGTTACAAATTACTATGCAGTATAAACCGGGCCTTAGAATTACCTCTGCTCAGACTCTGTTTAGACTTGTGTATTTTGTTCACCTGATCAGCTCCGTCCGCTTCTATTATCCATGAATGTGTCATTCTTCCTTTCAAAGTATCCAGTTATTTTATAGTTTTCGTGCACCAACCTGGAGTGTCAAGATAGATGCCTTAAACCAAATGTGTTAATATCGCTTTTGTCTTCTGCCACACGTCTTTATGAGAAACAGTCGGACTGGAATTCTTGCAGGACAGGTTTCTGCCTCTCCTGCCTCAGATTAAATGATTAAACCGGGGAACAGAAATAGAGTTCCCTCGCTTGAATGTGTTTCACTTATTGCAATCTCGCTTTGTCACTTATTTTTTTATTCTGCATCCTGATTGGTTGTTGGGTTGGTCGGTCAATCTCCTCTGTGTCATGTCTCCTGATTGCCAAATCTACTTAAATCTTTGATCTCTATCAGATCTTAATATCAGGACTTATTTTTCTATGAATGTTTGAACTTTGAGAGTTTAAACCAGAAAGAAAAGTGGGAAAATGTTCATGTCTGTCTGAGAAAAGTGTTTAAATTGCGTAGTGTGAACACAGCCTTAAAACGTCTGTAATCCTACGTAGCGGATTTCACCAAGCGAGTTATTCATGAAATGAGTTTTCAGAAAATATTCACCAAAAAAGTCAGCAACGTCCTTAAATGTGTTTAAAACATTCAAACCTCGAAGCAAAACTAGCGTCTGTCAATGTAAAGACTCATCTGATCAAAGGCTCTTGTGCTTTTTTAAAGAACTCCATCCTTCCTGCTCAGCTCTGACCAAAACATGAGGCTCATTCAAACCCTAAGACCTTTGTCTGCAAGTTTCTCTGGTCAGTGATGGGTCGGTGCTGGTTCCTCAGAACCGTGTTTAAAGTCATCAAGAGAGGATTGTTGTGACTTCTGCAAAAATGGAATTGTCATGGAGCAACCTGCTGCTACCATCTCCAGCCACCAGAGGGAGCGCTCACCACCTACCACCACCTGGACTCACCAGCTCAGCTGTTCCCCATCACCTCATCACCTCCTCAGCATTTAGTCTGGCTCCACACTCCACTCCCCGCGAAGTATTTGTTTGTGCCACCCTGCCTGCAGTATCGAGCGTTATTCTTTGACTTATTTCTTCTGTCTCTGACCCTCTGATTGCCTGCCGCCTGCCCCTGACCCTCGCCTGGACTCTGACTACTCTTTTGCTCTCTCTCGGATGTTCCCTTGCTCCTGGTCTGACCTCTGCCTGGCTCTTACTACGTCTCTGTATTGTGCCCTTTCCTGCTGTGGATGTTAATAAACCCACCTGCTAGCACATGGATCCAAACGCCTCCGCGCCTTCGTTACAGGAATTAAAAGCATCAGAGAGGGTTTCTAAATGCTGTCCCAGCTCCCTTTTGTGCTCCCTGAAAGGTCTTTCAGGTTTTTAGGTTTTCTGATCAGCTGATAGATGCAGCCTTCTCTTTCTGCTACTGTCCAAACAAGGTTCTGTCTGTGAGTGTCTCCTGCATCTCAGCTCATGTCCACTACAAACACTAGGGCCTGCAGAGAAACGTAGTTGACATCTTAAGCCTGTAGCTCACCCAGGCGTACATTAGTCTTTTTCTATTTTCTTGGCTGTGTGATCCCCCCACTGTTCCCCCTACACCAATGTGACAGACATGAAGTGCCCCCCCCTGCTGGTCCAGCAAAACTTTAGTGACTAGGAACCAGTTTTGGGAGCCAGGACTGAAAAACAAACAGAGTTGAGTCAGGCTGTGGTTTTAAACCAGAGGTGGGACCATCATGATGGAAAGCCTGAAGAATATCTGAGGCTCTTTTTATGGCCCACCTGTCCCTTCTAGCAAGTTCACTTAAATTACGGCCCAGAACTTAACCTTAAACAATGTGAGCCTCATCATTTAAATTCCAAAACTTCCAAGTTGCATCATTTAGGCGTCAGAAATTCTAAACATTTAAACTTTGAACATTCCAAAATGCATAATTTTAACACAAACCCAAGTTATATCATTTAAACTCCGGAAATTCTGAGCTGCATCATTTAAATTTCAGATATTCTTAGCTTCAGTGTTTTAACTTCTGAGCTTAAATGATTTTAACTTCAGAAATTTTGAGCTGAATCCTTTAAACCTCTTTTAAAGGGTAAATAAGCTGTAACTTTGACATATGTGTGGCTTTTTATGAAATCTGGAGCCACACTGAGGATAGTCTCTCCCCACTGAAGGTCTTCCGGGCCTTTGGGGTATTTTTAGATGTATTGGAGTAATTGAGTAGTTCCATCAGGTCTCAGGCTGCCAGGGCTTCATGAAATATGCACTGGCCTGAGTCTGAGCTCCAGGTCTGTTATGCTCAACGCTCTGACAGTTGTTTGTTTCTGCTGGTCCGTTTATCTCTCGATCGGCCCCATCTTTGTCTCTGCTGTTGTGTCCATGCAAAGAGCTAATCAGGATGTGACATGTTTGCTGTTTCCAGCATGTCTTCTGAACAAACAAAGGATTCACTTTTCTGACATGCACTTCAATAGGCAGCATGCAAACTGAGGCCTTCAGGCTCTGAGATGCAGCTCTGTCATTTCTCTGACTTTAACTGTTCCTCCTTCAATGGGATGTCTGACTACAGTGGGAAATACATTTAAATTAGAAACTGCAAAAATGCTCTGAATCATGCTGAGTTTCACAAACATCTAGCTGTTTGGGTCACGTTTGGTTTAGATTTTCATCCCTAAATAATAACATTATTTTTATTTGATCCAATGACACTCATGTATAGGAGCCTCTTCATTCACAAGGCCAGATTTCAGTGATTTTAAAGTCTGGATTGCACTTGGAACTGTCCTGCTCCCACGAGTCCACCTGCTTTGTTGTGTCATTTCCTGCCGCAGTGTTGGGTGCCTGTTCTGCCTGTTCCTTTTTTTATTGGTTGCTTGTTTATATTCTTTATTATGTTAACTTTACAAATGGTAAGCTAACCAATAAACATGAAACATAAACATGAAAAATCTATAGTTTCATCACACACAATGTTTATTCCGATCACGTTTTATCCCGTTAATCATCACAAATGTGTTATGGTAATTAGCATTCAACGCGTTAATGTAATTTGTCTAAATGTTTGGATGTAGTTAGGTTAGGATGAAGTTTTTCTTATTTGTTATTAGGTAATTTGTTCAAAATGACTGAACTATTTATTCATTTCTGAATCTCAGACACTGATTGCAGTAAAAATGATATTCTTATTAAATACTCAAATCATTAATTTTATTTATTTTTATTTTATTCTATTTCTACCCTGATTATGACATTAATATTGAGGCTTATATTTGCATTTCTATATGAAAAAAGAAAGTATTTGTACTCATGAGTATGTTTGCTGAACACACATTGGTCTTTCCTGTAACTTGAGCTTAACTCAGCGTCTCTCTCCGTTAAAACACTGACGGAGAATGATTTCTTGCTTTTATAAAATGGATCAGTCTCATTATCTTCTAGTGAAGTAAAAGAGCCTGCTGAGTTTTCACAACTCTAAGATAGAATTTAAATCATATTCCTCTGCAGAACAAACTCAACCTGTTAACTGTTAGTGTTGTATTTCTCCTTCAGTCTCTAGAACATCACTTTGTAACAGCGAATATTTAATAGACATCTGTCAAACAGCATTAAATACTAGTTATTTTCTGTTGACCTGAGACAATATGATTCGTTTTTAACTAAAGATTTGGATTTTAAGACATTTTGGGCACTTTTATGAAAAAAACTTCTATTTGTTAAAAAAATGAAGCATTTGAATGATATATTTTTAACTGAAATCCTCATGAGAACATCGGAGAATCAGCATCATTCATTTATGAACCAGAACTGTGATGTATTTCTGTCCTAATCTGACCTCGTGCACTTCCTGAAAATGAGATGTCCTGGAGGATGTGTGGTGATTGGCTGACTTGAATCCACCCCCCACCCCCCATTTCTCCTCCAAATGCCTCCACTCTCAGCTTCCCTCTGCACCTCCTTCTACTCATTTTCTCCTCTCGTTCTGCTCGTCCCGTTGGAGCATCTGAAAATAGCAGCCGAGGGAAAAGTGGGTCAGCCGCCGTGAAGATGGTGAATTCATTTGTGTGTGTTTGCAGACTCACAAGCTGTCAAAGTGTTGCACCTCCTCCAGCAAATCATAACAAAGAGCTGGTCTCCTCTGCAGAGCTTCACATCCAGGATTTTCATTCTAGCATTTTTTATTATAACCATTCAGTGCATAATTATAGCATTTAAATGATAAATATTTTAATAAAATGCATATATTTCAAAATGTCCTAAAGTATTTGTCAGAAGACTGATAAACTCTATGGAGTCTCGAAAGAGCCAGAATGAAATAAATATATACACCATTAAATAAATAAATAAATGTGTCATTAAATATTTAAAAGTGGCAATAAATAAATAAATGTTGAAATCAATAAATAAATGTTGAAATAAATGTGGCATTAAAATATTAAAATGGAACATTTAAACATTTAATGACATATTTATTTATTTCATTGCCATTGTGGGTTAAAAGAGCCAAATTGAAATAAATACATTTAAGATGAAATACATAAATAAATGTGTCATTAATTATTTAAAAGTTTAAATAAATAAATAAAAGTTTAAATAAATAAACAAATGTTGAAATAAATGTGGCATTAAAACATGAAAACGGAACATTTAGACATTTAATGACATATTTATTTATTTCATTGTCCCTTGTAGGTTAAAAGAGCCAAATTGAAATAAATAAATTTAATATGAAATAAATAAATAAATGTGTCATTAATTATTTAAAAGTGGCAATAAATAAATAAAAGTTTAAATAAATAAATAAATGTTGAAATAAATGTGGCATTAAAACATGAAAAAACCCATTAAAAAGCACTTTTTAACATTTCATAATATATTTATTTATTTCATGATTTAATGACACATTTCATGAAACAGGAAGTGGACACACCATTCAAATGCAATCTGTCAAACTCTGCCGTCAAACTCAGTGGGCGGGCCTAACTCTCATCATCGCTGCTCCATTTCTCTGGCCTGCAGTGTTGCCAGATTGGGCGGATTCCCGCTCAATATGGGGGTTTTTGGTTCTAAATTTGCGGGCAAAAATGGCTTTAGGCGGGTAGGTATATCTTGGGCAGGCTTGGGGTCGATTAGGCGGTTTTTATTTCCTTATCATAAGAAAGTAGCGGACTTAGTTAGGCTGGGTGGCGATCAGACTTCCACTAATGTTCTATGTTCTGAGGCTCAGTGAACGCACCAGGAGGAGAAGCTTCATGGTCCTGGGCTCTGTCGTTGTTGAGGGGATTGCTGCCTCGCCTGCCAATAAATGTGTTCAAAAGCTTTGGGCTCGGTGTGGGAGGGGGTTTCTGTTCATTTTTTTAGCGTGATGATCATTATATTGAGTGGTGTGTTTACAATAGTCCTGTCTTGGCTGGTTTATACTTCGAACCGACTCGTAATCGCTCAAGTTGTTGTGGTTGCGCGGAATTTGACACCTGCTGGTGACGTCACAGACGACTGGAATTTTACACCCCGTGTGCAATAGCCGGCGGATCGCGTAATTTAACTTGAATTTATTTCAGCGATTGGAGTACGCGACTACGCAGAAAACTGTCCAGAAAAATATCTTTGAACATTGAAAATGATGAGTGTTACAGAACGGAGGCAATGTCCATAGAAGAACATTAGAATACTGCTCAATATGAAGAGATGTTTTTCTTCTCCAGAACCAAAAACTGCACGGCGACAGCGTACTTAATGATACCGATGAGAAGTGTCACTCTGTGCCTTAAAGACAGGAGCGCGCTTCTGCCTTCATTGAAGAATAAACTCCTTTTCGTCCGCTTGAGGGAGCACGGACACGCATGGACACGCGCACACTCCTCCCTTCATGTCCGCGCTTCCTCTCCACGCTCCGTATAGGGCTCGGTCGCTGACGTGGGAACGCTCCCGTTTGCACACTGCATTCAGGGTTATTTGGCGAGCTCCGTTCCCAGCCAGGTACTCTCCCATGCCGCACAAAAGCGGAAACTCCGTGGGGAAAGGATCCGGTGTTAACAACGGTGCCGCAGAAGTGGACGGAGAATACATTTTTATTTAGCGAACCTAACAAAAGTTCTTCGTTTCACCAAAACAATGTTTACAGCGTGTATGTGAGTGAGGTGTCAGACAAAACTTTAAAAAAGAAGATTCCCGAGTTTCTTGAGATCAACGGTCCTGCTTTGACGTCCTGTCCATTAAGAAAGATCACAAAGGTCTCCATTACTGATTTCGACTACACCAGGCCAGAGAAATGGAGCAGCGATGATGAGAGTTAGGCCCGCCCACTGAGTTTGACGGCAGAGTTTGACAGATTGCATTTGAATGGTGTGTCCACTTCCTGTTTCATGAAATGTGTCATTAAATCATGAAATAAATAAATATATTATGAAATGTTAAAAAGTGCTTTTTAATGGCTCTTTTCATGTTTTAATGCCACATTTATTTCAACATTTATTTATTTATTTAAACTTTTATTTATTTAATACCACTTTTAAATAATTATTGACATATTTATTTATATATTTCAATTTGGCTCTTTCAACCTACAAGGGACAATGAAATAAATAAATACATCATGAAATACTTAAATGAGCTCTTTTCATGTTTTAATGCCACATTTATTTCAACATTTATTTATTTATTTAAACTTTTATTTATTTATTGCCACTTTTAAATAATTAATGACACATTTATTTATTTATTTCATATTAAATTTATTTATTTCAATTTGGCTCTTTTAACCTACAAGGGACAATGAAATAAAGAAATATGTCATTAAATGTTTAAATGTTCCATTTTAATATTTTATTGCCACATTTATTTCAACATTTATTTATTGATTTCAACATTTATTTATTTATTGCCACTTTTAAATATTTAATGACACATTTATTTATTTATTTAATGGTGTATATATTTATTTCATTCTGGCTCTTTCGAGACTCCATAAAACTCAGTCACATTGGAGAAAGTACATTTCATCATGCACAGACGCTCAAAGCGCACAGGCAGACAACAGCGTGACAGCTTGCATTTTCTTTTTTCTTGGCCTAATTGGAACAAAAAGAACAAATGAAAAGAGGCTGGGCTGCTGCTGCGCTGAAGCGGTTCCAGCCAAACAGCTGCTTTAGTAAACAAGTCAAAACGGGGTTCAAATCTTTCCTCTGGAAGAGGCTCAATAGTTTCTGACTGAAGATCCTCCAGAGCGGAAAAGCTGTTTAGGTTTGTCGTTCCCCTCAGATGGAATAACGGCCGCCGCCACCGCCAGAGGTCATCGCAGAACAGGATTCATGGCTCCTTTAATAATGGGAGAAGTTCCACACCAGCACACTCCCACCTCCATGTCTGACCATTGTGGGAACAAGGTTTAATCCTGCCACTCCTTAGGCTTGAAGCAGCAAGTTCTTCTAGTTCATGCCACTTCCCAACATGGAGGTTCTGAAGGTTCATTTGAGCTCAAACAGAGCAAAAGAGGGACAGCTCCTCCCCCGAGTCTGGTTTGGGTTTATCTGTGCAGAGTCTTGTAAATCCTATGACAGAAAATGATGACAAACCTCCAGTTGAGCGAAATGACTGCAATAGTGTTGGGTTAATTCAGCCGTCCCATAATACTGACAGGATCAGATCCCTGTAGATCTCACCAGAACCTGTGCCCCCCCACCCCCCCATTGTGATGTCGTCAGGTGAAGGTCATGCTCCAACTCTCACCTTTGTCTTCTCAGGATTCAAGTGCCCTGTTTGCTCCAAGTCTGTGGCGTCCAATGAGATGGAGGTTCACTTCATCATGTGCTTAAGCAAGCCCCGCCTCTCCTACAATGGTGAGAATCAGTCTTTGTTCTACGTTTTGCATTGTTTGACCTTGTGTGGCTGTCCTTGATTTGACGAGGGAAATCCCTCAATACAACTCGACATGTTACTCCATCCATTCACTACAGACACAGACGTTAACCCCCCCACACACACACATGGTGTCCGTTCACCTCAGCATGTCTAACTGAACTTTTCAGCTATTTAGAAATGTCCTTAAACATTTCCCCTGAAGACCTTCCATGGAGAAGCTGTTTGACTTGTAGATTTTGTTCCTCCTGAAACGCATCGGTACTTTAACAGGTTTTAATCCCAGTTATCTTGCTGTCAAGTGAGGTTTCGTCCAGCAAATGTCACACCTGGACAGACGCTGATGCTCAGGAACCTGACTGTTAAATTGGTTAAACAACTTTTATTCAGAATTAAATCTGAAATAATTGTTATGTTGTATTATCCCTAAAAAACAAAGAGTGTCAAAGTCTATTTAAAAAGGTTCTAATTGTGGCATCTGCTTCTGCTACGTTTTGGGATTTGTTCAATATACCTTCACACATCAGTTGATTAGCAAACCAGGACTTCCTGTAATTGATAGAACAGGATCTGGGATCCAGGCTGGTCTGGATTCTTGGTTTCGGCACATTGATAGTCTGTGGTCTGTGATTCTATCTGCCCGACCACTAGAAGACAGATTCAGCTGCTCTGTAACGACTGCATGTGGGAGGATCGATTCCTTCTGTTTGCTTTTATATATTTGTTTGCTAATGAACTGATGTGCCCATAAAATGATTGGTGCATTAGGATGGAATGATGCTCCATTCTTCTGTGTATTTATGGGTGTACCCGGACAATAATTAGGATATGATAATTAAGAAATGTCAACTCTTGATTGTGAGATATTCAACAGAGATGCCATTGAATAAGACTTAAGGTTTAAGACTTTAGTTTTTAGGCTTTTTGGTTTGTTAGTTTTGAGGTTAATTTTCTTGTTGACTAACTGGTCATTGCATGGATGCAATTTAGAAAAGTTAAAAGTTCAGGAACGATCAGATTCTCCTCCATGTTGGCTTTGGACTCCATCTGCTGATCGACTCATCAACACATCACGAGCCAAAGCTGAGCTCCTGTTTGGTTGACACAACATGTCAACCTAACAAATTGAGAGGTAGGCATGGGTCAGAGAGAGAGGCGAGAGGCGAGGATCAGGCAGATGGTGGAAGAACGTTCAGAATTGTAGGCCAGAGACACAAACAAGACTTCACACTATGCAGTGCTCTGACTAAACACAGCTGGCAGTGATTACTGATAGGATGTGGAGAACCAGGAAGTGCTAGAACTTGAGAGATATTTCCCACTGAAGGCCAGAGGGGGAGACGGGACTGATTCACTGATAGCAAATCACGTGAATGTAATTGAAAAATTTCTCTAATAACTCACATTATATAGAAGAACACATATTTTTGGGGAAAATATATCCCCATTTATTTTTTTGCTGGAACACAATCATAATAAACAACTTTATTGACATCAAATAATGGACATTTTTGTGCAACATTAGTGAAATCAGTAATACTATGTCTTTGACAAGCAATGACACAAAATTAATTTGAATTATCTATAAAATTCAGTGTTAAGAATAGTAAACATGAACAGCAGTGCCAATACATACTACAAAATCGCTGTAAACAACTGAAGAAAAAAATGTAATTTTTCAAGTAGCTGCCAGGAACATTGGTGCAGTGTGCGCCCCCTATCTACCTCCAAAGGAACGTTTCACCAAAGGATGACGAATATAACGTTTTACAACCTCTTCAAATGAAAATTAAAGATTGATACTTGGTGAGAGCCCATCGAGAATCAATCGAAGGGCTAAATATCGTGATATATCGCAATATTGATATTTTGGCACACCCCTAACAAACACCCACATAAGGTTTTCCTTTTCCAACATGACTGCCCATAAATGGGTGGATGTGCCGGTTTAGTGTAGAAGAACCTGAAGAGTTCCAGACCTGAACTAGACAGAAATGCTTTGGGATGTATCAGAGTGAAGACCGAGACCCTCTGAACATCATCACCATGTGAGCTCACCACCAGAAGAATCTCCAAGACTCTCATAAACAGTCTTGGACCTGAAGTCTTCCAGGAAAGCTGAAGCTGCTATCGCTGCAAAGAGGTTCACATTAAGCTCTTTGGATTATCATGGAATGTCACTGAAGTTCATGTGTGTGTAAAGACAGATGAGTGGTGTGGAGAGTGTCTGCTCACTGACCTGAAGTACTCCTCCTGTTCCTCTCATGGGAGTCAGGTAAAAAAAATGAAGCTGTTTGGAGCAGCTGCTGCAAAAAACATCATGTAAGCTTGAAGCCTGCAGCCACATTTGACCTGAAGATTGACAGAGAGAGAAAGATGGAGACTAGAGTGATGGTGGCTGATAGATGGATTACATCCTCTCCCGCTTCCTTGTGTCCATTCATTTGTTATTTCCTACAAATGACTCTCAGTCTGTGCTGTGTTAGCTGGTGGGGATGTCTGTTTGGTCATTTCCCAGCATCCTCAGGGGTTTCCTGTCAGCCAGTCAGGTCTACAAGTGTTAACCTTTGGCACTTGTTAGGTAAACCTTCAGACACACAAGTGTTTTTGTTTCAGTGTGTAAATCACCACGTCATCTGCATACATGCGGACAGTTGAAACAGCTGCCGTCTTCTGTCGGAGCTGAAATTCAGACAGACCTCCCAGATATCTCTTCTTTGTAATCAATGATGAAACTCAAATTTAAAGACTCTGACTGCACTTAAATGCAACATTCTTTTTAGAGCATTACCTGAACGGGACCTGTTCTGATATTTTAAAACACGTCGGTTCTCTAGTGGTTGAGTGGTTTCAGTACAGAAGGCCGCCTGCTTGATTCCCAGTCTGTCGATGTGTTCAGGTGTAAAACTCTAAACCTTCGATGTCCCAGAGGAACTCTGCTGCAACCTTTTAAAAAGACGTTATTCATCTGGTGAGGGGGTTCACAAAGTGATCCAAAATGAAATCATATCATAAGAAAAATGTATTACAATCCAGAAAAATGAATGACTTTCATCTGTTCTCCCAGGCAGTAGCTTTATTGCAGTGACTTTTGTGCCCTTTGATTCAGAATTGTGTCTCTCATGCTTTCTGAGGAGATTCTACATGAAGTATCTGCATCAGTAATGCAAAACTTTTTTTATCATGAAAAACTTTTTCTGGTATCATCATGCACTCGACAGAGTGAAAGGAAAAATGATGGATTCAGTTGAGAAGGTTTGGCAGCAGTGTGAGTATTCAGTGACGGCATGTTCAGTCGGTCATGTATTAACAGACTAACCCCTAAGGTGAGAGGCAGCAGCAACAGACAAGAAATGTCAGAAAGTCTGTTTTCTGCTTCTCAATCAGCTTTTTTTTTTTTTTACATTTTATTTCAGCGTACTAAAGCAAATTTCCTG
>NC_050517.1:6110198-6116979 GCF_002922805.2 Oryzias melastigma
TTATTTCACAGAGCTAACATCTGCTGGGTTGTAATCTGGGTGTTGTTTGCCTTTTGTTTTAGATGTGTTGTTTTTTTTTTAGACTCTCAGCCCTCTGGTTCTGTTTGGTCTGTTTTCTCTTTTTTCAAGGCAGATAAATTAACTTTTTTTATGGACTTTTACTCAATAAAGGTTGAGTTTTTCTCCTCCTTTTGTTCTTGCTGTGCTTTCACTTTTCCAGAGACAAACTAAACTGCCAACCATAAATACTGTGGATGTTTAAAATATAATCACTAAATTCTTGTATTATATTCTTAATTTTACGCTATTTATGGATTTTTTTTGTAGTTTGTTAGTTCTGCAGAAATCAGAATTCTCCCTACATTTATCCCTCCGAACACAGAGTTATGAAAAAATAGTGTCTCAGAATTTAAAGGTCACTTCCACTCGATGACATCACCAATAATCGCCAGTGCGCTAGCTTTAGCGTAGAACTTCCAGTGCTCGAATATACATAACAGCGGCGGTTTTATAACTATAAAAGTCATGCGAAAACAAAAAGTCATTACTTTCATTGAAATGTGAACCTCTGTGCTTCAGAGAACACCCACATGAACATCCTGTATGTGAAGAATTTGGATTTAGTCTAAGAGATCAATCAAATCATAAAGGATTACATTTTTAAACCTTTAGATCATTGTTTTTTATATTAATAAGTATTAGCCAGTATGATTCAGAAGTTTAAATGCGCGAAGGTCTAAAATTGAGACGGTTTTGGAAGAAATGAGAGGAACTACATTCATCAACAACACAAGTAATTGATAGAAATAACAAACCCTTTTCTCTCATTTTCCTCCCAGGTTTAACGGCTTCAGCAGTTATTTTCTTGTTCATGAATTGTTAGTGTTCAACTTTTCTGCAGAGTTCGGCATCTTTATGATCAGTCCCATCTCCCATTGGTGGTGTGATAGCTTCATCACCTCCCTCATGCTAATTCAGGGGGCTGTGCTACTGCTGGTTGGGTGGGTGCACACACTCAACACACAAACATCTTAGCCAGTACCCTGTCAACAGAAACCTTACACATGCACACATACATTTGTTTGGGTTCATTCTTTATTGAATTTGTTTGGTTTGTTTCTTTTCTCCTTACCCTTTCAGTTCTGCTTCCACCTGTTAAAGGACCCAAACTCTGGCTTTGGCAGGCCGTTATGATCCCTGACCCAGATGGGCTCAAATTAATTGAAGCGGCCTGGCCCATGGGAGGGGCCACAACTTATAAAAAGCCAATCTTTTTGTATGAAGGGAGAGAAGAAAGAGGTGCTTTATGATTATGCACTGTGGATTATTTTGTAAATGTCAAAGCTCCAAGTTCTTGTCTCCTGAAATTTGTTTGTAATATTTTTTTGAGTTCTTGGTTATTTCTATTTTTGTCAAAACCTATGGAGAAAACATATTTTTCATGGTTTTTTTCTTTGAACCTTGACCCACACTCTGGCGTAGAGTGGGATGATAGCGGCTATCTGAGGGCGAAAAATGGGCTAACCTGTGATGGGTAGATGAGGCCTTGTGAGGCGTTTTGGCACATTACTAAACTATCAATACTGTGTCACTCAATACTGACCCCTGCGGGACAGAAAACACCATTGCTGGCAACCAAGTTAAGGAACTCCACTAATATACTGATTATATAAGTGTATTTGGAATATTTGACATAGTTGTTCTGGCTTGTTCATACTCATTCCTCAATCTATATTGCCTCAGCATTTAGGAAGTGTCTAAACTATTAATACATAATCCAACAAACTTAATTAAAACTCCACATTCAACACTTTAAGGAAACATTTTAGTAAAATAAAATGTCACTCACAGGTGGGCGGGGAAAGCGGTTCCAGGAGTGTGAGAATCGGTCAACAGCTGCATGCGCACATCCAGGGCAGGAAAAATGTTATTCATTTATTATTTATATTCTGTTAAACTAAACCGCTGGACTGATTTAGCACCCAAGTGACAGAACTATACCAGAGAGGATCCGGTCATTTTTCAAAATAAAAGATTTTTCAAGATAAAAGATTGTTCAGACTCATAATAAAACAGACTAAAACCTGTCAGACTGACACAAAACCCGCCCAAAGCTTATTTTACCCGCAGTGTCAAAATCAAAACCCCCACGCTGGGCGGAAAACCACCAAATTTGGCAACACTGCTGGTTGATGCGCTTCCTTTCAGACACTGTCCGGTGTCTCGGTGACACAGTAGCTGTATCGGTCACGTGACTTCTCCCAAAAGACACGGATTTTCATTCTATGAGCTCGACACGTGAGCCGATGCGTCGGTGTTGCCGGACCCATCACTGGTACAGGGTGACCTGCCCGAAAATACCAAGATTTTAGACCGCTCAGTGAACCTGTAGGGCCAAAAATGTTCATGCACATTTTCTCAGTGAGTGACGGTTCTTAGCACAGACTTAAACAACCTTTAAGTTTTCTGCACACTGCACAAGAGATTTGTCAGTACTTGCACCTCATTAATGACTGGAGTGTGTTGTGAGGACACCGTACGACATTATGACATGTAAGTCATGCAACTTACACTATCCTTACCAATACTTTACGATACATTTACCACACGCACACCAATAGTACCGTCCCTTTTAATGACATTCCTTAAAGGTGTTTCCTCAATGAAAGCACAGCACCCCACTATAGTAAGCTACAGCATTCAACCACATTATTGCAGGAAAACCACGTGGTAGTTGTCATCATTAAACCGAGAGCCAGTAGCATGTCTGTTCCCTCTTGTTTTAGAATTAGATTCTGCATCTTCTCTATGATGTCAGACGTGTTTGAGTGAAGAGCTGGGGTAGTCCAAAACTGCTTCATCACTGCAGGAAGTATTTTAGGAGACACAAAGCCAGAGAGCTCTGAAAACTGAAAGGGTTCCTGTTTGGCACGAATTGATGTTCAGGTCTGCTGCCTCAGACTCCTGCATGTGGGATGGACTGTGGACTTCAACATGGCCGACCGCGGGAATCTTTTCTGAGCTTTGACTTTCAATGATGATATTTTAATGCCTCACTAAATTTAGCCCGTGGTGCAGGGAGAGCAAAGGGGGTCCAGAGGAATGAAAGCGCAGAGGTCAGTGTGGGGGGTGCAGAAAGTGAAGAGAACAACTAGAGGGAGGTGAGGGGCACGCAGCCTTTTTCCTGCTGCTGAGGTCTGCAGAGGACACAGGAAGTGACAGGGAAGCAGGAATTTAGCACTTGGATCCTGGGAAGCGGAGAGCAGCTCCTGCAAGTCATTATTGATGAGGGGGGGGCAGGATGCCAAACGTCTGCTGGCAAGCCAGCGAGCAGGAGACGCAGCTGAAAGTCAGGAGGAGCGGGGGGGCAGTTTCTGTGTGTTCTGATCACAGCAGGAGGAGCTTTTAAGCTACATTCACATTGATCATGTGACACGCATTCACGAGTGCGGTACGGCAAGCCAAAGGCATCAATAATCAAAAATGGCGATTTGCCCTGAAAAACGCCACTTTTATGCATGCTTTAAAAGTAGCACCGCGCGTTGAAAGCGGCGTTTTGTTGTTTTACATACGTGCATCAAAAACGCTGTTGAATAAAATGGTTGAAGAGCATTTTCAAACTCCTGGCCTAGACGCTTAGTCAGCTGCAGTTTGCCTTTTGCTCGTGAGTTCGATCCCAGAGGCGTTACAAAGAGGTTTCTTCAAGATTTCTATCTTTTCTATTGCTGACTTTTACCAGCTGTATTATTTTGATTGTAGTTAGGGATTTTTTTCTCTTTCTGTTCTTCTTTTGTTTTTACAAGTATGTATTATATTCATAAGTGGCGTAATCTACCTGCTACTTTTAAAACGTGCATAAAAAGCGGCGCTTTCCTGGCAGTTATTGACCGCTTTGGCTTGCCATAGCGCCGTGTGCTTGTTCTTTAGCCCATGGTAGACAAACAGGGAGGGCTTCTTCTTCTTTTTCTACTGTTTACCAGCGCATATCCGCCAAACAGATAGAGGAGGCTTAATGTGAAATGTCGAAGTGTTGCAAATCTCGCGACTTTTTCTTTTACAGCTCTATTCCGATAAATGAAAGACTTGGTGTGATAGAATTCCGGCCGAACTGCAATCACTAATTTATCCTCTGTGTTTAGTTTTCAAAAAGTAAGTTCAAACTGACAAATTCACGCCTCTGATTGGTCATAATTCTACCTGATTTACCTTTGCACTTAGGGCTCAAATACAGTCGTAGAAACTAGTGATGCCTGTATCTGAGTTTTCAACATGGAAGCCCGAAGCATACGCACTCGTTTACATAGACTGTCATTGAAAGTGATCCCTCGAACGTTTCCTTTCCTCCACATCACATCAAGAGAATATATGCCGTATGTAACGGAGTATAAGGCGCAAGAGCAAAAAATGTCTAATCAAGAAGAAGAAAACCATATATAAGTCGCTCTGGAGTGCAAGTCGCACTTTTAGGAGAAAAGTCTAATTTTCAGAACAGATCCATCAAGCCTAACGTAGCTGAAAAAATAAACAAGGAAAGAAATATCAAAGTTTAAGAGGAAAACAATCAGTTTCTCTTACGTGTTTGTTTTGGACAACACTTCTTCTGCCGCTGTCAGTAGCAAATACTTCGGATACAGCGCCCTCTAGCGGTTGTTAGCGGAAAAAAACGCTAAAAAACAACCGGTGTTCACTTGGAAAATAACAAACATATAATCCTTCTGATATCTAATATCATAAGTCGTTCCTGAGTATAAGTCGCACCCCTGGCTAAACTATGAAAAAAACTGCGACTTATTCTACGGAAAATACAGTAGACGTCCTTTTAGCTGAAAACAGACTTCACTTCCCTCCAGTCTGTGTTTACGAAGCTCAAAGTCATTTCAGCTAAAGTCCCTTTACTCCAAATCAGGTCAGTTTTGCATACATTTCTTCTCTAACTTCAGATCCTGAAAGTTAGGAGCAACAAAGCTGCAGGCGACAGTGGAGAGGAGAGACTTGCTTTTACTGGAATGAGCCGTCCTGTAAAATCAAAGGCAGTAAATGTCTGCAGTCACAGACAGGAAGCAAACAAGTGCAGCAACAGGAAGCTGAGCAGAGGGCGGCTGTCACCTGCTTCCTTCAGGTGACAGCCATTAAAGTCAGACATTGTCATGGAACCAATGATTATCCAAAAAGTGAGTCTAAAGCCTAAAGGCAGATGTTTGTTTCCATAGTAACACTTACTGGAAGATAAACCTGCCCTTTTTTTTAAAAAGAGGAGTTCAAAGCTCTTTCCCAGTTTTAGTGGTCTGATGAAACCTGAATGAGATCACCCAGAAATGGGATGGAAAGGGAACGATTTCATCCTGCAGCCAGTAAACGCCTCCTGAAACACACAGTCTTCAGCTTACAGCCAGAAAGGAAGAAAAGTAAGCAGATAACTGGAGGCAAGCTGCAACTGGCCTGGTTCTTAATTGACTCACAGCGGATTAGAAGCTGCTGCTTCACCGGCGGCTCATTTAGGGCGGCTGCAACACAGGAGGCCAGAGGCAGATTCACAAGCAATTCATGTAATTAAACATAGCTAAAGTGAAAGCTGCTGGGATTGAGACAAACTAAACACAAACCCTGAACATCAAGCCGCTCAGGAATAGAAGAGCACCATCCAAAAAGCCTCCTCCTGACCTCTGATGCTCTTTTTTCATTCATTTGTCTAAAATAAACAGACCTATCTTTGTTTACAATCCATGAAAAAAAGACCATCCAGGACATCAAGCTGATGTTTGCTGAGTTGATGTGGGTCAAGGTCGGTTCTTTGGTCGTTTTGGTTTGCTCCTCTCAGGGTAAATCCAATAATATCAGCCCTGGTTGATCACTTTCCTCTGTGAAACAGTTGCATAAATGACAGACTGTAGAACTCCTGGTCTGGGTCCAGAGGAGTGGAACTTTGACATGATACGATATGTTTTCAGAGAGGTCATAAAACCATAACAAGTTTTTGGTTTTAACTCAGCCTCTTAACTCAATAATCTTTGACTGAGGAGAAATGATCCAACCTTGTACTCAACTGGTAGGAAACAAAGAGTATCCTTTTTTCTTTTTGTATTTAACCTCTATAATAGTCAGTAGCCTGCTGGGGTAATAGATACTGTACTCCAACACAATAAAAGGAAAAGGTGAGATTATTGTTTTTTATTTTATGTGTTACATCTCAACAATGTCGAGTTTACTATCAATAAAGTTTTATCATTTGTCATTTTAGACTCTCTGCAAACACTGATTATTGCAAGTAAAGAAGCAAACAGTGAGAACAACACAGTTCACTACAAAAACCTCCCGTTTATCCCAATTGGCCCCTTAAAGCATTCTGGGTAGTGTAGTAATAACTCATTAACTAACTGTTTTGTTTGATTTGACCTAGAATCCGGTTTGCTTTATGGTCCTAAAAATGTTGAGTGTGATAATACATCTCTTCTTCTTTCATTCTAAATCCACCAAGAGTTCCATCTCTTGTATCACTCATGTTTGAGGGAGGGGCTCCTGTTGATAAGGAGTAACTGGAGCAAAGTTGGCTCATCACAAATCATTATTTGTTAATAACTCTTTATCTATGATCATTTCCAATGGATGGACAGAGAAAAGGACAGATGGATGGATGGACGGACGGATAGATGGATGATAGATGGATGGATGGATGAATGGACAGATGGATGGACGGACGGACGGATGGATGGATGGATAGATGGATAGATGGATGGATCGATAGATGGATAGATGGATGGATGGATGGATGGATGGATGGATG
>NC_050517.1:6117009-6121890 GCF_002922805.2 Oryzias melastigma
ATGGATGGATGGATGGATGGATAGATGGATAGATGGATGGATGGATGGATGGATGGATGGACGGACAGACAGATGGATGGATGGAGGGAAGGATGTATGGATGGATGATGGATGGATGGTCCTACAGCTATTATGGGGTGTTCTTTCAAGTACATTCTGTTAGTTCTGACAGTGCTCCTGTCCTTCATATTTTTGTCTTTTCATGTTGTTTAATTTTTGGTTGTTTTATTTACTAACTTATTATAAGGTCTGAATCTGGGATGGGTCTTTCCTGTGTGGAGTGTGCATGTTTTCCTCCTTCTCCAGACACCACATCTCCATTTCATAATTCAAAAGGTCTTTTCAGAGATTGTTTTAAGACTCTTCACTGTCTCTCAGATATGTGTGTGTGTGTCCTCTGATAGACTGTGACCTGTCCAGGGTGTACCCCACATTCATGCCACAGTAGCTGGGATAGACTATCAACCTTGTGATCCTTCACAGGACTCAGCATCTGATGCAGACGGATAGTTTCTGGCACTAACCTGTTTTCTGTATATGGGTCTTCAAACCACAACCATTCCCTGCCATCAAAAGCATGAACCCCAGATATTTGTTTCAATTTTTAGTCCATCTTCCCCCCTTCTTCTTCAGATTACACATCTGATGAGAATTTTTGTCTGTGTTCATGTTTCTCTTCCCTCAACTATCTTTAACCTTTCTGGCATCGTCCCTCCAACCCTCTGTGACATTGAGAACACGGATGAGATGGGATTTATTGTGTGAGACAGTTGACTCTGGAGGAAAATCCTCTTTGACAACATGCTTTAAATAAAAATCCACACATTTGGTCAAACTCCCAAGCAACAAAGGTGTCAAGAAAAACAGCAGGACTTTGTTGGATTTTTTCGTGGTTTTGATGAAGCAGAAGTCTCCATGTAAATCTGTTGCATGTCACGCTGCATTTCCGGCTCTCTGACTCGTCCTGGTGTCTGCTTCCATAGATGATGTGTTGGCGAGGGATGCCGGGGAGTGTGTGATCTGTCTAGAGGAACTGCAGCAAGGGGACACCATAGCCAGACTGCCGTGCCTCTGCATCTACCACAAAAGGTGACTGCCGCACAGACACACACGCCCACATGTCTGAGTCATTGTCCACTTCTGCCTCCACAGCTAAAGATCGATGTTGCTCCTCGCCTTTGAAGTAGAGGTCACGTATCTCATCTGGTAGTAAAGATGCTCCTTGTTGTATTTTTAAACACATCCTTGTTGGACAATTTGGGAGCAAATGAAACAGGAGATAAGTGATGGATGCCTCCAGACACTCTGGGAGATGTTTCTTTGCATCTATAAAGACTTAAAAAGCTCCAGCAGCTTTAGACGTGTAGTCCACATGTTTTATGGTTTGGAATCCATACCTTTGGCTTTCTCTCGCCCAGGAAGAACTCAGATTTGTATGAATGCAGCTGCGTCTTTGAGACATACCAAGCTGTGCTGCAGTGTGTGGCCACGCTCACTGGAATGAGGCCATCTGTAGTAACATGGACCATCACTGCATCTGCTGCGGCAGGGTCTGTATTTACAGACATTAGACCAGGAGTGTCAAACTCAAACGCACAGGAGGCCAAAATCCAAAACACTCTTTATGTCGCAGGCCAAACAAGATTAGTATTTATTGAAGACACTAAAAATACGTTTTTAAAACTTTAAAAGTGTAACTTTTTAATATAACTATGAATAAAAACAGACAGGAATATTATTATTCCAGAATAAATCAACTTAAACCTTAAATAACTTTCAATATTTTGCTCTCAGTAAAAATATATTTTGTCAGATTTGTTAGAAATGATAAATAAACAATGGATAAACAATAAAATAAAATGATCTAGAAGGCCAGATATAATTAAAGGGCCGGATCCGGCCCCCGGGCCTTGACTTTACACATGTGGTCCAAGGTTTAGTTTAGCAATCAGCTATTGTTTATATTTTATGACTAATTTTATGTTTTCGGACAATTACTGGTGAGAAAGCCCAACTGTGTTGTAATATTAGGGTATATAAATACAATTGATTTGAAGGTGTAGGGGCACTAATCAGCCAAAAATCAGCTTGAACCGCTCACCTGATTATTCAGCACGGAGCTGCAAGTGCAGAGCTACGTACAGAGGTCAACTCTGTGATCCAGAGGCCGCAGTGAAAATCTGATCCAATGATGACTCCTGACATTCTTGATCATCCGGTTATTCTTACCCGTTTGTTTGTTTGTCGTTCTTTTAATTACAAAAAAATATATCTTTCTACCTAAATCAATCAAAGAACTTAAAGTCGTCATTGACTATCACCACAGGTAAAAAAAAAGTCATTTTCTTAGCCAGTTTGTTGATCTTGGAATGAAGAATTATCAGTAAAATTTTATAATGATGCACACACGCCCCCAGCTGGACACAGTGGTGAGCTGCAGTTGTTTTCTTCATAGTAACTGACATTAATGCTATCAAGCTCACAGCGTTATGATTTATTACCCTCATTCAAATCTGTCAATATGATGGACGGCTTACAGAATTCTGTACTTGTGCAAAGAAAGGACTGTGGGTGAGGCAAACTGTCACATTAAAGTCCCTGAACGTTCCTTTGGGAGGTTCCTCTGTGACAGAAGGAACTGCTGCTGCTCAGCAGAAGGGTTTGTTAGCTCCACTCTAACACCATCAGATAGTTACACTTTTGTTAAACACTGGGGACTTCTGCATTTTAAAATTGTGTCCCAGAAACTCACTGAAAAAACTGAAGAGAATGAATCTTAAGAAAGTAAAGACACTTGTTTAAACAAAAAATGTCTTAAAAATGTCTGATTGAGAAATTTGTTCAATAGCAAAGTCTTAGTTTAAGAAAACATGCCTTTTTTTGCTTTATGCAGATTCATGCTTGTTGTTTATGCAGTGCATCTGAGAGTTTTTCCTGATAAGTGGAAAAGGTTCATCTAAAGGAGCACATCCAAACTGTTTTAGCATGAATTTGTTCCTGGTGGAACCTCTAAGGTCCTCAGAGTCAGCGTGGATGAAGAAGGTTGATGCATGTCTGTCTGCCTCTGCAGCTGTATAGACTCCTGGTTTGAGATCAATCGCTCCTGCCCGGAACATCCGTCTGACTGACCGATCAGCGATCTGTTCAAGGTGAGAAATGCCACAAGAACCAGCGGTTTGAGCTCTGAAGTAGAACTGCAGTCTGACACTAACAGTGTGTCTCGATGAAAGTCAGTTTGAAACCAAATCGGTTTCTTAAACCAAACGCCGGTTTTTCCCACTCGAACCCCCGTGGGTTTGTCTGACTGAACCCTCTGAACTTCACATGAAAGTCTGGGATAAAATTCCCCACATTGAACATCCAGGGATGGGTAGTTCCAGGCCTCGAGGGCCAGTGTGTCTGTATGATTTCCAGATATCCAGGTCCTACTGATTACCTGGTTCAGGTGTGTCCAGCCAATCAGAACATGCCAGAGGGGTGAATGTTGGAAAACATGCAGGAAATTGACCCTCGAGGCCTGGAACTGCCCATCCCTGGATGTTCAATGTGGTGAATTTTATTTCCAGATGCAAATTGAAAAAGAATATGTCTGTATTCATCCAACATTAAGAAATGTGTCCCAGAGATTATTGATATAAAATGTTTAGGTGTGTAACGATTGATCGACTTAATCAATGAATCGATTTATTGATTTTCTAAGATCAATCTGTCTTAGGAAAGTTGTTAAAATGAGTCCCCTAATAATATACAACAGGTATGAGAATGTTGTGCTTAAATGTCCCTTCATTCTTGAGGGTCTTGAGGACCATATTCCTGTTAGAAGACCTGCTTCCTCTGGAGAATCCATCTGTTTCTGTCCTTTCACTCCTTTTCCCTCTTCTGTCTTCAGGACGTGCTGTGATCCTTCCATGGATTTCTGGACACTAATGCAACTGAACTGGATGAAACAATCAGAGCGATCATCACATATTAGTCCTGACTGAATCCATCTCTGCAGATAATCACTCCTGAACAGAACCAAAAGAAAAAAAAGAGTGAAGCCATTGAACATCAACGAGGCTCTGCTGAGCTCTTCATCCTCCATCTGCTGGTGATGACTTCTACCTCCTGGCCTCTCACTACCTTAACGGTGGCCAGCTGACCCCCCCTGGCTCGCTCAGGTCCCAGCAGGCCTCCTGTTTTGTCTGTGGATGCAGGCCTGTCTCTCACCTGTGTCCAGCCCCCCCCCATGGCCTTAACTGGGGAGTGGAGAGGACAGAAGAGGAGGGTTCAGGGGAGAAGAGGAACCCAGCAAACGGATGAGGAGCTTCACTGAGAGACACTTGTATGTGATTGTGACCCAGCAGGAGACGGGTCTGTCATGACCCGCCTGCTCCACGTGTGCTCTGCCATCGCTCCTGCCTCAGTTCTGCCCCCCCCACCAACAGTTTGACCAAAACGCTATCAAACATGCCCACACGGCTTTGTAGATGTGACGTGTGCAAACCTGAGAAGGACAGAGACACAGACTGAGCATGCTCAGTCCTGGCAGAGGAGGCAGGGAGAGAGAGCCCTGTAGTTTATGCTCTCACTGTGTAGTGTGTGTGTGTGTGTGTGTGTGTGCATCGCAAAAAAGCTTGTGCTGAAGCTTGAGAAGAATGTGTGTTTTGTGGTGGGGGTGTGGTGAGGTCATTGTAAAGACGAGAACTGTGTGTGAGTGTGCGTTAAAATGTTTACACTCTAGATGTCCATTATCCCTGTGGGTGTGTGTGTGTGTGTGTGTGTGTGTGCGTGTGTTGTGTTCGTCAGGCAGTCCTCCCTTTACTTTGCTGATGTTTACAGAGAAGCAACATGTCATCTTGTAAATTTCATGTTTGACCTCTTGGTTCTCTCTCAGATCTG
>NC_050517.1:6121926-6169088 GCF_002922805.2 Oryzias melastigma
AATTTCTTGGGGAGGGCCTCGTTGCTGAGAGTGAGTGTGTGTGTGTTTCTCTGTTCACATGACTGTTTGCATGGAGGGATTATGGAACAGGCCCTAGAACGTCGACCACAAAGACTCAGCTTCAGAGAAACTGCAGAGTCCAAACAAGGATCACAAGGGATGGAGACGAAAACTGTGATTCCACGACACTCATGATCATCAACCAAAGAGCTGCAACCCACTGAAAATGAAGCCGGAGAGACGCAAAACCGCAAAGGGTTGTTTATCCAAGAGCCACTAGAATTAATTCATGCAAAATCCAAAACAAAATCTGCTCATGATCAACACCACTTCAGCTACACACGCTTTAGAGAATTCCAGTCTGAGCCACTTCTGAGTAAGGCTGTGACCTTCAGCAGATTCGATTCATATCATCATTTTTGGTTGCAGAAACCAGTCGGTTCATTTTGAACGATCCTATTCACTGATATAAAACCGATCCAGGACATCTGTAGTCAAAAATTCAACCCGAGATAAATACCTGCGATAAATTCAATAAACATCCTACCACAGACAGATCGATCCGGTTGGATCGTAGAAATAGAAATTCAGTTGATTAATCGTTACAACCCTACTTCTGAGACGAAGACTAACTGCAGACACACAATAACTACAAATGGAAGTAAAAGACTCGACTCCAAATGCTTCAAGTCTTTAGAAAAATGACCTCAAACAGCAACACAAATCTTTAATACAGTAAAGTATAGAATAGTTTAAGAAAAAACTACAAAAAGTTAAAGAAGCTAAAAAATTGGCTTCAAAAGGGATCAGACTGAGAAGTTTGTTTTAAAAAATACTTAAAGGCAGTTAGAGAACAAAGTAAAATGAACAGATAAGAAAATGAGGAGCTTTATTTTCTGACATTAACACTAAACAAAATGAAGACAGAGTCACATCATGACAGCAATGAAGAAACAGACTCAGCATCAAAAACCCTTGAGAGCGATGTCGGTCTTCACCGGTGATACAGTTACTAAAACAGGAAGACAGCGTTCCATGAGAAACAGACATGGAGATGCAGGAAAAGCACAGAACTTTCTCAAACGTGGCGTTTGTAGTCTTCTTGCTTCTCTTTGGGTCTGTGCTGTGCCAGAGGCAGGTTTGTTCATAATCCATCCATGACTGTCTGCATTTCAGGAGGCGCCTCTTGGTCTGTGCTGCTGTCGCCCCCCATGTTGTGTTTCTGCCTGTGTGCGACTGGGAGCCACTCAGAACCCCAAAAGAACTGCAGTTCCGCTGAACGGAGCTTATTTATTCATCTGCTCATATTTAACAATATTTGTTTAATATTCAACCATGTGAGGTGTTGCTCACTCCTCAGAATGCCAAGAGATGACGTGTGAAGACTCAACCAACAAACTGCATTTACAAAGCTACTGTAAACAAATGGTGGAATAAAATGTGCTAGATGACAGATGAGTTTCAGCACTCCTCCTCTGTGAGTCGGTCTAAACACTTTCCTCCGCTGGTGTCTCTGATGTCATTCAACACAGCACTTCTGTCAGGACAGTTTAGTGTCTGCTTTTCTACCAATGACCGGGAGTGCCTTTGAATTAGTTGAAAAACTTTCTAGATCAGTAATACATTTGAAAATACCTATAAAGTCTATAAAAACAAAATGAGGGATTCTCGAGGTAGAAAACCACAGATCTGATGTCTGTTTGAAGAGACTGGAATAGTTCTATGAGGACCAAAAACAGGTTGCAGCAACCCAAAACTTGATGTTACCCTTTATTTGTGTGACTGAGAAATGTCTTAAGCAAAACTGCTAGAATTGTCTTGTGCTTCCTATAACCCTTTCCTGGAAGCTGCTTTCCCCCTTCAGACGGGCTCCTGGATACCAACTTAAAATGATCAACCAACCGGTCCGAATTTACTGAGATTCATTTTTTAAAAATGCATAATTGCAAACACGTAAAAAATTAAAAATACCTTTTAATTGTGTGAATGCTTAGTAAGCATTCACACTATAGTGATTCTCCTGCTCCTGTCCGTCCGTTTTTCTACACGTAAAATCTCAATCACACTTTCAGCGTTTCAGCAATCTTTGTTTCAAAACGTTCAGCTTGTTCAGGACATTACTGCTTGTATTTTTGGTATTCATAAACTTTAGAGTTTTTAAAATATTGAGCAAAATATATGAGAAAGTCTTTAAATTAAAAAAAAATTAAGTTGATTAGCAACAAACCTTTAAATATATTCATGGAATATGCTTTTATAGTAATTTAAAAAAAATTACCTAATATCTTAGCAACATGCTAACGTGTTTGGCTAATTTAGTTTACTGGGGAGTTTTAGGCTATTTTGGAGTTTAGCTATTATCTTGGCAATGTGCTAGCTTTTGTGTCTAATTTGGCATCTACTGGGGTTCTTTATGCTAATGTGTGATGAGTTGCTTCTGGCTTGTTTAGAACAACAAAGCTGACTGCTGAATGTTGTTTAAAACAATTTTACATAAATAATAAAGGGTAACCTAACCAATTGTAACCAATATTTATTTTATAAATGTCCTATCTGGTTGTATTTGTTTCCTCCTCTTAGATCGTTCACAAATCAAAGTACTAATGTCAGTCCGCCTACAGAAGGCCGCTGCTGCAGCTGCTTGCCTTAATTCCTGTGGATCAGGGGTAGCCAACCCTGGGCCTCGAGTGCCACCTTCCTGCATGTTTTGCTTCATCCCCTGCTCTGGCATCTTCTTATTGGCTGGACACACCTGAACCAGGTAATCAGTCATGAGTCCCTACTCATGTGACGTCCAGATTATCCCAGGTACAGTACGCAGAGAGCTTCATAGAATGGGTTTCTATGACTGAGCAGCTGTATCCAGCCACACATCACCAAGTTCATTGCAAAGCATGCATGCAGTGGTTTAAAGCACGCTGCCACTGGACTCTAGAGCAGTGGAGACGCCTTCTTTGGAATGATAAATCACTCTTTTCCATCTGGAAATCTGATGGACCAGTCTGGGTTTGGAGATTGTCAGGAGAACGGGACATTTCAGACTGCATTGTGCAAAGTGTGAAATTTGGTGGAGGGGGAATGATGGTATGGGCTTGTTTTTCAGGCACCTTAGGTCCAGTGAAATACTAAAGGATACCAAAACATTTTGGACAATTTTGTACTCCCAACCTTGTAGGAACAGTTAGGAGAGGTCCTTCCTCTTCCAGCATGACTGTACACCAGAGCACAAAGCAAAATCCATAAAGACACGGAGGACAGAGTCTGAATTTGAGAGTCCTTACCTGAACCCCATAGAACACCTTTGAGATGAATTAGAGCAGAGACTGAGAGCCAGACCTTCTCCACCAACATCAGTGTGACCTGACCAATAAGCTTCTGGAAGAATGGTCCAGAAGTCTTATAAATACTCTCCTCAACCTTGTGGTTCCCAGAAGAGTTGAAGCTGGAATAGATTCACAAGGAGGACCCACATCATATTGAACTCTATGGATTGGCACTTAAGTACATATGTGAATCAAAGCAGGTGAGTGAATACTTTTGGTAAATAGTGCATCTCCATGAGCAGAAAATGCTCACTGTTCCTGTTTGTGTTGACTATACCTCCTCCAACAATCACTGTAAACATTTAAGAGTAAATTTGTGATGGAAAATTAAAGAACAGCAGCCATAATCCTTCTGCATCTTCAATAAATCATATATCACTAAAATAAATTCATTTCAATGAATGTAAAAGTGTTTTTGTCCATCTCCACCTTTTAACGCACCATAATTTATGTGTTTTCCTAAAAATGTTTTTTTTAATCTGTTCTGTTTTCTTTACTTGTTCTGAGATAAGTTAGTCTATATCAGGTCTGTTCAGCTCATCTCATCATGTTTACATTTTCAGCCATAAGGGAAACATCCAGCAAGTTCACCTAAATGTGAGGCAAACGGAAGATGAATACCAAACACAGAGAGAGGAGTGGAAATAAACTGCCTCACTCAGAATTATTCACCATTTTATGGATCTGGATTTTGTGGGGATTTTCCTTCTGCATCAGCTAGAATTCTGCTGTGAATCAAATATGGTTCCTTCCCTTCCTCAGAGCAAGAAATCAGAATCCAGCTTTTCTTCCAGCATTGAGCTTCTCTGCATGTACATAGATCAATTCCAAAGCATCGCAGGAAATTATAACCATTGCATTTGCCAAAAAACAAACAAAAAAAAAAAACTAAGAACTAAGCTTGGTGTCTACAAAAAGTGTGCAAGCTGTGAATCAGATGAGTACCTGGCTCTTTAAGGTCTTTGTTTTTTATAATAAACCAGTTCTTTTCCCATTTGATGGTGCTCGCCCTCAGTTATTCATATTCTCGCTGATGAAAGCATCTGACTGAGAAGTAAGCATAAAAATAGTAGAGCTTTGAAAAGGAACATGCTCAGTCTGCGAGGAATGCAAATGTGGTGAGATGAGACGTCTCTTGAGAAAAAAGTCACACTCTTGCGCGTGACACAGACAGACCACTGCTTTGGTTTGGTAAAGTTAATTAACTCAGAATCATATCCTGCAAAACTGCTTGATCCCGTAGCTGTTATGTGAACAGATCTGATGCAGCTTCTTCAAAAACACTGAGCCCAAAATAAAGTTATCTGTCCTGTTTAAAATGAAAGCTATACATGAATCATGATAGGTAACCCCTCATTATTCATGTCCTCTCACTTGCTAATATGTGTGTTTTAAGGGAGCTTACTACTACTTTGATACACATGGGACAACTAATACAAAAGGCAAACGAAATAGTCTGTGATGCCAAAAGATGATGTTCTCCCTGAACTGATGGTAACCCAGCTGATGGGGAAACCAAAGGCTACTCTGTGCTATGATAACCTTTAACCTTTTTAGCTACTTAAAGTGATCAAGAGTGGCAGATGAAGGTTGGGAATATTTAAAAACTGCAGCTAGGTTCCCTCTCCTTTTTCTCTAAATTGAGGTTCAAGGTTGACTGTAGTGTAGTTTAGTGTTATCACTTATTTTTTTAATTGTTTCTATCATAGTTACTGTCCTTACATTAATTACTACAATAAAACTTTAATTATGTGCTGTTCATATTTTGTGTTCTGATGGTAAAAACATACATTTATTCAGAACATTTCTGAATAGGTTACTAAGTCAATTAACTGATGAAAGTCACAACAAAATGAGTATTGTATCTTTTTTACATAGGAACAATTATATATCAGCCTCTATACATGCCACAATTGACTTTAAACCGCTTAAAAACATGAAATAATCCGTTTGGAAACATCGACTCTTGTGGCTTAGTTCGATTGAGTCTGCATCCATTGGTCTGGTCTGGATTTCATTGGGGCGTCCTGATTGGTTCATGACGTATCCTGGCGCCAACACTGAAAATGAAGCGGAAGTGCAGATGCTTTCTGAGGCTGAAGCGTTAAAGAACTCCTTTGCTCCATATATCTTTGTTTTAGTAAATTCCTTTTTGTATCCGCGCTGCCCTCATGGACGCGCAGTCCTACCACCCCGTTCCACCCGGAGTTGGAACAGAGGAGAATTTTTTGTCGCTCGACGACATTTTGCTGTCTCACCAGAGACTCCCGGTCCGGACTGAATGCGCCTTCCCCCGGCTCGGCTTCCTGGACCGCTCGAGCGACTCGGAGGACTTACCGGAGGTCAGAACCATCATGGCGGCGGTGTCACTCAAACCGAGAAACTATCTGTTGATACACGGAGATACTTTTTTTTTCTTCAAATAACTTTATTTACAATTGAGTTACATTACATAGAACAGCAATAACAACAGCAACAACATTAACTAGTGGTTCTCATTAAGTTTATATTTCTTAACAAAACCAAGTCATGTCTAGCCATTTTTCTTTTTCATATAATATAGTGACTGAAAATAAAGACGGAGCTCTTTATGAAAAGTTAAAAAAAAGTGGTTTGGTCTTTAAAAAATTGTTTTTTGTAAATAAAAACCATTCCTTGCAATAGCTGGGCCCCATTTCATGAAGCAGGTTTTGTTGAAATTTTGAGTTTATGAACACACACACACATACAAAAACTAAATAGTTAAAGCTTTAAGAATGTAACTTTTTAACATGAATATGAATAATAGCAGACAGGAATATTATTCCAGAATAAATCAACTTAAACCTTAAATAACTTAAAATATTTGCTCTCCATAATAAAATATTATGTCAAAATTATACAAATTGGAAATAAAGTACATGTTAAAAGAAAAAAAAAAGCATCAAATTATTTTTTTTTGTATTTCATTTTATATATATATATATAAAAAAAAACAAATCTTATAAATATCCCAAAAGATTTTGCTTTTCATAAAATATATCCTGTCACAATTATACAAGGTAACATCGGGCCGTTAATAATGATAATATAAAATGATCTGGAGGGCCGGTTTTATTTACCCTGCAGGCTGGTTCCGGAGCTGTAGAGTTTAGACTTTCTTTCTTTGAAATGAACTTTTGCTTCATTATCTGGGTAAAAACAAACAGAAAGAGGTGAACTTTCTCTGAACTAATGCTTTATTTAGCCAATCATGACAATCGGCCACTGCAGAAGAGGTCGGTGCCGGCTCCTGTGGCAGTTACCATGACAATGTGTTGCACCATGTATCAAATAGCCCACTTTTTGTCAAGAATGATTTAAACTTAAAAAAACAACAAAAGTGAAATTCTCATAATTGATTCAATATTTATTTCTAATGAAGATGACCATGGCATGAACGGGATAATATCCTAGAAGTATGCTTTATCAGAAATGAATGCACTTCTCGGAAACAACCTCAGCTTTGGGCCAGATGGTTAAGGCCTCCGCATTAACCTATTAATTTAGTAGTCGGCATATGCTTGTAGGAACACATCAATTTTTGTCTCCGTGAAGTATGAAGCCCTAATGGTGTTTCTTCCTGTTGCCATGGTGAATTGTAATGTCTTTGCCCCATTGTTCAGGGCTTTTAATGGTCACGATGCTCGCACTTGAGTCTGAGTCCAACTACTCAGAGTTGATTGAACAAACTTTTTTCAGCTGCTCTGAAACTGATAACTCTGAGCTTACGAACTCCGAGTCAGTCAACTGACTGCAGGTTTGAACTCTGAATTTGTTAAACCTGCTTCTTGAATGGGCCCCAGGAGATTAAGAGACATACAGACATACTATGTTGCATTGATTCTCACACGCACTCGTTTTTAAAACAGAAAACACGTCAAAAGGTCTAGAAGACATAAGGTCATATTTTCACATGAACCTAATTTTATTCTTGAAATACATGCTTGAAATGAACGAAGTTAATCACAAGCAGCAACAACACATTTAAAGTCAAACTTTGTGAAGGAAAATATCTCGACTTCAAGATATGCTTCTAAAGAGAAGAATGTTGAACTTTGTACATCCACTCCAGTTAAAATTGTGTTTTTTTTTTTACATGTTCTTTTGCACATCTCTCATGATGGGGACATATTGTAAATAAGATTAAGATTAAAACTGTATTTTTTTATTCAAATCATTGTGAATCATGAGCAGGTGAAAAAATGAGGTTTTTATTTGTGACATAAAAAATAGGCTGGGTGAAACACAAACTCGATGCTTCCACTTACAGACAAATAGATCCATTAACGTCTTTGTTTTCCTCGTTTGAGCTGGAATCTGGTTTCAAACTGTACGAATGGATAGCTCCGATATTGCTCAATATTGTTGTTGTACCGTTAATGTTAGCTTGGAGTTGTAAGGAGCTGTAAGCTAGCGGGAGAGATAGTGTAAACAAAGGGATGATGGGAAATGAGGGAGGGCTTACGCCATGCCAAGAATCCATCCCACAACTCAGAGGGGAATTTCTAATGGACAGCTGCGACAACCGTGTCCTAGAAAACTGTAGTTGTTTTTTATTTTGACTAAAAATGGCATAATCAGAAAAATAAAATAAAAAAAACACTGGAAATACTTTTACAATTAATCAAAGATGCTTGAAGTATTAGAAAGCAGCTGCTAAAATAACCTTTGTAATTTCCTTCTATGTCTCAGGGAACCAAAATGGAGCTCCCTCTGTGGCTGTCCAAAGGTCTGTATGAGAGGAAGAGGAGAGTGCTTTCTGTAAAGCTCCCAAACGTCTACAGAGAGGGCTGGAGGACGGTGTTCACCGCTGACCCCAACGTGGTAAACCTGCATAAGATGGGACCCTACTATTATGGTCTGGGATCACAGATGCTGCACTTTGACAGTCCAGAGAACACCGACATCGCACAGACCCTGCTGCAGGTACGTAACCCAGAGCCAGCGGGAGATGATGAGTATGTGAGAGGCCTGTAATTTTCATCATAGGTAACCCTCATCTATGAGAGACAAAAATAGAGAAAAATTCCAGACAATCACATTGTCTGGTTTTTTAAAGAATTTATTTGTAAATTATGGTGGAAATAAGTATTTGGTCAATAACAAAAGTTCATTTCAATACTTTGTTTTATACCTTTGTTGGCAATGACAGCAGTCAAATGTTTTCTGTAAGTCTTCACAAACTTTTGTTGGTATTTTGGTCCATTCCTCTATGCAGATCTCCTCTAGAGATTTGTGGTAAGCTACTTATTAACCAAATTTCAAAGGATTTATAGTCCTTTGTGTTCATAGGAGCATCAGAGTGTCCTTCAGAAGCTCATCTGTCCCTTCAGACTGATGTTGGACAGAAGGCCTGTCTCTCAGTCTTCACTCAGTCATCCCACACTAGGGACGCCCCAATTTCCAATCATGTGATCGGGAATCAGGCCCAATCACGTAGTTTCAGACTGTCAAGATTGGGTGTTTATCCTGATCAGGGATTAGACATTTGTTTTATTCCCATTCTTAGGATCAGTCGTATATAGTCTATCTTTTTATGCCAGATACAAACTCTGCTATAAGTCTGCATATTATAAAAGGATCACAACATTTCATTGCTGCATTAATTTGAGCAGCAGGCGCACAAATACAGTTTAGTAAAGTTGGTGAGATATTCACAGATTGGGACTATTTTAATACATATTTTAAAGTGTCTGTATTGGTTTGTCTTAATGCAAATAACATACAAGGACGTTTCAACAGAAAAAAAAAAGTTGTTTTTGTTTCTTTTAATGAGAACGGTGCTCTCCTGCTGCTGATATAGATGGCAGTGAGACGGCTGCAGTGGATTTAAACCCTTAAGACCCAAGTTATAGTTTGAAAAGCCTTATTTGATTTATTTTTGGCAGAGCCCCAGTTAAGCAGAATCGACTACTGTGCTAATTTGCCCTGAAATGTAAAGTCCGCTCATGAAGAGGAAGAAATAAAGAATCCCATATTCACTTAAAACAACCGAAACTAATAAATGGCTCCATTGCTAAGATCCAGTCATGAAAACTCATCACCATATTCATGCTACAACAACAACAACTTTGGAAGAAAGTCATCGTTGAGTTTTAAGAACTTTTCATCAAAATATGAAACGTGTTCACTAGTTATGAAGATCCAAAGCTTTAGTCACTAAATGTTCTCGTATGACTCATTATCACCTATTTTTACTAGTCAATACTTTAGTTAATCATTTTTACAAGGTGATAGTTGCACTGTTTTTACTTGATTGTTAAAGCACTTCACAGAAGTGCACTATTTACAGGTTAAATGATAAAAGATGGTTAATAAAATAAAAATAGGAGAAAAAACCTGGATGTGTTTATTGAATTTGTTCATTTTTTAATGTGTTATGAAAGTGTCGGATTGGGACTCTGCATAGATAGCTACTCTGAATCTGATCAGGGCCAAACCTTCCTGATGGGGACATCTCTGTCCCAAAGGTTTTCTTTTCAGTCCTGGTCAGTCGGTGCAGACGTCTGCAAATTCAACCAGCGCCAGCAGAGGGTGCAGTTGTATCAGAAACTAGCCGGCAGGTTGAGTGCTCAGCTGTTACCGGGCAGATTCACCTCAGTCTCTCCTCCACACAGACCCTCTCCTCAGGTCTGCTGGTGTTTGTGGTTTGAGTGAAGACCCCTGAGCAGAGGGACTGACTCAGGTGTCCAGTTGAGGGTGAGAGGCTCCTCCCATCAAACAATGAGGGTTCCTCTATGGATGTTGTCCCGCATGTCTGGAGTTTGATGTTAGATGTGGCTCTCTCAGCATCTCCTGTAGTCTTCACAGCATGCTACAGTTTCATCAGCTGCTTCTGCTGTCCTCTGTCTAGACCTTTATCGGCCGGTTCAGGCGGGTCATGGATTGCTCCCAGAACGCCTACAACGAGGACACGTCCTCTCTCCTGGAGCGTCTGGACTGTCTGGAGAAAGCCCTGTTCCAGGCCGGCCAGAGTGGTCTGAACGGCTTCCAGAGCTGGGAGAAGGGTCGAGCCTCTCAGCTGACCGCCTCCAGCCTGGTCCTCAACTACCGCAAGAGGAAGATGGCCGACGTCGAGGACTGAGCCCTGCTGTGTTTATATGCTGAGAGAGACTCATGGGCAACATGGAGTCTGTCAGAGACCAGATGAGGGTTCCACTACCCCAAAGTGTTTTCATACTTCATTCTTTGGACTTTGCGGTGAAGCTACAAACTGTCTTCTCATGTAATCCCTTTCAGACTAGTTACCTTTGACCTTCTTCTTCTTTCATTCAAAAGTTTGAAATGGAAAATCATTAAATAATTTATTACAGTTTTTTTCTGATGGTAGGCTTTTTTTGGAGGGGGGGGGCACTGACTGTATATGAGAACTGCACTGAGTGACCCCTCCCCCTCAGGTTCCAAACAGGAAGTACCTGCTGGTTCAGAGAAGCCAAAATCCCATAGACTTTTAGGGAGAAATAAACCGTTATTTCTCAGTCATTCTTCTTAATAATCCTATTTTTTAAAGGGCCTATATAATACTATCCTAAGCTTTTCAGAGTAAACTATATCTATGATCACATATTACTTTGGGCACACTGAAGAATGAATATGAGTCATTTTGGGAAGTATTTCCCAACCAGGAAGTAAGACGACTTAATCTCTGAGGCTCCGCCTTTTACTCCTTCTGGGTGCCGTCCATTTCATGACATCACCCTAGAGCCTGCCTCGGTATCGAGCCGTTGTTGTCTTTGCAGATTTAGGTGCAAGAGGAACCACTTCTTATCAGTTAATGCTAAAATGAAAGCATGTAACTAATTGCAGAGAAAGTGTGTGTGTGTGTTAGCCTGGGAACGGTACTGGCAGCGCAGAATCTTCCTGGAAGGGGCTGTTCCCCACGTTCATATATGTGAGGACCCAGTCATTTTTGTGGTTGGAAGGGGCTGGTGCTCAGAGAGCGGGGTTTTAGAGATGAATGAATTGATCACTTTGTGGTTGTTTTTGTAAGGAATTAACGTTATAACACACTTATGAACTCAAAAACCTTTATTTTTGTATGATACAGACTTTTCTATATTTCAAGTTATTCAAGTTATAAGCTGACCAATCAGACCCCTCATGTGGTACCCACTGGCCCCACCTTGAACATTTGATTGACAGATTCTCCCAAGTCATTTTCAATAGAAGGGGTGTGGCCTTCAAACAAGCTCACTCCTGATTGGTGACTGTAGTTGCCAGTGAAATGTTGAACCAGGCCAACTCGGATACCTCTGTATTGCGGAAAAAGGGATTGGCTTTAATTTGGTGGAGCTGGAGGTAAGGCGTATTCTACAATTTACGTCACAGATACTTTTCTGGTTCTCTATATACAGTCCATGGTGGGCACACATGCACACACTTATTAAAAACTACATTTCTTGAATGCTTCTATTCCTACACCTTTGGACATCAAAAGGCTATAAGTGAATTTTTTTAAGCTTTTCCTTTTAGGAAGAAATAAAACAAATGTGAGCTTTGAAGAAGAAGTCTCAATAAAAATTTAAAAAGCACATTTCATTTTAGATTTTTTTTTAGCTAATTAGCTGAATATTTAAACCTTTATTCTTAAAATAATACTATAGGATGGAAAAACGTATAAGTTCAGATCAAGGAGATTTGTTCCAAAACCCTGTAGTCTGTTGAGTTCATAGACTGGTAGACTTTATATTTTTTAGGAAGCGTTTTTGACATGTGTGAATCTAAAGCAGCTCGACTGAGTCCAGCAGATGGAGGTCACTTTTCCACGCCAACTGTTGTGAGGAGTCAGAATGACCTCCTGCCAGCCTCCAAATGCTGCTGGAGCCAGCTTGGAAGATCACAGAGCCCCTGGAGGGTTTTTTTTCCTCCTCAGAAAGGACCTTTAAGACCTGTTTGACCCTCAGATACGCCTCAGGCTTCAAACATGTTTCCCACTCGCCATATTTACGTGATTTAAGCTTCTGAGAGTCGATGAAACGGGTTCTATCAGCACTCGATGGCGGTCCTCGTGAAAAACAGCTCATTTTGAGTGTGAAAGGTTCTCCACAAACAGTCGTCCTCCTGAGTTCATCTGTGTTTACAGTTTTTATTAAATTACTTTAATAAAAAACAGGCTGAGTTTTAGAGTATTTCAAAATAAAAATGCTCAAAGGATGAGTCTGCTGTCTGTTTTTCTGTAGTCTTCACTGCTTTAATAGGACTGCATGTACTGTGTGGATTGGTGTGCTTGTCGTCACAGTGTGACGTTTGTGTCTGCTAGTTCACTCCCCAGACGAACTGGAGGAAGTCTTTTATGACATCAGAAGATCTCCATCGGTTTTATAACCACATCACACACTTGGGGTCAATTTAGGTTGAAGACCAAAAAAAGTTTGAGTTTAGGATTTTGAGATGAAAACCAAATCATTTTTTATTCTGAATGTGATGTGAAAGAGTCAGAAAAAGTATAAAGGTGACGATAGGCACCTCTGTCCAACAGTCTAAGTTACTGAATGTCTTTAGAAAAAGTGAAAAAAAAAACAATGCAAGGGTGAGATGTGAAATGTTCAAACAGTAAGCTAAGACACATCAAAAGCAGCAATGGAAACGGTTGTTAAATAGTTTTCCAAAGTTTTAATTTGAACTTCTCTTGTTTATTCTTAGATGTGCATAAATGGAAAATGTGAAAGTTTCATCTGATAGTTTTTTAAAGTTATCAAATCCGTCCATACTCCATCATTTGGACTCATCAGAGGAAAATATCAATTCTGCTGTTTTCTTTTTTTTTTTTTTAATAAATCCCAGCCCTTTGAACCTGTTTCTGACAGGTCTACCAAACCATGGATGCAGCTGTGAGGATGCCCAGAGAGGGAAATCAACTTCCTGTGTTTATTAAATATAAAAACATATAGTCAGTCGTGGAGAGAACTGGAAAAACCGTGCACCACAAAACAGAAAAGTTTAGAGAAGTGTATGCTTTGTAAAGTATATAGCAATAATCTGCTCATCATTTGCTGATAGCTTGGGGAATTTTTGTGACTATTGTGTTATTTGTGTAGTCTTTGATATTAAATAATGTTTGCTGTATTTTCTTCAAGTGAACCACCGAAGCACATTTAGCTGTACTTGGTGTAAACTTACCAGAAATCATTACTATTACAGCCTTTTGGTACAGTTTCCTTGTGACGGGCTGAGGATCTATAGGATCTTGCAGTGGGCCTCTGATAAAGACAGACCATTTCCTCTCCCAGTTGTGGACTGGAGCTTGGAGCGTGTGGGCTATAGCACATTTTCTATTTAAGCATATTTTCCACTATATTTCAAACGGTATTTTTTTCTTCTGCTCCTGATTCACAACAATTTGAATAAAGAAATACTCACAAATGCAGTTTTAATCTTAATTTTCTTTGTATATATGTCCTCCATCAACAACAACAAAAAAAAACAATGTCACAAAACATCTTAAAAACACCACTAACACAATTTTCATTGGAGTGGGTCTTTACCAGAAGCTAAACACTTAAAACGTGTTGGTTAGGAAGAAAAGAGTTTTGGTGTTAGATCTTCAATAAGGTAGAATGAATATGGAATTTTAGCACCCACCAACATGCTTTAAAAATACAAAAACATCATTTATTGACAAAAATCCAGCATCATTTAACTTTAAACATATTTCAAAAGTATACACCGACCACATATATGTTGCTTATTTCTGCTCTTCATTTTTACAAACGTACCATTTCTCTAAGACTGAATTCACCACCACTTTTAGTTGCTGAGAGTGAAATACATTTTTACCAATTGTTTTTTTTTTTTACATTTCTTTGAGCAAACATAAGATTAATAAGATTCACCACAGTCTGCTACACCTTTCCTATCATTCTCGATGACACTTTTTAGTCACACATCAAACCTGAAACCTTGTTCTACCCATTCAAAATGCTTGCAGATGCCTCTCCACCTCTTTCCTGCATACTGTTGTTCTCAATTATTGATCCTAAGAGCTTAAAGTCCTCCACCTTCTCCACTTCTGCTCCCTATAACCTCAATGATCCTCTTCAGTTCCTCTCATTTACACACAGATTATGGATCTGGCTGCATTTGATCTTCAGTCCTCTCCTTGCCAGAGCAAACCTCCACCTCTCTAGATGTTCCTCCACCTGTTCCCTGCTGTCACTACAAATCACAGTGTCATCTGCAAAGATAGGGTTCTACAAAGATTCCTGTCTAACCACAGCTGTCAGTCTGTCCATCACCATGGAAACCATGTTTTTCAGCTTCTTTTCTCCAATTTAAATTTAAAAAAAAGCTGCTGTAACAATAGATGGTGGGAAACCATCTTTAGTTTTGTTGTTGCTGGATGATGTGCTAGGCAGCACCATGTCACGGAGGTTGTTGAGCCCCAGCTGCACGCCGAAGCGGGGAGCACAGCTCTCATTATGGCGTCAAGATCCAGGTCACTGCTGATGTGAATATTGATGTTGCCTCTGGGTGGAAACAGCTGACCCTGACAGAGAGAAGGGTGGGCAGAACACAGTCCTAGAATCCCTGTTCTGAAAACACGCCATGAGCTTTGGGGTCAGAATGACTTAACGACTCAATATGTCACCATTAATCTTTCACCACTGTGGTCAGAAGATGAAACACTTGTATTATTTCTTGTGTAGATTGCGGTTTCAGCCAAAGCAAAGGGGAAAGTGAGAGTGCTAATCCTCCAGGAAGTTGACAGCAAGACACTGATGATGATTTCTGTCTCTTTTTGGAGGTTCTGACATTGGCTTTTTGTTAAAAACGGTTCGTATCAGATACTGAGAGGAGCCCAAGGCTATTTCTTCTTTCAGAGTATTTGCTTTCATTTCCTTTAAACAAGCAGGTGAGCTGCTCAGTCGTATTTCATTGAGCCCCTTTGCTCACTGTCTAGCTTTTTGTCTGGCAGACCTCCATGTTAAAACAGGTCAGAGCTGAACAAGAAAAATTTCATTTCCTGGGAAAATGTGAAGACAGGAATAATTTTGCTGATCCAAGAGACCCCCGTACACTGAGACACCATCCATGAAACGGGTTGCTGCAGGACTGTCTGATGCTGCCTGCAGAGGACTTTCACTGGTTTTACCTTGATCACATGGGTTTGGTGGTGGAGAGCATGGCTGGTCCTGGGCATACTCAACCTAGGCGGCTGACTAGGGTGCCATCTGCCAAAGGGGGTGCCAAATAATGAAGTAATAATTAAAAGCCTAAATAAAATAACTCAAAAGTTTGATGTCATCAATAACTGCAGAGCAGCGCCCCTCCCTTCCTAACTCGCTGCTGGTGTCTAAGTTGGGTTGAGGGGAGTAAAGAAGCGCACTGTGTTGCCGCTGTCAGTTCTTCTTTAAAACTTTCGAAAAAGACAACTGGCAATCTATTGTTTTTTTCCAACACCTTTGACAGTGAAAATACTCCTACTTTCTTCTTAAGCATTGGCTAGATGGTGGCACAATCAATTAGCATGTGTGCCTACAAACAGATTATTCCAGTTTAAGCCCCAGCTTGGATGTCTAAATCTAAGACCCTGCAGGGGGCGCCAAATTCATTTTTCGCCTAAGGCACCATGCAGCCCAGTGCCGAGCCTGGTGGTGGGACCTGTTCAATTGCTGCAAGATCCATCAGAGTGGTGGTGAAGCTTATTGGGTTCTCCTTTAAGAAGCATATGTGTGAAAGGAAGCCATGCACTGTCCCCCAGCCTGTACTCGGGGAGCAGTGACCCTACTGCAGTTTTCGACTCTGGCAAACCTTCACTGGTTCTGGAGCGGTCGATTCCAGAAATCCCTCTAGGTTCTCTGGCAGCGCCTGACAAGAACTGCAGAACTAGAAGAATATGCTGATTGTTCTTGATAGGGAAAGAGAAGATGTTGGTTTTCTGCAAACACCTAAAAGGGTGAAAACTCTAATGACCTATCCAAATTATGAGAATACTTGAACTCAAGGAGGCTGGGTGAACCAAATCTTGGGGTTCTTGTAGCACATAGCTCTGAACTCTCGAAGTCCTGGTTTTAATATTCCACCTGGTTTGATGGTGAAACACAGACCTCAAACTGACTTCTGTCCCAATGATCTTAAAGAACTGATTCCTGCAATCCGCGGCACTAGATAGTCCCGCACTATATAGTTTTTTTAATAATTAGGGATTAGGGAGGGAATTTTGACACAGCCTATGTGATCTTGGCCTTCTTGGGACCTGCAGGTGCTGGGACATGGGAGGGGAGGGGTTGATATCTCCAGTGAATACCCAGTCCACTAGGGCGCATCATTGCCCTGGTCAGGACCTGAAAATTTTTATTTATTTCATCTTCTGATTACGAGATTTACACTATTACTTTATATTGAACAACTTTAGTATCAAACAATAATTTTCCTTGTGGACGAAGAATGCAAACAGACATACTGGTAGTAGAACCTGATCAAATCGTCATCTCCACATCTTCTCACATAAACCAGAATTGGATTTTCACAGTAAACCAAACAAAACTAAGAAGTGATGCACATCAGACGACCTCATCTAATTCTTCTGATGTTTCTTCTGTGATCAGAGCCAGACGAAACGAGAAAGGAGCAAGAAAGGAGAAAGGGTGAAAATGCAGAGTGAGAGAGGAGCAGAGAGCGGAGGGAAAGCGGGGTTAAGGTCAGGCAGGATCGTAGCTCTACTGGGTTGTTTTTCCTCTTGGCATTCCACTTCAGTAATCCTCCCCTCTCGTCGCAGAGATGTGACGAGGGGGGAGGATTACTGAGGCAACGCCCCGGCCATGCTCTCCAAATGAACACTGTCCTCCCCCCTTGTGAGTGGCGCTCATACAAAGCCGTGTTGTCAGGGCCAGGAGGAGGATGGGTCCAGAATGTGCTTCATTATGTGGGGATGAGAAGACAGGCGCCTCTTCGGAGACTTCTTTAAAAAACTCTGGTAGATCTGATGTTGATTTTTAAAATCCGACCAAAGAGGAAACCTTTAATTTTCCATCTGCCATTATCGTCAATCACAACATATAAATATGACTCAAGCATTCAATGACAAACTGAAGATATTTCCTTCTTCAGGTTTTTTGCTTCAACTTTTATTATAAATGAGAATTCCCCATTTTTCATATATCCGTCCTAACCCTCTGATTTCAGTCATTCATGCTGTACGAACAGCAGGTTTGCTGTCTTTCTCCACACGCCCACATGGTCAAACAGTTCCCTGGGCGCCGATGCGTTCAGGGTCTTTGTGGTCGTACAGTCAAAGTCACTTTCTCGTCTGCTGATGCACATTATTATTGTTTTGCATCTTTTTCTGCTCACGTCGTTCTGACATCGTATTGAGTTTAAACAATGACATCGACTGATTTAAAGAAAAACGTGAAAAATCACACTTTTTGTGACGCTGCCCCCCCCGTTTTCAGACAGTCATGGACCCACATGTTTTATAGCCTGTGGTGTGCTGGACGCTCACAAAGGGGGTTATTGAGCATCTCAACACAATGGTTTTTGGGGATGTTTTTCTGAGTGTCCTCCATAGAGGATTCCCACAAGAGTCCTTAGAATGAAATCCTAAATGATCTGGATATCTGGTTATTTCTTGTCTCCTTTCAGACCTGTTGCAGAGGATCTAGTGTTTGGCTCATCTGTTTTAGCCCTCTCAGTCTCTCCTGCAAACATGCACATGTGGTATGAAGAAGTGTTGTCTGCTTAGCAGGAACCAGCAGATGGATGAAGGTCAAGGTGTCCGTCCTCTTCCTCCATCACAACATAAGATGCTGCACAGACGTGCTCAGATTTACCAGCATGTTGCTGACTGGACTGTTGTGTTTTTTGTTCTTAGAGATCCCCTTTTTTTCACAAAATTCTGGTTCATGTAAATTTGATTGTGATATTTTTCTCTCTCCAGATTTAACTACCTTCCGAAATGAGTTTGTAAAAGTTCAGGATTTGTTTCTGTTGTAGTTCCACTCTTGACCTAAAGATGGCGCTCTCCTTGAAGATCAGAGCTCATCCTTTAATTGAGTTAAACAAGTCAAAAAGTGTTCATGAATATAAATATTTTTTCTGTATGAAGCCTAAGTTGAGCTGATATCTGCTCGGTTGTCATGGTGACGTTATGCTGGGAGGCGACAGTGACATTCTCTGAAATTATTTCTCACTTTTCTTGAGGAGTGGTAGAAGTTTGGGTTCTTTTTTTGTGAATTTCAGTTCACAAAGAACACAAAAACACACACGCCGTGTCAAATGTAGTGAGTTGTCAGCAGGACTGGAAAATCTGGAAAAATATTCGGATCTCAACTTGTGATGTGTTTGATGGTTATTTAGCATCCTGGAAGGCAAGGACCAGATTGTTCTCACAATTCTTCTTTTCTACTAGCCTTAGAGTGAAATGTTTGCTCCATCACATACTCAAAAACTCACCAAAATTTTCTTGCATCTAGTACCCAGGATTTTGGAAAGAGCGAATGAACATTCACACCCCCCCTCCCCCCAGAAAAAAAAAGATGACATCACAGCCAGCAAACCGTCAAAAAAAAGAATGGGACCAAAGTCTCTTATGAGGCTCAAAAATAATATTTCAGAATCAAATAACAAAACGAAAAGACAAGTTTTTTTGATATTCAAAGGACGCTTTGAAATGATTGTGGGATGGCCACAACACTTGCGGAAGTACATTAACCATACATGGACATTTGTGGAAAGGCCATAGAAAGCCACAAATTTGTGTATACGTCTTGCAAAAATCATGCACAATTGAATACGAATTATGTAATATTTCCGTATAAAAATACACATAAACTGCATAATTCTCAGAACAGCTCAAAACTGGATTCTGGTAAAGACTTGTCGGCCGAAATCCACGACGGACATCTGCGCACATCAATGAATGACGGACGCAAGAAACACCGAGTTACGTATATCACACATGTATTACAAAAGACCAACCAGCACATTCAAAAGCATGACATCTGCAGAATCTTCTTCTTTCACCTTATCCCTTTTGAGGTCGCCACAGCGAAACAGCACCCACTGTTTGGCATCAGTGATTTGGCAGAGTTTTTACGCCGGATGCCCTTCCTGACACAACCCTGTACTTGAGGGGCACAGGGACCCAGTTAGGCAGCAGGTCAAGGGTCTTGGCTAAGGACCCAATCTGGGTGGGGATCAGTGGACAACCCTGGGAATCAAACCCAGGGCTCCTACATGCCAACCCTTCACCTAGCCCACTGATCCACCCAGCCGCCATGACATTTGCAGAATATAAATGTGAATTATCTCCTTTTTTTGCCCCATCTGAGGTGAAATGATGAGAACAAAGAGTGGAGCGGACAGATGTCAGCCGTGCTCTAACAAACATGAACAGCCGCTGTTCTGTTTGCAGTTACACACCTGATGCCTGAACTCAGACAAGAGACGGCAATGAAATTACAGCCAGGCTAATCTAATGTAATAAAACAAGTGTGAAAGAATCCACAGAGTTATGGAGGGGGGTCATTCTCTCAGACTCTCTGTGAAATGGCGGAAGAACAGAGCGATGAGTGGTTCTAAATATAAAGCAGCTCGCCCCCCCAGGGGTCAGTCTGTCTGTTCCTGTTGTGTCGCTTTTTAGACTCGATCAATAGGAATGAACATTTGGGACAAACACGGCTCCATGAAACGGGCCCAGCTGGGTTTACTTTCTCCGTTTGCACATTTGTGATTCAATCTGAGGGACTGACTTTAAAAACTCAAATCATCGGGAGAAAGATTACATTTCAGCATTTTATCGAGGACATGTTTATGGTAATGTTTGATCAGAAAACACACAAGAACATTCTCCTTCTTTAGCACTTTCTGACCTGTTTCTGTCAAACTGACCCTCAGCAGAGGTTTTTGAGACAGCTCTGCAATCAAAAAAAGTCCTTCATATTTTAATTAAAACTTTAAATTCATGGCTACTTTTATCACTTCCACACAACAGCTTTGTAAAAAAAACAGAAAACCTTCGAAGCATTTCAAGCTGCATCCACTGTGGTGAGGTTGAAGACTCCAATGAAAACTGTGTTTTTGGTGTTTTTTAACTTGTTCTTGTGGCCTTTTCTCATGATGAAGAACATATATAAAGAAAATTAAGATTAAAACTTTGTTTCTGATTATCTCTTCATTCAAATTGTGAAACAGGAGCAGACAAAAAAAGTTGTTGAAAAAAGCTTATAGATGTTATGTTAAACTCCATTCTGATGCAACCCGTATAGATCCATGAACGTCTTTGTTTTCCTCATCTTAACTGGAATCTGGATCTAAACTGTACGACTAGATAGTTTGTTGCTCATTCTTTTTTTTTATTTCACGATAATGTTAGCTTGAGGTTGCTAGTGGGAGAGAGTGTTAATATACGGATGATGGGAAATGAGAGCAGACTCACTCTACGCCAACAGGTGAATTTCTGATAAACGCCTGCCTCCCTGCAGAAACTATGTCCTAGAAAATGTCTGTTTTTTAAAAAAGAATGTAGAAAGAATCAGGATTTTGGAGGAAGTTCTGTCCATGAAGATCTTCACTTCCTTGTCCAGCTGACATCTGGATCAGAACCATATGGGTGGACATTACCCAGATTGATGGATGTTTTTATGTAGCAACGGTGAAAATTTACACTTGCGAGACACAAAGTTATCATAACCAGACAGGAGTGAACTGGGGCGGGGGTACTCAGGTCAGCTCCAAAAGCCACACCCCTTCAGAGATTTTGGAAACAGAGGCATCAGATCAACATGAAAATAGCTTTTTAAGACATTCAGGTTGTGAGATTTTGGTTAAAAAAAACTTCATAATCACAATTAAAACACTACTGGGAACGTTTTTTTTTTTTTATTAAAAAAAGGTCAAAGAGGGATTTTAAAGGACCATCTGGAGTAATCAATAACTAGTGTTTGGACTGTGGAAGAAGCTGTAGGAAACCCACACATGAAAATTCAGAACATGTCAACCCTATGCAGAAAGGCACCGGCCAGGATTTGAAACAGGACCTTCTCACTGTGAGGTGAGAGCCCTAACCACCACCCCGCCCTACTGCCCTACAGAAACATTTAGCATCTCACATTTTGGCAGAAAATAACAACTGCACCTGCAGTTTCCATGTAATACCACCTGTTGTGTCTTCAGTCAAAAAAATAAAACTTCAACCATCTGAACTGCTTATGACCCTCTGCTGGTAGATGAACCTGCCCATCAGAAACCAACAGAAGGATGCTTGAGATATTGATGACACGTGTCAACAGGTCTGGATTGTTACATTTTGCCCACACACTGCTGCCATAATTTTGATCTTCATACCTTCTTTCCTCTGTCTTTGACCAAAGTGGCCATTATACTTTCATTTGAATCTTTTTGCAAACCAACTTTCCATTTGACGCAAAAGCGAAACACAGAGCCATTCTCAGTTTTTCTGCTCCAGGCCACAATTGCAGGAATCATGGCTGCTGATGGATGCTTCTGAAGATCGCAGTGATGGGGGGTCTAGTTACAGATCAGCACACTCTCCAGTCTCCCTGTGGGGGGGCCACCGCTCCATGTTCACAAACACTCATCTCTTAACAGACACATACTGTAGATGGAAACCCAAATGCAGCTTGTTATAGAAATAACACATAGAGAAAAAATCAGATCAAACAAAGACATTTTTTCTTTTAATAAAAAATGATATTGAGCTTTATCTACAAAAAAATCCCAAATTAAGTCTGTGAATGAGATCAGCAGGTGTGTTCCCACAAACCTGACCTGACTTCTCCATGCTCCATAACCAGGGCTTTTCCAAACCTGTTTTATCCCTTACAGGGTCTCAGGGCTGCTGGAACTCAGCCTGGCTACTGTTGGGTGAAGGCAGGATACACTCTGAAAAGGTGGCCAGTCTGTTACAGGGCCACAATCATACCCCCCTACACTCTCAAACTCACACCTAGGGACAATTTAGAGTGTCTGTGGAAGAAGCCGGGGTCCCTGGAGAAAACTCATGGAAACTCCAAACAGAAGAAAAGGTCATATTTAGACCTTTTCTTTTGTGAGGCAAGAGCTTCAACCACTGGGCCACCGTGTAGCCCTTAAAATGCAACTAAAAACTAAGTAACTAGTAAAGCAAAGTCAGTTGAAGGACGAACAGAACATATCACTCCACGAGACTCCTGACTGTGGCAGCCGTAATTTTCTAACAATCCATCAATCCTTCATAGTTTACCAAAGTCGTACCGAAACACTGACAGATTTTTTAGCCCTGTGTTCCAGAGAAAATCAATTGGAGATCAGTGAACACAACTAGTATTCATACTTAAGGCGTACGGGGTTATAAAGCAGATTTTACGTGCATGTTATGGTTCAAAAACACACTAAAAGTCACTTAATTTGCTCTAATTTAATTTTAATCTGTTAGATTTACAGATTTTTGGTTGAAATGCACCACAAACAGTAAAACAAAACTTTTTTTTTGTTATTATTGACATTACACTACTGTACTACAACCTACGTACCATACTACTAATAAATTAACTGTATCGAGATGAGTGGCAACTAGAGCTCCCATGATTAGTCGACTAATCAACAACTAATCGGCTATTAAAATAGTCGACGATTTAATTTAATAGTCTATTTGTCGTTACTTTTTATTATATGGAGTCAGAGTGCAGTGAATACAGTTTGGAGCTTTCAGCACCAAAAAATGAACTTTTTTTCATATTTGAGTCAGTGAGATCAAAACTTCATCTTTTGTGAAAATAGTTCCTTTTTATCAGATTCTGACCTCATTTGATTTAATCTTGTTTTAATACCAGAAACTAATGAAGGACAGAGGCTGCACGATTCATTAAAAGTTTAATAAACTATCATCTTCATTGTTTGTATTTTTAGTTTAAAGCTAATGATGGTTAAGATGTGTGCACTTTGAGCATGACCTGATTTGTCGACTAATTGGAAAAAATAATCGGTGGTTAGTCGACTATTAAAATAATCATTTGTTGGCAACAGGGGTCTTTTATTTTTTAAAGGCAGTCATGTGAACTTCTGTCTGTTCATATTCTTAAAAAAGCTATTTTTTCTTTATGATTTATTAATGCCAAAAAACAATTTGTTCATTTATATTTATCATGATAGTAACAGATAAATACAAATCATCGTCTTATTTTCTAAAAGGTGAAGTCAGACTTTGTGGCTGCTCTTGGGTTGTGGTCAGACAGTAATCGACCCAAATGGCTCTTTAAGTGTTAAAGGTTGAGGACCCCTGATCCATGACGAGCCAGGCCTGAGTGCAGATGTTTCCCCCTTCCATGTTCCAGATGGTAGTATGCCCTCTTTGCATTGGTTTACCATCCACCAACAAAAAACAAAAGAACGATTTGTGTGAGCATAGTAACAAGGAGTTTCCTAGAGCTAAAGTGTATTTTATATTTCTGTGGTCTGTCTAGACAACAACGTTTGCAGATGATATTGTGGTTTTACACAGTTTTTTTTTTTTTTTAACTGGAGGTGTCATGTGACCAATGTCACAGCAGTTTAGTGGTCTCAGCAGATTTGTACCAGTCTTTTGAACTGTCGTCAGAACCCCCTCTGAAAGCTTGACTTTATCAAATCTGAGACTGATCACAACAGACAAACCACCTGATCTCAGGACTCAAATGATGTGACCTCAGGGACACCCGAGAAAACAGATTGTAATGTGGTTACTTCTACAGATCACTGTTTGTCTTGTGCTGATAATGCGATGGGGGGAGGGGGGGCGCTCGCCTTTCCTGGCTCAGCTCAGAAACTGCTTTTATCACCCATGCTTGTGCATAAGTGTTGTAAGTGTTGTGGTGCAACACTTACAAGTTTTATGGTGTTTGGGCCTTCTGTCTGATGTCCCGCTATGTCATCAAGAAGCAGTTGTTATTTTTTCTTTAACTTATTCACAAACTTTGTTTGGTTGCCATTAAATTTAGCAAGAATTCACGTTGTGATGTTGGAGTTTCAGTGGGTTGTGTTGCTCAGCTCTTAAAGACAGAGATGGCGTCTGCCTCCTGAACTGACGCAGGAGTCTGTTCCTCCACAGAGGAGTCTGATAGCTGAAGGCTCTGCTTCCAGCTCAGTACAAGAAATTCCAGGAACAACCGAGAGGGGAGAGCTCTGTTTGGAAACATGGAAATCAGTGACAGAATCTCCATGACAGAGTAACACCGATGAAACGCTCTGCCGACCCCACAGGGGTTTGTGAACTCTGCAGAAGATGAATGTGTTCTCCACTGAGAGGTTGGCACGATAACTTAACCAAGTAAAAAGGTCGTGGTGTCAGTCAGCCCAGCAGACGGAGGTGCTGGACATGAAATGATGGATCTGCTGCAGACAGGGATGAGAGCGCAGCAGCAGGGGATTCATGCATGGCTGCACAGATTTGTCTCTGATGGTGTCAGGAATGTCCCAGCCATGGGGAAGGGGACTGTTCCAGGTTAGGTAACACACATCCACAAAACACACAAGTGTCTCTGAGCTAGAAAGTCAGTAGAGCAGGAGGAATGTGGCGTTCTTTGTTAGGAACCATCTGAACTGAGAGTGTTTAGAGAAACAGACCAGCTCTGGGTTAAAGCGACGCCTCACTTAAGACCAAACAAAAACACACTTGAGCAAAATGTTAGTGAAAGTCACCACAGAGAGAGGCACCACATCAGCTAATGCTAACATGGAGCAGAGCAGTCAAGAAAACAGACTAGAGTTTGTATTTCTGACTGATTCCATCAGACGTTCTTCATTTGTAGATTTTACAAGTCATATTATGACCTCACACTTGTTATCTGCGTCATTCCCTCCATCACAACAAGCATAAGAGCTGGAGCGTCTGAGTGATCCAGCTCCTCTATCAGGTCAAACTAAAAACATGCAGGACAGTAGATCCAGATGAAGTTGTTTCACTTTGAACAAACTTCAAACAGAGAAGAAGAGGAAGAGCAGCTGCAGGTGACAGCTGAATGGAGCGCACAAGAGCGTGCACGAGACTAAACCTAGATCAGCAGGTCACAAACATGAAACCAAAGTAGCCGCCCATCTATTTGTTAACAGTGCACGCTTTTACTGATCATGTACATTTTTAGGGACGCTGTTCTTCATCCTGCACTCTAGAGTCTAGACTCTAGAGCAGGGGTGTCAAGCTCAATCGCACAGGGGGCCAAAATCCAGAACACACCTTAGGTCACGGGTCGAACAGGATAAAAATGTATTGAACACTAAAACTACATTTTTAAAACCATAACTTTTTAACATAATTATGAACTAGATATATAGCATTACCTGTGATAATGCTAGTGTGAATGCTGTAAGCTGAATTTGGCCACTGAAGATGCTAGTGCTGATAGATAAAAAGAATGAAGCTAAGAGCTGAAAACGCTGAAGCTGATAGCTAGCTACAATATTAGCTAAATGCCAAATTAGCCTAAAAAATGGGTTAGCCAAAACAGCTAGCATGTAGTTAACAAAATAGCTAAACTTCAAAATAGACTAAAAAATCTTAGTAAATGCCAAAATAGTCCAAAAAGCAGAATGCCAACATAATCATGAATAATAAAAAAAAAAAATGCAGGAATATTATTCCAGAATAAATCAACTTAAACCTTAAATAACTTTCAATATTTTACTCTCCATAAAAACATATTTTATCAAAATTATATAAGTTAGAAATAAGTGCAAGATAACATCGGGTCATTAATAACAATAAAATAAAATGATCTGGAGGGCCTGCCCTTGACTTTGACACATGCGCTCTAGACTGTGTCCATCTTTATGATTGTTTAGTTTAATTCTCAATTTTGGACTTAATAGAATATTTTAAGTCCAGATGTTGTGACTCAACCTTAAGACATCTAATTGTGCACTATTTTTGTTTCAGTGTCTCTATTTGATAAACTCTAATGCTGATTCATTGGTGTAAATATATACAGTATGAGGATGTACGCTCACTGGCTACTTTATTAGCTACATTTCTCCAACAGGATCGCCTGTGCTCCTGTTCGTGGACTGCGCCTCTGGCTCGTCTTGGCTGTGGGCCTCACCCCCAGCGATCCCCCAGTTCTATCTGACTGAATTTTATTTAAATTCATAGTTGTGGAGTTGTAAGCTAATTCTTCTTCACTCCTAATACATCGCCTGTCCATCCTGGGAGAGGATTTCTCCTTCATTTGGACATCACTGAGATTTCTTCTTTTTTTCTGAAATCAGGTTTTTTTTTTTTAGTTTTTCCTTACCAAGAAGGAGGGTCTGAGGACAGAGATACCAGTTTGGTTTAGTCTGTTTTGTTTAGTAACCAGCTATTGTTTATATTTTATGACCGACCTTCTGCTTCTGTACGATTACTGATATGAAGTTCAATAAGACTATTGTTTTGGGATATTGGGGTGTATAAATAAAATGTAATTGAATTGAACAGTTCGTTAACACTAATTTCTAATCAGCCAATCACGTGGCAGCAACTCAATGCATTCAGGAATGTAGGCGCTCTGCTTCAGTTCAAACTGAGCATCGGAATGGAGAACAAAGGTGATTGAAGGACTTTGAACGTGGCCTTGTTGTTGGTGTCAGACGGCTGGTCTGAGTGATTCAGAAACTGCTGATTTACTGGGATTTCACCCACAGCTGTCTCTAGGGTTTACAGAGAATGGTCAGAAAAAAGAGAAAATATTCAGAGAGCTGCAGTTCTGTGGGTGAAAGGCCTTGTCAGAGGTCAGAGGAGAACGTCCAGACCTGTTCCAGCTGTTAGCACTCAGAAAATACAGAAAAACATCGACTTTGTAACTTTTAAAAGGTCATGCTACAACAAAAAGTCATTACTGACATTTAAATGTACATTTCTGTGTTTCTGAGCACCCCCATGTGAAGAAATGAGTTTCTCCTACGCGGAATCGCAGATCACCCTCCCAACAGAAGCATATCCAGACTTCAGTCACTACAGTTTACCCCTTAAAAAAACTAGACCAACTCTGGGAGTGGTTGGGAGACGCCGGAGGTAGAGGGAAAGAATCCAGATTCTGCCTTAATGTCATCAAGTGTGTCATCATCAATAACTGCTCATGTTTCTTCTATTGAAACATTTTGATGTATTTTTTTACAGCACTGCCCCTCAACCACCACTTGACTTGATAAAAAAGAATCCATCTTCCATTTCAAATGTGTCAAATCTCCAGCATGTCCTTCTTTTTTTGATCATTCGTCACAACTGGTATTGCTGGAGGGTTCAGAGGTCAATGACCCTCATTGTCTCCTAGAAACCAACCATTCCTGGGTGGTGGATGCAGCTTCACCCCCCACCCCCAACACTCGAGCACAGTCAGGATTGTACCTCTGTGACGGTTAGGAATGTTCCCACTAATCTCACACTCAGCGATGCACTTGACAGCTCCCGGTGCACATGCCGGGCAGGCCTCCCTCCACGGCCACCAGCACAGACCATGAGGCCGTGAGGCCGTGAGGCCGTGAGGGCGTGGCTCATCTTCGGCGGGTGACAGTCAGGTCCTTCTGCGGGAGCGGCTCTGCTACAGGCGCTCCAGCTGCTCTGTTCATGTCAGGATGTTTGAGCCGCTTCACGTCACCGCGGCTCCTCCAGACCAGGAGCGGCTCTTTCAGGGCTGGGCTCTTTGTCTCCTCAGTCACCGCAGCCCTCTCTCAGACTGACATTTGCACTCTTTCAGGTTTTTCTTTGTGCTGTGAGCTGCATTGTGCTGCATCACTGGTGAGACCACGTGCTCCGTGTTTATCACCAGGAAGGGGAGGGAGGCAGAGCCAGATTTCTCTTCTCGTTTTGTCCAGTGCCACTACAGACACGCACACACTCTCATCCAGGCAGCACAGGGAGGGGGCAAACCAGGCTGAGCCGCGCCGAGTCAAACTCCGAACAACACAACAGGTACAGTGGAGCTTTTTACATCTGCAGCATGATGGGTGTGTGAAGACGGGCTTGCATGAGCTTCATGTTTTATCTCATCCTCTACGTGTCTGAGACGGCAGACCCGAGCGCCGTAGCCTGATTGTGTTGGAGGTGGGGGAGGAGGATGGTAAAATAAAGGCTGCTCTCTTGGCTGTGAATGCTGCCGAGGCTTTGTAGTCTGACGCCCTGCTGCCAGCTTCTGCCTGTGCACGGAGGAATGTCGACAGGCTGAAAATATTGACCTTGGAGGACACAAAGTGCGCCATTTGCCCAAGGTAAGGATTCTCAGCCTGAGGACATTTCCATGGTGTGGTAGGGCTTCATTTCTCTGAGGAAGGTGCACTTCATGTTGGAGAAATGAATGTTTATGCAGGCAGCTGAGTGATGAATCTACAGTGGGGGGGTGGGTCATGGAAGTTGATTAAATTTGGTGCAGGATCGTGCTGATGGAGCATTTGCCAAATCCTCTTTTCAACACCTGAACGGCTGAAATTCATTTCCTCACTTGCAGAAAACCAACCAGCTTGGTTTAGTCTGGTCCAAACCATCTGCAGAAGACGGGGGCATTCTGCTGTGAATAGACTCCCCATGAATCCAAAACCACACAGCCCTCTATGGTAGTTGGCTTTTGGGAATAGAACCGGCAGCTTCTTTTCCTTCTCTCAAGTGTTTCTCTGCTGGAGAACCAGCTGCTGAAGTGGAGTGTGTCTTCTTTTTGGGGGGTGGGTCTGTCTCGGAGTTTATTAATAGACCCTCAAAGAGCAAATCATTCCTGCTTTGTTAGTCTGAGCCGCTCAACAATCCATTTAGTCTCTTTGTAAACAGCAGTTTAGCAGACAATCCCAGCGCCCCCTACAGGGGAGAGAAATAGCAAGTGCACCAGTCAATGTTTGACTTTAGTCGTCTTTTCAATGTTTTTTTTTATATTTATTTTCACTTTGAACATTAGAACAATCGCTGTTTTGTTATCTGTGCGTTCTCAGAGAATCACATTGAAAAAGACCCGTTTGAAACCTAACTTCCTTTTTTAACGTCCCAGTTCTTCGGCACTGCTCTGAGACTTGACCAGAACTTGGACTTGTTTCATTGTTGGTGTTCCCTCCCCCCAGTTGTTCTGGCAGCACACAAGCTAACCCGGTCTGTTTGGACTTTCATACTTGTTCACTTGTCAAATCCTGAAACACAACTTATGCCACGTTCATGCATCCAATGTGGCGGCTGTAGCTCAATGTATGGTGGCTGACATGGCTCACATAAATGCAAAAGTCACAACGCAACGACAAAAGCCACAACACGACAATAAAAGCCACAATACAACACAATGAAACTTGGAGCATTAACCCGAGGGGATAAATACAATAGAACTCCTGGGTTAAAGCTAAAAAGTTTCAAGCTATTTTTAGATTGATAATAGATTGATAATAGATTGAAATTGAATAACAAAAAAGTTATTTATTTATTTTTATGTCGTGAATCACTCCTGTTGTGTTGCTGCTTTTGTCATTGTGTTGTGGCTTTTGTCGTCCTGCTTTAATTTTTGTCGTCTGGTTGTCAGCTTTTGTTGTCCTGTTGTCGGCTTTTGTTGTTGTGTTGTCGGCTTTTGTCGCCATGTTTCAATTTTGTAATTGTGCTTCGGCTTTTATCATCTTGTCAGTTTCTGTCGTCATGCTTCGGCTCTTGTCGTTGTGCTTCAGTTTTCTCATCATGCTTCAGCTCTTGTCGTTGTGCTTCAATTTTGCCGTCGTGCTTCGGCTCTTGTCGTTGTGCTTTGGTTTTTTATCGTGCTAAAGTTTTGTCATTGGGCTTTGGTTTTGTTGTCGTGCTTCAGCTTTTGTCGTTGTGCTTCAATTTTGTCAATGTGCTTCGGTTTTGTCGTTGTGCTTCGGTTTTGTCGTGCTTTGGATTTGTCGTTGTGCTTCGGTTTTGTCGTGCTTTGGATTTGTCGTTGTGCTTCGGTTTTGCCGTTGTGCTTTGGATTTGTCTTTGTGCTTCGGTTTCGTCGTTGTGCTTCGGCTTTGTCGTTGTGCTTCGGTTTTGTAGTCGTGGTTTGGCTTTTGTCTTCTTGTTGTTGCTTTTGTGGTCGTGGTTCATTTATGTGAGCCATGCGGGCCACTGTATCAATAGGCTGAGCAGCTTCACTGCCAGCTAGAAACTTAAATCCCAGGTTAGACAGTCACTGGGTCCTTTGTGGCCTAAACCCCCATTGTCCCCTGGCATGAATAAAAATGACTGAAAATGACAGTTGGTTATCAGAGTCTTTTCTGGTAACAAAGATCAAATTACATTTTAAAAGTTACATTTAGTGCACCAAAATTCAGATCAAACCTCTAAGCTCCGCTGGCAAACTATTGTTTTTAACTGCAACATCTGTGTAGATGTCCCAACCATGAAGGAACCACTCATCTTCCAACAAACTTCTCATACCTAACACTTTAAAGACCCACTTCGATGTTAAATCTGTTTTTAACATGAGGTTGAGTTTTTCTTGATGATAGTGGACATATATAAAAAATGGTATTACTTTCATTTCTGAGATTTTTTTAATTGAGTGTTATTGTGAAGACAATGCTGAGCAGATGAAAAAATTGCACTTTTAAATAGAGTATAGTTGTGATGTAGAAAATATCCTGGCTGGGCCAGCAGCTCCATGTTCTGCTCCATTCTGATGCATCCACTTGTAAACAAATAGATAAATGGACGTCTTTCTGGATCTGGATCAAAACTCTACTGTACAGAATTATTCATCATTTTTGCGGCTCTACCAATGTTAGCTTGAGATTTTGAGTGGCTGTAACTTAGCAGTAGAGCTATAAATGGTAAATGATGTATACTTGTGTAGTGTTTTTTCTACCTTCCTCAAAGGCCCAAAACACTTTACATTCACACACACATTCACTGGTGGTGGGTCCGCTGCCGAACACTGGCGCCAACCTTTCATCAGAGGCAATTTAGGGTTCAGTGTCTTGCCCAGGGATGCTTCGACACATGGGCAGCCAAGACGGGAATCGAACCTGCAATCTTCCAATCAGAGGTAGACCGCCCTACTCTTATAAGGACGTTCTTTGAATTACTGTAACTCTTATCCGTAATCATTTTCGCAGTATGTTCCATTTGCGCAATGTGTCAACAACACTCTGTAAACGGTTGCATACTGGCACAAAGCTGCTTTTCTCCGCTTTCAGAATCCATTGGGATTACGTTATTTGCAATGATTGTAGAAGAGAACTGTGAATCGAAGAGCGTGTGATATTTCCTGTCATCAGGTGCAGCCTTGGTGTTAAAGGGCTAAGTTTGGACCTAGCAGAGGGTATGATGGGCATTTTGTAATGGTTGATAGGGCCAAAAGTGTTTGCTGGAAAGTCCTGGGCAGGATTATGAGTATCAGCAGCCAGAAGGATGTTACCCAACATGCATTGCTGTCTACAGTGTGCTTTCCACCTTTAACTGACACAATGAACTGGCTGTAAATTGGACCTTCATCTGAACATGTCCATGGCCCAATCCAAATTCTTCCCTTCTCTCTCTCCCTACATTTAGCCCTCCAAACAGAGAGTTATGGAAAAATAGTGTCTCAAAACTCGGATGTCACTTTTGCACAATGATGTCACTAATAGTTGCCAGCCAGCTAGCGTTAGCGCGGAGCTTCTAGCACTCGGATATACATAACAACAGTGGTTTTATAACTTTAAAAAGTTCATGCTGCAACAAAAAGTCATTACTTACATTGAAATGTGAAGAAAAGTATTGCAACACGGTTTACCCTCACGCCGAAGGGCTTTGTATCCCTCCGCTTGGAGAGTGGGATCTTAAGAAAAATATTTTGGACACCACATCCACTACAAATGCCCCTACAAATGGAGGGATAGGGAGAAGGAAAGAATTCTCATTAGGCCCACATGTCTATGGATTGTCCTCTACCGGTCTGCCGTTCAGTCTACGTGGGCAGAGGTATTAGCTAGAAAACCCAGACCTCCTCACTTTTACCATCTCCAGCTCTTCTGGGAGAACTCCAGAGGTGTTCCCACCCAGACTTGTGGGCAGAAATGATCTCTCCATCAATGGTTCACCTGGAAAGTTTTGGGGTTTAGTTCTTTTTTGAACCACTTTAGAGCCAAGAAGACATAATTTATACCCAAACAACAGATTCTGGCCTCTTGAACCCCTCTTCCACTTAGCTGAGCTATAACCAGAGTTGTAGCCAATGAGAATCCCCTCAGAGTCCACCTTTCACATGGAGTCTGACTAGGACAACCAAGCTTCTGCTTTGTTAGTACAGTGACCCACACATTCAGCAGCTTCAGAACATCAGATGTACAATGGGGGCGTGGTCAAATGACCATAAAGCACTTGTGGCCCTGATGTGCAAATCATTCCTCAAAGGTTTCCAGAGAAAGCTGGCCCACTTCCATGACTGGAACAAAACCAAACAGGTCCTCCAGAACCTCCGGTTAACCTGAAGCATGAATGAAATACTTTTCACATTAAATGCGTCTCTTAGCTTTGGCTTTAATCGTTGTTTTAACTGTTAAGTGTTTCATGTTGAAAGTTCTTTATTCTTCCTCATGAAGACAATCAACACGAGTCGACATTTGAAAGATTTAAAGAGTCTCCAGTGACTTGTCTTGTGACTCGATCGGGTCATTAGGAACATTTCTGTGAAGTCATTTAGAAAACAGTCTTTTTCTAGCTGTTGGTCGTTGGATAAAAGGAAAAGATCAGGTCAGAGCTGGAACTGGTCTGCTGTTTGGAACCACTCTGCAGTCTCCCAACCCCCACCTCCTGGCCCCCCCTTGGTATTTTCAACAGCTAAACAATGAGGTTGGCACTTAGAGAGAAGCAGGGCTGCTATTAGCCTGTTTTGCATGCTGATACATTTGCACTTTGCTGGATGTTTCTCTTGGGTATTGGGAGGCTTTTTCTCGTGGGGGTGTTTATGTTAGTCAATTACTGAGGGTTGTTGCACTTACATTTTATCTTAGTATATCTCTTCTTTGTGGATCCAACTTCAGAGCTGTAAAGCATCAACGTTAACCTCCTCGTGTGACAGTTCAGCAGCTCTCATGGTTTCACATTTTCTGCTCTGTCTGGCTTTGCTGCACGAGATCTTCCTACAGAATGATTGCAAGTCTAATTGCTGCTTTTGCACCTGAAATCCAGCAGTACAGTGGATCTTGTCTCTGTATTCTTGTACCTGTTGCTAGATGGGACCTGGATTGTTTTGGAACATCCCTCCCAAGACTGGCAGCACAGTTCCTCAGAGCCTCCTACAGACTGTGTACGCAGCATCTTTATGTGTCCCACAGGTGGATTTTTGTAGAGCATTTCCTGTCCATCAGCTCTATTCTGTCACAGATCCATTACCTCGCAGACAGCAAATGCCAACAAATCGAATCTCAGTCATTAGCTGTTACACAAACAAACATGCAAATGACTTAGAAATCTGTTTAGAGACCTTGTTCAAACCCCATCAGACCACCGGGAATGAGGAAAGCTGGTAAAGCCAGCCCTTCAAACGGAAAATCTTTAGCATCCGCCTGCTCCCGGGGACCCGAGGGGTCACAACAGTGCAGCTGGTTTTCTCAGACTCATCCTTCCAGTCCTCAGCAGCAAACGCCTCCAACAAAACAACTCTCACTCCATCTTTGCACAACACAAAGCAAGTTAAGGTTTCATTCACAAATCCTTACAGACATCCCAGAAATGTGGAGCTGGTCTTTATCCATTTGAACAAAGTCATCACATTTGACCTAAAAACCTTTTATGAGATCAGTTTCTTGGATTTTATAAAATCACGAGACTCCGCCCAAAAGGCAACATTAATCATCCCTACATATTAATAATAGAGTAAAGAAAATGTATAACTTAATGATTGTCATTATAAAACACTTTCACATCATTTCTGTTTATACATTGATATCTATCTATGTAATAGTTCAATAGTATTTATTGATTACCATCAAGAACGCATTATCACATTATTCCAATAGCCATCGCTACACATTGCTGATCAAGTTAATAATAATCAATAGCTCATTTGGAATTTGTATGAACACCCAATTACCTTCAAGTCCTCATTTACTTGTTGCTTTAACTGATCTTGAGTTTGTAGCCTCCTTCATTTTCTAAGAACTGTTCTTGGATATTACACGGTAATGTTTCTCTACTGGCTGTGTTTAGAAGTGGTGCACTGTAAAAATCAACAAGATACTTCAGTTTCAAACGTCTGTATTGATAAAATAAAGTGTTTGTATGATCAAAGTAACCAGCTTTATGTATGATTCTGATGGCTTGTGTCTGAAGTAAAAACAGAGGATGTAGACTGTAGTCTTGTTACTCCAAACTTCAGTAGGTGAATATAGTAAGTCCAGATGATTTAACATCAAAACAACATCACTTGGATGAATGATAATCTCCATCAACATAAATCTACTAAGGTATTTGTAATAATTAGTTTAAAATTGATAATTATAAAAATAGTGAGAATAAAATATATATCGATTCCCTGATTGTGATGCAATATCTGATTTTGATCAAGTCTGAATGTATGTGGTCAGGCACGATTTATGATCACCTGATCAGAATGGTGTAGCTTTAATGATTATTTCTTAGTTGGAAGTTTTCATTTATACTTTAGTTGCAAACTGTAAACATGCAAGAAACCATGAAAACCTGGACCAGGTGATCATAGCTCTGACCAGCTAGTATCCAGGTGGCTAATGGAGTTTCATGCAGATTTCCTGGATCTTCTTCCTTTTATTCTCAGATCATCTTTATCCATATTCTTAATCCGTGTTCAACAGAGTCATCTGTTGCTTGGTTCATGAACTGTTTCTGAGGCTGGACGTCACCCATAGATAATGGTTTACCTTCGGCTCCAACCAAATGAAGTCATCTCAGTCGCCTTATTTTTTGGCTATATGGACGTTGTCATGTTGGAACCAGACGATGTCAGTAAGCAGTGATTGGTCCAAATCAGTCTGAGTCATCACTTCTATGGCAACCACTCTCCCCAAACCGGAGTGAGCTTTTTGGAAGTCGACTTGAAAGTGGATTCGGGAGAATCTGTCAATCAAACATTTTGAATGTTTGACGTGAACCCACCCACTTTTATTGAGGCATCTAATTGGTCGACTTGTAACTTGAACATTTTGAAATAAAAAAAATATGATTACAAAAATGAGGATTAACAAGAACATTTTAAAAAGGTATCTGATCAAGAATGATTATTCTGACTAATAGAGTAACTAGCTGTTTATTTCTCTGAAGAGGTCTATGGGATTTTGGCTTCTTGGAACCAGCAGGTACTTCCTGTTTGGAACGGCAGAGGGGAGGGGTCATTTAGTCCAGCTCTCTATATACAGTCAATGGTTTGGATCTAAACCACTTACAGGAGGGACATCTGTCAGCTTTGATTCTATCCATGTCCAATCCTCTCTGTGTTGCAGCTGCCAAACTGCAGATCATCCTTGTATTGGATCAGTACCTTAAATCAGGGAATGAACTAAAAAAAAGAAAAATTTGTTGTAGTTGATGGAGAAATTCCTCATTACCATGTTTTCCTTCTGAACACCATGAATGAAAGTTAAATAAAATGTTCTACAATGGAACCAAACCACAATCTTTCATTTCTGTGGTTAAATGTGAGTCTGCTGTGGAATCAAAGAAGACCGGCACAGACAGAAAGAGAGATTTCAGTGCGCTTCATTCATTCAGAGTCTGTCACCACAGTTATCCGAGGAGCACGTCTCCTCAGTTTAACGCCCGTCCTCTGTGTCCTCGCAGAGGTAGGCAGCACTGTGTGTGTGTTACCATGGTAACACTATGTCGTGTCTTCATCGCTCTGACTCACATTTTCACTGCTTTTCATTCATATGAAGTGATGGTTCTTTGCTCCTGCTGTTTTCTATCGGTGAAGGATTCTGATCATGTTGTGTTTTCACAGACTGATGAAATTTCATGAGCTGGACTCTGCAGCCATTTTGCTCCCTGATCTTTGTCACAGTGTGATCCATCTCAGGTCTCCAGAGGCTCTGTGTCATTTTACATTTAGCTGTTATGACAGCCACAGCATGTGTTATGGAGTACGTTTTGAAGTAAAAAAACAAGAATCCTCATACGATAGTTTATTTAAGAAATTCTGACATCATTGAGCGACTGGCCACGCCCTTTTTCAGATGGTCAGGCCATCCTTCTGCCCAATACACCTCTGTCCTTAAACTCTAAACCTTTAGAAATTTGTTTTGTTTTATAACATCTCTTAATTATTTTTTCAAGAGCTGTGTTTTTGACATTGTAGTAACTAAACCCTAATGTATGAGAGTTACATCAGCTCACATTAAATATAAACTGTTCTTTGTTCCTCCAAAATCCAGGAAACATCTGTTAGCTTAAAACATGACATTTAAAGAAGAGAGAACGTCATATTTCTGTGGAGGAAAAGCAGCAGCCACAGTATGGGTCTAAAGAAGCACGAGTCTTTATTTTTAATTTATTAATATTGTCCAAATATAGCACATGCAAGGAATCATACAAGACATTCCAAGTACTGAGCCAATACTGAGAATTACAGAATAATGAATTTGAACTTGCCAGGGGTAACAAAAGAAAGAGAAAAGAAAGGAAACATAAAAATAAAAAAAATTAAAAAAAATAAGATGCCAAACAGGTCCAGGCTTCAACTTGCTTTTGTACTGGTACAGAATTCAATATTTTTAATATACAAAACAATTTGTGAAAAACATTAAACTCAGTTTTTTTGTGAGCATATTTAGATTTATGTATATAATATTTAGTTATAATTATCAATAAATTAAGCTGATATATTATTCAGAATCAACCTTTTCTTGTACAAAATAACCAAAAACAACGTGTTCATAAAATAACTTAAACATAGGTGTATAAAGCATGTAAAGTCTTTTCAGAAAGTACACGTGAATGTACAATACCAGAAAACATGAGGCCCAGTTTCAGACGACACATGGCAAAAAGAACAGTTCTAATCAATATCTTTTTTTAAGCTTTGTAAAAAGGTGCTTTGCGGGGTAACATTTATGAATAATTTTGAAGGAGATTTCTTTTAACTTTTTCGGAGCAAAATATTTAAGGGGCAATGTCCAAACTTTATCCCACTGAATTTTATCACCAATTTTATTCCAATAGGAGATAACGTGGGGTGATAATGATAATAGCGTGATAATCTCATTTAGAAATAGTGAACAAATGTTTTTGTTATTTTTATCTTTAGAAAAACTATTTTTTTACTGTATGAATCTGTTAACTTGGGTGGAGAACATGGTAAATTGAGAGAGGAAGTACAACATCCAGGGATAGATCCTATGACAGCAGAAGTCATGAATGTCTGCTGGGTAACGGTGGAGCAGCAGGAGCTTCTACAGATATGAGAACCAGAGGACGAGACACTTCCAATCCCCGGTCAGACATCAATTCAGGCCCCAAAATGATCAGCTGTTGGAAGTGTCGTATTAGATGTTCGAAGCAACAAGTGTGAAAGCAAACCAAACCAGATGAAGGGGGCGGATTCATCAGCATTCCCCCCCGTTCCAGCCGAGTTTGGAAAATCCTGTCAATCTGCAGGACGAGGAAAAGCTTATCGGTTCCTACGAGAGATCTTTGAGCACACCTTCATCAGGGCTGGAACTGTAGCCGACCAGAAGGATCACAAAAATCTAACAAAAAAAACTTTAACAAATGAAATAATAATCTCCTGACATTTGTATGGAGTCTGATATTGCAGATTGGGTCAAACTGTTTCCTTTCAATTCTGTTACTGCTGCTTTCATGTTCTCTTTGGTGTCAAAACACTGAAAGCGTTTCTTCACTTTAATAAAGAAATAATGAATCAAAGTCATCTTTAAACCGCTCTTTGTGCACTCTTAAACCTGAATCTCCTCACAGACATGCTTTGGCTTTCAGCAGCATCATCTACATATTTGATTGTTTCCTGAAACATGACTTTCAGCTTTTAGACGGTTTATCTTACACTAAAGATACACCAAAAGCGGTGATCTTTGACAGCAGGTTTTCCGTTCATTTTGAGAAGACCTCCCACCATCGGTGGGGGGGCTGCGGGCCGCACACGGTCTCTCCATCTGCTCCTGGCGTTAAGCAAACCACCAAAACACAACTCTACAAAGACATTTGATGAAGCCCGTTAGTCATCAGAGCGAAACACAAGTCCGAGTGCGCGGATACGGTCTGAAGCTGCTCGTTTCAGATTCTAATCTGACTTTTTCGAGGGAGGAGTTAGAAATGTAAACGTCAGAAGGAAAACTGTCAGAACAATAAAGGTCAGAGCAGATTCAGGGACAGGTCCTCATGATGAGAACGTTTTCAAACCTCTGCAGAGAATCTTCTCATTTGTTGTAAAGAAAAGGAAAACAGGGTCTGAAATAACAGCAGGTTTAATTTAAAAAAGTAACACTTAACTTTTTATTTTTCATAAAATATGTGTTCAGCAAGAGTCCACAAAAAAAGATGGAATCACTTTGATACATTTCATAATATGTCATTTTTATTGCTAGTATCCCTGCATGTGTGGATTTTGATGTTTTTAAATGCTGGACAAGCAGACAGGTGGATATTAATTAAACTCATTAACAGACCCCTTTGAAAAAAATAGAATATAATGAAATTGTGTCTTAATTTCCATAATTCCATTCAAAAAATTTAATTTTCATAGAATACAGATTCAGGACCCACGCTTTAATTCAAGTATTTATTTGTTTATTTTGACAAAAATTGGGATTCCAGCTCAGAAAAAAACACAAAAACTGGATTTCATAAAGTTAGAATGTTATGGATAGAAAGGGCTGCACGGTGGTACAGTGGTTAGCACCCTTGCCTCACACTATAAAGGCCCCTAGTTCAAGTCCCAACATGTTCTCCCCTCCACATTCAAGAGATGGACTTCAACTGTCGGGTTCCAACTCTTCTGAGCCAGGACCAATGGAGGAAATTTCTCAACTGGACCAAGGACAAGAAAGACTGGACTGATGGTCAGAGGTCCAAGATCCAGTTTTCTGATGAAAGTAAAGTTTTCATTTCATTTGGAAATCAAACTCAGAGGTTCTGGAGGAAGAATGGTGAGGAGCAGAACCCAACCTGCTGGAGATCCAGAGTAAAATAGTAAAATGATTTGGGCTGCAATGTCCAGTTCTGGTGTTGGTAAACTCGGCTTTCTTCTGTCCAAAATCACTGCAGCAGTGTAGCAGAATGTTCTAGAGGACTTCAGGATTCCTTCTGATGAGGATCTGGATGGAGATTCAGGCTTAATCTCCCAGCAGGAAGATTACTTTCCTGACCAGAGTGCTGAAGGATTGAAGACGGACGTGTCATTTAGAACAGACTTTATTTTGGTTTGATGTGATCATGATCTGTCTTCTTCTGAAAACTGGTATTTCTCCACAGTATTTTGACTTTCTGAAATCCTGTTTTATGAGCTGTAACTGCAATTTATATAAAGAATAAACACTAGAGATCAATTAACCAGTGGGCCATGAATATATATTCTCTTAAAAGTTTAGTTTTTGAATGACATGAAATTTAATTCCCTTTTCTATGATATGGATATCACTTGACTCAACTGCTAACAGCGTTGTACATCATGGTAGTTTTATCCTATCTCAGCTTTATCTGGTGGTGTTAGGTTTTCAAATCTGCTCAATCCACAGAACAACCTGCCATGTGACAGACACGGGCAGCAGCCAATCAGGTTCCAGAGATGGCAAGGAGACTTCCTGTCTATGCTTTGGTACACATTGACTGTACAGTATATGTCTATGGGCGCAGCAGACCGTCGTCATTTATATCAGTCTCTCAGGTTTGTAGATTTTCATATCTGGCAGCAGGAACTGAAGTCCATGTATGGATGTAGGAGCATCTCTTCCCCTTTGAGCTTCATCAACAGGAAGCGTTCAGAAATCGGAAGCAGAAAGGTTTGATCTCTCTCCAGAGTGAGGCAGGAGATGCTAATTTCCTTTAAAAAAATCAGAAGCTCTTCCCCCAAAGAGACATAAATAAACCAGTGTGATAAATAACATTACAGAACTGTACATACATCTGTGTTCTCTCTGCTCTTTGTTGGTTTTCTGCCTCAGCAGCTGTAGTTAGAAAAAACGCGACGCTGCATATATATATATATATATATATATATATATATATATATATATATATATATATATATATATATATATTAGAGCTGTCAGGCGATTAAAATTCTTAATCGCGATTAATCACATTTTGTCCAGAGTTAACTCGCGATTAATCGCAAATTTACATTTGGCCTTTTTTTAAGGAAAAAAAAATGTGTGGTTTGTGGAATTTAGTAGTTCTACATTAATTATGAAAACAAGAATGACAAAATTAATAGTTTTCATCAGAAATACTTTATTTTGTAACATTGTATTGAGATAAACTTTCTTACAGTAAAAGGCTGTAACATAAAATGCCTAAAAGCCCAAGTGCAAGTGAAGGGCATTTTAATTCAAAACTTCAATCAACGTTCAGTAAAATAAAATAAAAAACATCAAAAATAACATTTCCATAACACTTTCATGTTCATTTTTTGTCAGGACCAAATCTTTTCCTCCTCTGCTGAACTACAGTAATAAATGAAATAGAGATTTATCATTTCCAATTAACTTTTGTTTTTTAAAACATTAAAGACTGAGAAAAGCGGGATACTCTGTGGATAGTTTGACAGTCTGTTACTGCCGCCGCGTTCTCTGGCTGCAGCTCGATGCACCGACGTGTCCAGCGGAGCTCACGGATGAATATGCCGGCAGACAGAGAGCTACTGTATGCTGGGGCTGGATCACGCTTAAACCTCCAGAACTTTTAAAACGTCCCCCGGTGAGCTTGCTGTTCTGAACGTCGGGGGTGCGCAGCTCTCGGCACCGGACGCGAGCCGGTACCACCAGACGTGGTACTGGACGCAAACCGGAGCCGGGTTAGGGTGCAGGAGCTCTCCAGGTCCTAGCGCCGGCCGGTTTTAGCTCGCAGCTCGGTGTTTGGAGACCCGTCACCCGCCCGTGATCTAGTGTGAGAGCAGCCGGTGAGTTGGAGGGCGGGACGCTCGCGCACGCGGTGTGGAAAGGCACTTATGAGAAAGTCCGCGATTAATGCGTCAAAAAAATTGTCGGCGTCAAGCACACGTCAGATTAATGCGTTTTTAACGCGACAAATCTGACAGCCCTAATATATATATATATATATATATATATATATATATATATATATATATATATATATATATATATATATATATATATATACATCTACATATATATATAAGAGAACAGACTTAAAAACTTGTGTATTGACGCGTAAACATGAGGGTTTACATAGAATTGTCATAGAAAATGACCACTTGAACCCGAGTTCCTGCAGCCAGTGTGAATTCAGCATTTGAGTCATTTACATTTTTACATAAATTAACAGCTACATCTGTTAGTTGTGTTGTTGGAACTTGGAGGGATGGGGTACCGCCCTGATGGAGCGAGGTGACCTTCGTCTGGTGATGCAGATGAAGGTGAAGCTGTGACCTGACGGCCGCACTCTGTTCTCAACACTGACTGGGATGGAATTAATGAAGCGGATCTCTACTCTGTATGCAAACCAGAACGTGAGCTTTGTCCTCATCTCAGACATTGACTGTGAACCCATCAGCCACAGTTCTTTAACCCTGAGCGTGTTTAAGTGCTGCATGACCTCCTGATGTGCACCTTCTTCATGCACGGCTCTGTCTTCAGGAACTGTAGCGACTAAAGGTACCATAGGGACAAGTTTAGTCAAATGTTGCACTTATTCAGGTGTTTTTCATGTTGACACTGCACTGACCCACAAACACACTACCTCCATTAACAAGCATTAATGATGTGAACCCCCCCACAGAGATGCTACGTTGATGTGAAGCTTGTTTATCTAGTTATGCTGACAGATCTAGTGATCTGTCAGCATAACTTTTCTATACTTCTATTTCATTTCACTTCCATTTATTATACAGACTTAGGGGTAAAATACCAACATAACCGTTGGAGCAGGTCGAGTTTCTGTGTTCCATCATCCCCGCTCTGTTTGTCCAAGTTCTGGTTCTTAATCATTGTCGGTCCAGTCCTTCTGTCAGGAGTTTAGGTTGAAATAATAAACTCAAACGGAACTGGATTAAACTTGATGAGCTGAAACAAAAGGGCAGTTAGAGAGAAGAACCTGACCAAACAAAACTGAAAACCATGACAGAAGAGTATCTACATTGACTATATAGGAGAACTGGACTGAGAGAGTATGACATCACCCTTTTTTTTTCTGGCTCCAGCTAAAATAGACCATTTCACTCGACATTTTGTCTGCAATACGGACGCCGCCATTTGGAACCAGACGACGTCAGTAGGCAGTGATTGGTCTGAGTTGACGTTTCTATGGCAACCACTTTTTCCTACCAGGAGTGAGCTTGTTGGAAGTCCACACCCCTTCCTCTGAAAGCGGGCTCGGGAAAATCTGTCAAACAATTCGAACATGCCACACCTACTTATATGGCAGCATCTGATTCGCCCGTTTATAACTTGCGCTACAGAAAAATATAATTAACAAATAGGATTAGCAGGAAGATGTTTTATAAAAAGGTATCAGTTAAGAATGGCTATTCTGATGAATAGAACGACTGAGTATTAACGTTCTATGGGATTTTGGCTTCTTGGAAACCAGCAGGTTCTTCCTAATTAGGATATGGGATCGCTCTGTCAATCTTATACAGTCATTGAAAGTGAAACTTTCCACTAATGGGATGAAAAAAAGCTGGAAACAGATCAAAACCTGATATCTCAACACAAACCAATAAAAGCACCAACACCACTGAATATGACATCGTAGAGGATCTGTGAAATGAAAAGGCTCAGTGTTTTACCCCACAGCTGTGGCCACGCCCACTTTGTTGGTTGATTCCTGAACTGTGAACTCCCAGAAGCTTGAATTGCTTCTCCTGAGGCAGGTTTCCTTCTCAACCTCTGAACCTTTGCATCAGTCAAAGCAGTGACTCGTCATTGGACTGATGTGAAGCTGCTCCTCAGCCGCACGGCAGACAGAACACCTGCCTGACATAAATGAGGAATGGATGGATCTGCTGTTAGTGTGTTTCCACCTTCTCATGAAACGGCTCCAGGTCTCGGACTGTTCAACTTCACATCACCCATTGTCATTTGAAGGTCATTGCAGTCTTCGTTTTCACAGTTTCTACTGTGTAAAATAATTCCATTGTTATCTTAATGAAAAAGAACAAACTCCAGTGGTTTAGTTACCAGAACTCTCCTGTTGGTTCTGTTTGGTTAATTATTTGCGTATTTTAATGAGAGAACTGCATGAATGTGTTCTAACTAACTCATCTCTGTTGTCTCAAATATGACGTTTCATGGATTTCATGTTTGCTCATCAGCTCCTTCATCTCTCATCGCTGAAACAACTGACCTGTCTGATGGCTTTACCACACACGCTTCAGCGTTTCTGGGTTTGTTTGTCTCTTTTCTGATCATTCAGACTCTTACTGGTCAGAACACCCCCACCCCCCACCCCCACCGCACAGACTGATTCTCTAAGAAATGTCTTGAGTGAAGACTTTATCAATTATCACATTGTGCTTTGTCTGTTCAAGAATTTCTCTAAAAACATTCACAGCATCTAGATTACCTAAATAATCCATTAGTAAACGAAAAGACAGACAATGAACCACTCTCATTTGGATGATAATAAATCTAATTCATTTATCTTTATTGGATGTATTTTTGCTTTTTATTTAGGGCTTTAAATAAACCGAACTGAAGTGGGGCTGCCGGGCACGGTGGTGTAGCGGTTAGCCCTTTCATCTCACAGAAATAAAGTTCTGGTTTAAATCCCAGGTGGGGTTTTTCTGTGGAGATTTAATGTTCTCCCCCGTCCATGTATGGGTTTCCTCTGGTTCCCTCCCACAGTCCAAACACATGCTGCTTAGGTGAACTGGTATCTCTAAACTGTCCGTGGGTGAGCATGCGTGTCAGTGATTGATGGCGTGGCCCTGCAAAGGAGGTGGTGATGGAGGTGTTCACACTGACACAGTTTGGTGGTGCTGCTTATGGATGGTAGGTCTGTGGTGGGGAGAACAGCTGCTCTGTTTTTAAACCTTTTAAGTGAATCCTTCAACCTCTAAGTGACTCTCAGCCCCCATAAACATTACACAGTGTCAGGTTTTAAGATTCATCTTAGATGGTTTATTTTCCTATTAAAAACCTGACGAGGCATGAAATGGTTTAACTCTAAGTTGTAGTGTACCATTTAATCTAGGACTCCTCTTAAAAAGAACTCTGACGACAGTATCGCTTTCCACTCCACTGGCCTAGTGGTTAGAGCTTTGGTCTAACAACCAAGAGGTCGCTGGTTCAAATCCCACTGTGGGCTGATGTGTTTTTTTTTTTAATCCCCCAAAAATTCAATTAAGGTAGATGAAACTTTTTTTTAAATAATAAACAGGGGAAATAAATGGCAAAATAGCAATATGGGGGCTGTTTGTTAGCATATACTGGGTCTACATATTGTTCATTTGAATGAGTCAAAAACCTCCAACACTCCCCAAAGGTTTTCACCACGTAGCCTGTCAGTGTTAATATAGCATCACCCTAAAAGGAAAAAACACTAAAGACTAGTTTTTAAATTGGAAGCTGAAGGGGTTAAACCAGTCTGAGTAGTGATTCGTCATGTTTAATTTATCTGCCAGAGGTGAGACTCTATGCAAATATTTAAAACCCAGAGATTCAATATTAGCTCAATGCTGAAGGGATAGAGGATAAATATTACTTTCATAGATGGAAATTTTGATTTACTTTGAATGATCTGAAACTAGTGAGAACCTGTTAGTCAATGTGGGAAAGCAGTAGAGAGATAAAATAAATCAACACGTCACCTACATAAGGATGAACCAAAACTCCAACAATGGACACACAAAAAGTACCTTGCATCAAGCGTTGTGAAGGGTCATTACAACAACTAAAATTAAAGTCAAATGTTTGTACTCTCTAACTCTAAATTTAGAATCAAATAAAACCCATCCTCTTTTCTACTCTGCTGTACACTTGGTTATTTACAGCTGGTTTGTCTACATTAACGGCTAATGCTGATAGCTTTTATTTGCTTTAAAGACCCAATCCGAGGAAAATAGTGTTTTGGTGTTGTTGTAGCATGTGTCTCATAATGGAGGACATTAAAACTGCTCAAAACTGCATTTCTGCGTATGTCTTTATTCAGATGGCGATGACTCATGAGCTCATAACAAAATGCTGTTTGAAAAAGTTCTGTTTTGTGATGCAGCAATAAAAGTTTCTCACTGCTCTGCTCCATTCTGATGCATCCACTTAGACAAATACATCCAAGGACGTCTTTAAACTGTACAGCTGGATAGATCTGATAGTGCTCACCACTTTTGTTGCACCGCTAATGTTAGCTTGTGGTTGTGAGGGGCTGTAAGCTAGCAGGAGAGAGTGTAAACAAAAGTCCTGCCTGCAACTCAGAGGTGAATTTCTAATGAATTCCTGCAGGAAATATGTCTTATAAACACAAATGTCTGAAAACAGCACGGCCATTGTAAACAGTCCTCCAGGAATACTTTTCCAGTAGATCAAAAGGTGGTTGGAGTGGGACTTTGATACACAGAAACAGGGCTGGGCAGCAGCTGTGGACACAGATAGTCACAGACAAAGAGGGTAAATCATGAAATTGGGACAAACTTACAGAGATTTTGACTCCAAAGAAAATTAACAAGTTAACCAGCATACACAACACCCCACAACTTTTACAAATCACACTCTTGTGAAAGAGACTGCCCAGAGACTTTCCAGGACCACAGTGGAGGCAACGTGACGTACTCAGAAACGCCACAGCGGGAACTGAACCTTATGATCAGAGCACCATTACTCTGATTGTTTGGGGGTATTTATCCTCCGTCACAAGTTTCTGTTCAAGCACGTGTCAGTGTAAAGTACGGAGTGAAACCTTCAAGCTAGTCTAGGTATCCTGAGATCTGATTGGCTGCTGCACTTGTACAGCACTGAGAGATGATTTTTACTTGTTTGATTGTTACATCAGGCAATAAACCAAAGACAAAACAAGAACAAATAAAGGTTCAGAAGTGAAAAAAAGATTTTCTGGTTCCGTTTCGGATTCTGATGCAAAATCATCCCTTGTGTTTAATCCATTATGTACTCAAAATGTTTTCTGCATTGTAAAGAAATACTTTAATATTACATGCTGTCACCAGCTCCATGTTTGTTCTCTGGCCCTGTTAAATTAAAACACATCCAGAGGTCATGGGTCACAACGTTGTGTCTTATAAACGGTATTGTAGGAGTCACAGATAAATGGTGGAAATTCCAGAATTCTATTACAGCACCGTATTGTAGAGGAAGGAGAGGAGGAGAAAGAGGGAAAATAGAAGAGTTTCATATTCTGACACCTGTGGTTTCAGGTTCTGGTCCACACATGTGAGCCCATAGTTTCAGGTTCTGGTCCTCATTATGTCCTGTTGTTTCCAGTTCTGATCCACACATTGTGGTTTCAGGTTCTGATCCGTGCATATGAGCCCATACTTTCAGGGTTCTGATCTTTAAGTCTCAGGGTTCTGATCCACTGTCCTATCATGTTGCAGTCTCTAATGACCCTCCCCCCAGACCCCGGGCTGAGTCCAGATCTTGGTTCCGTCACAGAATTTATCAGTTCTGCTGCTCTAAGACCAGCTATCACAAACACACTCCCCCCTGGGGGGGTGGGCGTGGCCTTGAGCATCAGGATTTCTCGCCCACGCCGGGAGCAGAAGCAAAAATAGACGTTTGAGGATGCGAGGGACACTGTCTGCTTCATTCTGGCTTCCTGCTGCTCTGCACCCCCCCCCCGGCTGTTTGGGTAAC
>NC_050517.1:6169339-6181931 GCF_002922805.2 Oryzias melastigma
AGCATCTGTCTGCAGATTACATATCAAATACTTCAGATTATTCTCACAGTTTTTCAGACACGTGGAGTCCAGATTTCCCCTCAATACATCAAAATGTTAAAGTTTTCTAATACATTCAAATATTTTTGTTTTTATTGATTCTATTTTTGTGCAATTTTATTTATTTATTTATTTATACTATAGTTAAGTTTTCTACCAGCTCTTCATTTGACAGCACTATATCAAAGAACTGAAAGAATTGTCAGTTCTTGGAATTAACATGTTTTTTAACCCATTTGATCAAATCCACAAAAAAATGAGCAAATTCATTTTTTCTTGTGAGATATAGAAAGTATCAATAATCATACATTTAAGATTTGTTAAACTTTTGCTCACAATAATTGTGTGAATGCTTAGTAAGCAGTGATCCTCCTGCGACTTTCTGTGTTTTTAAGCATAAAAACTCAATCACACTTTCAGTGATTTCAGCAATCTTAGTATCAGAACATTCAGCTTGTTCAGGACATTACTGCTTGTATTTTTGGTATTCATACACTTTATATTTTTTTGAAATATTGAGCTAAATATGCCCCATACGAAATGAATGAGAAAGTCTTCAAATTTCAAAATTTGAAGTAGATTAACATCAAGCCTTTAAATATATTCATACATTCATGGGGGATGTTTTCATCTTTTCTACTAATTCAGACTTTAGCTTCTATTTTAGCAACAGGCTAACATTTTTGACTAATTTAGTTTACTGAGGAATTTTAGGCTATTTTGGAGTTTAGCTATAGCATTTAAGCAACAAGCTAGCTATTTTGGCTAATTTGACACCTACTAAGGTTTTGGGTGCTAATTTGTAGCTTAGCTCATATTTAGGAGAGACTAAATATTTTTGCTAAATTGGCAGGTATTAGGGATTTTTAAGTAATTTTGCTACAAATTTTTCAGAAATTTAGGTCAACTTCAGCACTCTTTCATAGTTCTTTAGCAAATTTAAGATTTAGGAAATAGCTTTTGCATTTTCAGTAAATATCAATAACAATAGATGAGCTATTATTACCATAAAGTTTAAAAAAATTAGCAAAACTTTTTCAACCAAAAGTGTTTTGAGATTTCATGGAGGCAGACATTTTGAAATGATCAGAAAAAGGCCTTCTACTGCCCCTAGTGGAATGAGGGGGAACTACATGGCAGAAAGCATGGACCAAGTTAAAGGGAACATTTGGATCATGCTAATGAGATAGGAGTCTCATAAATGCCTGTATGAAAAATGATACAAATGGTTTTGTACTGTTAAGTTCACCTCAGCTTATTCGCAATAACCCTTTAACACCTGAGGCATCGTCGGCGACACTTAAACACAAAAATCTTTAACATACTGTAACTTTTTAACCGGTTTGACTTTGACACCTCTGTAGCCACACTGCCCTCCTCTCACAGGTGGGGACTCAGATCTTTGTCTTTGTGGCTTCTTGCGTTGCTGGACAGAAGAGAAGCTCATTTCTCTTTTGGAGAGACCGAAAGAAGGAGGGATTTGTGGAAATGACCTGATGAATGGAAAACATGGGTGGGGCCTTCTGCATCACTCAAAGAGGGGAGGTGAGTCCAGCTGGAAGATTTCCATTTTTGGTTCCTTTCAGCTTTTAGAGCTCTTTCCATCTGCAGAGATAAGAGTGACCATTTCCAAACAGTAAATGTCAGGTCTGTATGAAAGGCCTCTTTTGTGTTTTATTATCACTTTTATCTTTTTTATTTGTGACTTCCACCCTGCTAACCACAGTAAAACGATCAACTTAAATGATAAATGTCTATTTTATTACGGAAAACAAAAATGTTTTTATGCTTTTGTTGATATAAAAAGGCACAACTTATTTTTTACTTTCACTGTTATAAATCCACTTTCATCCCTTCTTTTTCTTCTCATAATCCTCGTTTTTGCTTTTGGCTCATCTCAGCAGCAAAGTTGTTCCCTACTTTACTTCTGAAAAACCAAGATAACAACTATTTTTGTTCTAAAACATATTTTGTTTGTTTGAAGTTCTAAAATTCTTCATAAGAGCACTCTGGATGTTTCCGGACATTTCTTTTATCATGTTTTCAGCAACTTGTAGCAGGAAGAAAACATCAATCACTTTTCAAGGTGGTGGGAAAACAAATGTGTGATTTTGAAAAGGAGAAGCATGAAGAATAAATACGGTGACTGCGGGACCCTGCTGGGTTGTCATGGCAATGCAGTTTAGGAAGAACTAAAGACGGGGAAAAAAGCAGTGAAGCATGGAGGGGGAAAAGGGGAGAAGTCCAGTTTGTTCTGCCCAACACCGAGCTCTCATATAACTCCCAGAAAGGCTTACCTGCATGAGGGCTGACTCCTGACAGCAGCGTGCTCGGCTGGTTTGATGTCAGACCTTCACTGTGGAAGAACATCATGAAAAAAGATCAAGTAAGAAAAAGAACTGGAATAAATACAACTGAAAAAGAGGGTTGTCTCTGGCGAAATTGACATGTTTTCTGCTAAACCGCAACAGAAACAGCTCATCAAAAGTTGAGCGTGTCGTGTGGAATTGTTGGATCCACAGCTCCTCTATAAAATCATCAACCACCATTTCCTAAATCTCTATTTGTAGCTGCTTCCGTGTAGCTCACCGCTCCATGACGCCGACGTCTCCTTTGATAGATGATGATGAGCACTAGTCCTGTGGCAGAAATCTGAATGTATCTGTTGTAAATCAAAGTATTCATGACTTTTTGCATGAGTTGGCTTGTGTTTGTTCACATAATTATGAGATAAAGTTTTGCACATTTGTAATGGAAACACAACATCTCCATAGGCAGCCATCAGTGGGATGCAGCCTCAGCTTCTGGTTCTTCACTACAGCATTCAGGTTTGGTTGGGAGTCCAGGTGGAGCATTAGTTCTCTGGCTTATGTGGGGTTCAACAATAGCTGGGTTTGTGTTCACCAAATCAGTCGTTCAACTTGGCCACCCACACATGAGGGGTTTCCAGCTGTGGGTGACGGTTTATGAGAGCTGAGTGTGACGTAACCCATAGAGAATTAATGAGTTTTGATTAGTTTTAATTAGTTTTGGCTCCAACCAAATGTCAATTCAGTTGCAATTTTTTTGCCACCATGTTGGAATCAGATGACGTTAGTAAGCAGTAATTGGTCCGGGTCGGTTCGAGTCCTTGTTTCTATGGCAACCAGTCTCACCAATCAGGAGTGAGCTTATTGGAAGCAGGCTTCATGAAATCTGGCAAACATTAACATTGACGTGAGACCACATCCTTTTACTGAGGCACCTGATTGGTCAGTTTATAACCTGAATAACTTGAAATAAAGAAAAAACATTATGAAAAAAAATATCAAGTACATGTTGAAAAATGTATCAGAGCAAGAACAGTTATTCTGTCAAATGGAGTGACTGAGTGGCAAATGTAGTTTACTGAAATGGAGATGCAAGTTGGCAGATGTTTTTCCAGGGTTTAGGGTCGGAGCAGACAGATGGTTTTGCTGGAGGATGGGCTTAGGGCCGGTGAGGGGTTGTTCCAAGTTGGGGGGGACAAAGGGAACTGTAAACCAAGACAGTAACAGCTGATTATTTCTCTGTAGAGGTCTTTGGGATTTTTGCTTTGTGTGGGCACTTCCTGTCTGGAACGCCAGACGCCTCCTTGAAATGAAAGCTGATGCTGAGTTACTGCTGGATTCTGAACTCTCTATGTCCTGGAAGGAGCCCCTGCTGGACGCCATTCTGCTGTGGACAGTGATCCCAGCAGACGTAATGATGGCGACTGCTCTAGCAACTCTCTGAGATCTGCGTTTCCATCAATGTAACAGCACAGAGGAGCTCAAAAACTTTATAAAAGAGAACCTAAAAATGATTGTAAACATGTTAAATGACAACAACTAGAAACATTACATTTCCAGCACCGTCTGCCATGAGTCCTGGACATGCTATCTGGAAGTCACAGCCCACAGAACTGACCCTGTCGACCCCGACCCTCACTTCAAACTCACCTACAGCTCTGACTCAGTGAAGTAATCAGCTATTTTTAAAATACACAGTCGGCTTTAAGGAAAAAATGACACTTCTATCATTCACTGAGATGCCTTCATTTGTGGGTTTTAGGGCCATAAAAAGATTCTTCAGATCTGGATCCAATTTTTCTGTGAAAGAAGCAACACAACCTTCCCTCTGTGAGCACCGATCAGGAGTTATGTGACAAACAGAAGCTGTGAGGAAGAGGGCGCAGTCATCTCCCCACCAGCACCTGTGGCGTCATGAGGCCAAATTTAGCCGTCGCAACACTACTAATTGATTTCACAAGCAGCCGTCTTACATAAGCATGTCAAAGAGAGCAGAGCTGCAGGAGGGGGAGCGGAGCCAAAAACAGAGAAGGATGAGATGTGTGAAGTGTTACATCCCCTATCCACAGGACATTTGGGGGGGTTACATAAAGGAAAAAGTGAACCAGGGGGTGGGAGGAATTACAAAGCACATCAGCTGTTTAATGAGCAGTGAAGTGAACGGGAGGGAACAATCATACAAAACAGGAGCAGAGTGGATGCTGCTGTAAATGACAAACAGCAAATCAAAGCTTTCATGTGGAAACGACACAAAAAACTCAGCATAAACACAAGTTTGAGAACTTTACTTAATACTGTAAGAAAACCCATGCAGAAACTGGAGGGTCATAACGGCACAAAAGTGAATTAATAGAGTGGCGCAATCTTTCTGGTTTCCTAATGAAGTTTCATAAAAACGACATTTGTGAAGCAGAACTGGAGCAGTAAGCGTGGACCCAAACATGAGCCGCTGCAGGGGTCCCACGGCTGCAACCGGTGGTCTTTACACAATTTTAGAAGTGCGAGAGGAACCTCCACTGCAGACGATCACGTCTGAACTGTGCGGTCTGACCTCTCCGGCTCCGAATCCGTTCCGTTGGGTTTCACCAGACGCCGGATCTGAGTTGTAGCACTTTTTATGAAGTTGGGGCTATTAATGACCCAAATCGTTGTCAATGGCGGGTTGTTGCTTGAACCTACACGAGTTTGGAGTTTCACGAGGTCAGCAGCAGAGCCTGTGGTTGCAGCCATCCTATAGCCGAAGGGACTCATCTCCCATAGCCACATTGCTCCCGCCTCACTGCAGGCAGAAGCATGCGGGCCTCCTGCGGGTGGAAGGCATAATGAACACAGGAAAATCTCAGACACACTAGGACCACAAAGAAGGCTGTAACACAGTGACGTACAGTCAGGGGAGGCAAGTGGGACTGTGCCTCACCTGCAAAATATAGCTTAAATATTTGAATAAGATTAATGTACTTTTAAAATGTTTTCATTCATTCAGTCATTATTATAATAAAAATTAAATATTATTTTTTAGACATGACTATTCTATTATTACCTTTTTCTGTGTGGGTTTTTAACATTACTTTAGTGAAAAAAGTAGTGAATTTACGAGTTTCCTGTTCAAATACATGAGAAATCAGCTGGTGAGGCCGGCAGTTCGTCTATCTCTCTGCAGTACGCCTGCCTCAGAACAGTGGGCGCTGGTGAGCCCAGAGCAGAGGTCGGCAACCTTTAACAGTAAAAGAGCCGTTTGGGCTTGTTTTTTACTGATCAAAACCTAGAAGGAGCTGCATAGTCTTACTTTCACCTTTAAGAAATTTGGGTTTGCATTTATGACTTTCTTTTTTTTAATAATAAATATGAATTATGTATATTTTTGGCATGAACAAAAACAAACAAAAAAAAGAAACTGGCATCTCTCAAAATGTCATTTTTTAACATTTGACAGAAGCTCAAATAACTTCTTTTCAAAATAAAAGATGCTCTGTACCAAACAGGATCATCTCAGTGCAGCTCTGAACAGCTAGTAACAATGTTGTGAAGCACAAGATAATATGTTCTTTTAACTCATAAAGGACCAAACTTTTGACCAAAGTTTTGCATATAAATCTGTTCATTCTGGAGGTAGAGTTGATCAAACAAGACGTCTTCAGGTCAACAGGATGTAAAAACCTACATAGTTTATCATATATGTGAACCTCAGACATCAATGTATACATTTAACTCATCTAAATTAAATAAATGATAATTAAGTAATCCTTACTTTAAAAAAAATGCTATTTTATTTTTCTTTTCTGTTTTGTTTTTGTTCTTTTCCCCTCTTTCTCCTCAGCAGTCTTACACTGCTGAGTTTTGTTATGTCATGTTTGGCTAAGAAGCCACCATGGAGAGATAGATAAAAGATCCACATGTGGATCTGGAGCTGCAGTTTGCAGACCTCCGGCCCAGAGAATGTGATCACCTTTAGCTCGAGCTGCTAGCTTTGCAGGATAAAGTGTTTGTGTTAGCCTGTGGGTGGAGCAGACTCTTCCTGGAGGGGCGGTTCTCACCTTGTGATCTAAGCAAGTGAGGACCCACTCATTTTCGTGGGTATGGGAGGGGCTGTTGTTGAGAGCGCAGATTTTTAGAGGATTACTTAGAAATGCGTGATATGAATCAAAATACCGCTTTGAGGTTCTGTATAGTGAGGAAAGAACAGTATAATACACTTAAAAGCTCACAAAGTTGATTTTTCTCAGTATGGCCCCTTTAATATTGCTTAGTTTAATATAGTCATTTTCTAAATGGAGGATTATGTGTCTACACTCAGGAATTTGTGGAGATTCGTCACTGGCAGTGATCTTCATAGAGACAGAGAGACTTTTAAAACTGAAGAAAGAATAGGAAAACTTCTATAAAAAAGTTATTCACGTGTTTCTACAGGAGGAGCGACACACGGACTTCATTTCAAAGTTAAAGTTAGTCAATTATAACTTTTGTAAACAGAAGAAAATGTTGAAATGAAATTTTAAATAACACACTTTAACTGTTGTTAATCAAATGGTGAATAATCTGCTCTGTAGGGTTCATATGTTTGTAAATCTGTCTGATGACGTCAGAGCCTCACCACCGTGACCCTCACTGACGTAACACGACAGAGTCGTCAAAGAGATGTGATGGGGGGAGAGGTGGGGAAAATGTCAAGGAAAGATTGGAGACAGAAGCATCAATCAGAAAAGAACAGACGTGAGTCAGAGAAACACAAAGAGACAGAAACAACTGAAGAGAGACAAAAAAGACGCCATCAGTCAGAACACTTGAAATCATAAAAGGTTTTTTTCCATGTAATTGTTTTGTGAATTCCCCCTCCAACACAGCCAAAGGAAGGACTACAGACAAGCCACTAGGCTCGGGTGTTTGTTCAGAACCTACTGTCAGCAATGTCCCATATGGCCACAAGACCGGCCTCCGGGCCTCAGTTAAATATACTCCAACTTTGCTGGGAAACATACCTTTAATTCACGGCTGGGGGCGGGGCAGTCAAAATAACTCAATATTTACAAAGCTGTTGAATGTCTAGACCTAAAACTGATAATAATAATAAAAAGGTTGGTTCTGATGAGCACAGGGAATGTTTGACTGCTCAAAGCCCGTTTCTGAGCAGATCAGAGGGACACAACTGCAGTCCAGGATCATATCTGGGCTGGCCTGGGGACGCCTCGGGGTCCCCCAAGAGGAGCTGGAGGATGTGGCCGGGGAGAGGGAAGTCTGCTTAGACTGTTGCCTCTACCACCCGGTCCCAGATGTTGGTCTTTATCCATCACAAATGAAATTAAAGATATAGATGGGGTCCACAAAATATAATATTGTGCTTCTCTATTTTATGTTCCACACCAACGTTAATATTTTCAATTTCATTTTGAGGTTATCTCTGAACCGCTTCTGTTGCTGAGTCTCAGCGTTGTCGATTGCTGTTGATTCCAGCTTCACAGCTTGTCATCCTCCTGACTGATTTGCATGATGTGAAGCTGAAGCTCACACATTTTTTTCTCGTCATTGTCAGGTTACTGTCCAGGATGGCGGGGAAGGAGCAGCAGATCACGGAAGAGAAGCCGCTGCTGCCCGAAAAGAGAGGCGTGGACTCTGAGACGGTGAGTTTCTGCCCGTTTTCTGTCCTGCTGTGGCTTCAGGCTGCAGATCACCATCAAGGTTCTGCACCCTCCACTTCTTCTTCAGAGCTTTAGGTCGGTGCGTGCAGATCTTTACAGTCTGCGGCTGCAGTCCTTCAGTGAATGACAAATGCTGTCATCATCTCACATAAAAAGAAAAGAATCTTTTGTGGTGGAATGAATTAGATCAGAAGCTTTATTGCTGCTGCAGCTCAAAAAGATAAATATTCCTGTGAGTTAACAACAGAAACAAAAATCTCACTGAGAGCAGTCTAAAGCATGATGGTGGAAGTATCATGGTCTGAACGTTGGCATATATTGGAAAAAAATTACACTCCAAAAACCAAGTATTGCTAAAAGTTTTGCATCATCCTCATTTTGTGTTTCTGAAGTCTCCATAATAAACCCACATGTGCAGTCTGATAGAGATTCAGTGAAGTTAAAAGAATAATGACGCACAAATCCAGACAGGATTAGTAAAATAACTACAATGTTTATAATCCAATTCTGTCCAGATCATCTCAAAAGTCCAGTTTATCTAAACAGTAGAAATACTAAATGACCAACAAATCATGGATTTGTTTTCGGTGTGATCCCTGTACTGAGTAAGGAACGGGTGACCGTGGAGAAGAAAACTCGGTCCAGTGGAAGGTCAGGAGGAACCTGTGGCAGATCCAGACTCAGTAGGAGTGTCTGCTGAGACCGGACAGCAGACATGAGAATTCAGTGATGTATAAAGGCTTAAAGGTTGTTACTTGATGTGTGGTCAAAAAGACGTCAGAGGAGAATTCTGGATCCTGTCATGAAACCTGATAGTTCCCCTATGAGCTGCAGCAGGTCTCCATGGAAACCTGATGGGGGGCTGATATTTGGCCTGGCTTGTGATCTGGAGCCATCACGATGAAGGACGTTCAAGTGTGTTTGTTTGTTGGTCTGCCCGGCTGTTGTTTCCCAATAAACTCCTTGTTGTGCTTGTTGTTTCACAACACAGCAGGATAAAGGAGAGGAGGCATCAGGGGGCCCCCCCTGCCCTGCCAGCACCGAGCCCCCTAACGAACCCCCTCCCCCCCGCCGCCCCGCTCACCGCTGGCATGCCATCGCGCGGCACTGGCTCCGCCAGACCCGCCGTCGGACCAGCGGGGTTATCCCGGTAACTACCAGAGCAAGCAGAAACAAACACACCCGGCAGATGTGGCGGTTTGAGTCCAACAGAAAGCACAGATAACATCAGTGACTATATATATATATATGTATATATATATATATATATATGTATATATATATATATATATATATATATATATATATATATATATACAAGAGAGAGAGAGAGAGAGTTTATTTTTCAATATGTAATTTTGTTTATTATTAAGCATCTTCAAAAACGCAAAATGGATCTAAGACAAACACAAATGTAAAAGCATTATTATGACATTAACAAAATAAACAAACAAATATAATGAATTAGAAGTCACAAATATGGAACACACACACACTGATAACACACAAAGACATTGACAAATAGACAGACACACACACAGAAAAACAGACAAGCAAACACACAGAAAAAGACCCAAAGAGACACACAAAAACACAAGCACACATAAAAACACACAGATGCACACACAATGAAAAATACATACACACACACACACTTACAAAGACACACACAAAATACAGACAGACACACGCACACACCTAAACACAAAGATATCCACACACAGACAAAAAGTACACACCCACACAAAGTCACACACAGAAAACAATTATATAGACACACACTCCCACACACACAAAAACATAGGCACACACACACGCAAACACACCCCAGACACACAACACACAAAGTCCCACACACATATAGACAAACACTCCCTCATAGACAAACAAACACACCTTCTCACACAGACATAGAAAAACAGAGACATACACACAAATACACACAAACACATGCACACCGTCACACACTCATACAACACACATATAGACAAACACACACAGAGACACACACAGATACACCTCTGTGGAGGAACCAAAAGGTCAGTCTCACATGAAGGCTCCATGCAGAGATTAGGGAAGACTGCCCTCTGCTGGTTCCACCACAGCACTGCCATCACTGACACAGCTCCTCATGCTGACGTTTTATTGCCCCGCCCCCTAACGGTGGGAGTTCAGAACTGACTCAGCCGTCCTCAGACCCCGTTTTTGTGCTGTCTCTCTTTCATCCATCCATCTGTCTGACGTTCCACTCTGTCTGTTTATATGTTGTTTCATTTTAGAGGTTCTCTTCAGAACACTGTTGTGCATGTGTGACAGGAAACGGAACTCCATCTGTCTTCCTGCTGCCATTTTCTGCTGAAAGGCAGCCGGTTCAGATAAATCTCACTTTATTAAATACGTTTTAAAAATGTTTTTAAAGATGTTGCTTTCTTGCATGCATCATTTTCTTTCACATCTGTGTTTTTGTAAACACCAATAATCCTGTTTCATTGCAGTGCATCTTATTTTGAAGGGCAGGTTTGCATCTTTCAGATTTGAGCTAAAATGTTCCTCCGGTTAAAAAATAAAAAATCCCTAAACAACTGATTTGGCTGAAACTCCTGAGTAAAATATATAGTATAAGATTACCACATTTCTATGATCAAAATTGGTTTTTATGTCACTATCTGCTTTTTCTTCATTTATTTGTGTTGCTTTTGATTTTCACTTCAGCTTTTCTGAACTAAACTATCAGTAACGTTAAGGTTTTTTTGGATGAATCACTCTGAATAATGAAGAGAACAAATGAACCATAGGGGTAAGGTCATTTCAATAAATTGTTGGGTCTTATAGGATATGAAACAGACAGATTTTTCAAGAGGTTGAGTCTGTAATCGACATAGAGAATCTGCCTGAAGAAAAGCTGAACATGAATGTGGAGGAGGCCCTCTGTTGGCCAAGGTCTGATGCTCCCTTCAGAGTGAGGATGATTGGAAAAGACAAATGGAGTTTAGTGTCGAGGTGAATCTTAAACCTTTTATGACACAGTGGTCACTGATCCAACCTTCTGCGGTCTCGCCTCTGACTGGACGTCTGACGCCAGTTTATGGGACAGGAAGACCGAGAGTGTTACTCTTCTGTTCGAAAATAGAAACGGACATAAAATCTAAAACTATAGATTCTCTGCCCGCTTCCCGGAAGATAGATCCATAAAATATATTGATGAGCATGATTTCATCGATGAGTCATATGAGGGTTAGGACACCAGCACTGCTGGCTGTAATAAAGCTGTAGAGGGAGTAAAAATGTCTCAGCAGGAATATCTGTTGATTTTAAAAAAGGCTTCATGTCATCCAAGTGGAAAGAAAGAGAAGCTTTAAGTGGGTAAAAAGTGGAGAACAAGCATGAACCTAAATCCAAAAACAGAAGTAGTGGTTCTCCATATTGATTGATGACATAAATATATACCTGTGAAAGCAGAAGATCTGTTTCAGATTTACAGTTGGAGTTCCCAACATAAACTTTTGGATTTTTCCAGTTCCAAACCTTTATAACTTTAACAGATCTTTACTTCAAACAATTTTATTTTAAGGTCATTTTTATTACATTTTATGACAATGTATCCTTTATTGTGGAAACTCTGTGGAGGAGCCATCCTTCTCAAGAAGGTTTGGAGGACTAGAGGCAGATCTTTGAAACTTTGAACCTGCTGTTCGCTTTTCATAGAAAAATATAAGTCTGCCTAATTTTAGGGTGACCAGACAGATGAATACGATTTGGCGTTTTTCCAGATCCGATTTGGCGTTTTTCCAGATTGCTTTTGAGGAATTTCAGAGACACATTTGGATAGAATGCAAACCTGTCCATCAGTGTGAGCTGAAACCAGACCCCCCCTCTCCACACACACACACACAGAAATTCTTCTATTCTTCAGTCTGCAGAATTATAAGCTTTAACTGGTTATTTGAGAGTTGTTCATTGTTCCTCTTTCTTCTGGGAGTCTGGTTGCTGCTCTATCTATCATTCTTCATCCTGGAGTGGGTTTGTGTGGGGCCATTGTCTGGTTGGACTGGGGGCGATCTGGATCCAGTTTTCCACAGCCTAACGTTCAGCCACCTTCACCTCATTTGTCGACTTTTTCCCTCATCATCACCACTTTTCTCTGTGAGGAGAATGTCAGGAGACGATGCAGTGTGTGAGCTGTTGGTGTTTCCTCTGGACGGACCAGAGGCCAGATCAGGGATGGGTCCTTCAGAGTGAGAGGAAGGACAGCTCGGCTTCTGTCCGTCCTTCTTTGACACCGTGTGTTCTTCCTCTGCTTGTCTCTGCAGGAATGCTGTGATCAGCTGATGCCGCCTGGGGATTGGAAGGTAAGAGCACACGCCCCCTTCTCCTCCCCCTAACCCTTTCTTAGAAACACAACAGCATATCTATCGGTGATGTTGTTTGAGTCCAAACAAAAAGTAGTTTTGATGGATGGATGGATGGATGGATGAAGAAATGGAAGGAAGGATGGATAAATGGATGGATGGATGGATGGATAAATGGATGGATGGATGGATGGATGGATACATTGAAGGAAGGATGGATGGATTAATGGATAAATGAAAGAATGGATGGATGGATGGATGG
>NC_050517.1:6183482-6222060 GCF_002922805.2 Oryzias melastigma
GATGAAGAAATGGAAGGAAGGAAGGATGGATGGATGGATCGATGGATGGATGATGGATAAATGGAAGGATGGATGGATGGATGGATAAATGGAAGGAAGGATGGATGGATCGATCGATCGATGATGAATTGATGGAACAATGAAGAGATGGGTAGAGGGATAGAAGGATGGATGAATGGATAGATGGATAAATAGATGGATGGATGAACAGATGTACGAATGTTCTTACAGTCCAGATGATTTTTTTTTTACCTCAACATTTGAACTTCTAGTTTTAATCAATCTGAGGTCCGCTTTACTTTGTCACTCATTTTGCTGCTCCGTTATCCCAACATTCAGTCAGCCGTTATTGAGAAGGGAACCAGGAATTTAGAAAACTCTATTCAAAGCTGAAAAATCTTTTACTTGAGCAGCACTGTGGAAACAAAGACTGAATCTTCCTTTCACACGTCAGCAGTCTCTCATGAGATGTTTGTGATCATCATCTCAACACAGACACTCCCAGTGAAACTTCAATCTTAACATTATCTTTTCTCAAGAGCTTTGCCTCAGAACTCCCTTTACTGCTAAAACGGTCATGTGACTGATGATGCTTTAACCAAAAACTGCTTTGGTTCTCTGAAGGAATCTTCTGGCTGCTTGAAACCATTGAGGACAGTAATGTCTCTATTTTTCACAATAATGAATAATTATCCATTGGCTTAATCTTCCATAACAACGTTAGTTTCATATATTGTGATTACTATCCTATCCTATCTCGGTTTTTGGCACTGATAACTACCTTAGCACAACGCCAGTGTTCTACGCTAACCAGCTAAAAAAAGAACATCAACAAAAACAACTTCCCTCAGTGTTTCCTTCATCACTTTTCTTCTTCGTTTGTCTTTCCACACTGCTGGGATAACTCCATGTCATTACGGTGTTAGGTTTTTTTTATCCCTCTTTAATAGGGGTGGGCGATGGGGTATTGATCAGATACCAAGTCATTACAGGGCTGGTATCACCAAAATCTTATTTGTACTGATACTTTTTCCTTGAAATGTTGTGATTGTAGATTAATTTTGAAATTACACAATGTTTTTTTTAAGTAAGTGTATAATAAAACACAGGACAGAGACTTTCGGCAAATAAAAATGTTTGTCAACAAATAACAATCAGAACTGTGCTGTTTAGTCAGGCAGTGTTGCCAGATAGGACAGTTTTTTGCTCAAATAAGGCAAGTTTTTGCTCAAATTGAGCATTTTTATCACCCAATCTGGCAACGTTGCCGACAGCTAGACACAGTGCTTGCATGAACTTCGTAAGTAAATTCAAGTACTTCACACTAAAAACTTCGAAAAAGTGTCAAGACTATCAATTTCATTAGGCTAGTATCGATACTTCTCCTTGGTATTGATACTATTGATACTCAGATCGAAACAACCACCCCAATTAGCTAACGGGACTGGTAGCTGTCAATCATTCCATGCCTAAGGGCGTCGCCGTTTACGTCACTACCTGACTGACAGTTCGGTTCAATAACCTAATAATGCTGTTAAAGTCAGTCACAGGGGATTATTGCAATTTATTTGACTCATATCCAATGTTTATTTGTAATCATTTGAGGGGTTTAATAAACACAGGAAACAGCCACATGTAAAAACGGACATCTTAGTTCTCCTCAAAGACAAGAGAACAGACATGCAGCTTTGCTCATCAATACATTTTATTGATGCAGTCCTCCATGAACTCATGTGGCACACAAAGACAACCAAAACTGCACAAGTTGTGTTTCTAGGGGGTGTTTAGTTCACTTCTCCAAACTAATGAAACAAAGAAACCCTCCAAATAAAGCAACATTTTACACCTCTGGGATTGGATTTACCATCCAAAACTTCCTTTTGCAGCATGTGGTCTTCAGTGGTGGTCCCACTCACAGCATCCACAGCAGCTGATTTCAAACAATGTTTGTAAAAAGGACTTTATTAGATAGATGTTTGCAACTTTTTATGTTTACACACAACTTTTTATCATCCACACCTTCAGCAGCCTCACTACATTTCATTTTTTCCCTGTGCGAGTAACCCGAGTCGTCCACATTTTTGATATTTCCTGTTGACCGCCTGCGTGCTCCATAAAGGTTTGACCATTTTTTGCCTTCAGACAGCCCATATCCACCCCTAAGGGCAGCTGTAACTAAAGCTTAAAGGGTAACCAAACAGCTGCAGGCTGACTCCTCCCAGAGAATCTGACCACAGAGAAAAAACATGGCGCTTGAAAATTAAAATCCAGAAGTCCCTCCTCCTGCTAGAGCTGACTGCAAAAAAACATAATTTGCGCCTGAAATCATTGGAAGGAAGACCTTAACCGGAACCCCCGTTTTAAGGTTTCGATCTTTTTTCCCTTTGACATACCGTGACTGCTTACGTGATCAGCTGATTCAAAGAGAAAAACAGCATTTTTACGGCTTTTTCTCCAGAGGTAAACGGGTGTAGTTATACAAATTTGAACACTTCCCAGCCAGCATGCTACTGAGGAGTTTGCTAGCTCGCTACAGTGGAATTCACTAGCTCGCCACAGAGGAGCTCGCTAGCTTAATACTACGGAGCTCGCTAGTTCGATACAGCAGAGCTCTTTAGCCTGATACACGGAGCTGGCTAGCATGCTACAGTGGAGCTTGCTAGCTTGATGCAACGGGGCTTGCTAGCTCGATCCAGCTGAGCTCCCTAGTATGCAACAGTGGAGCTCACTACGTCAATATAACAGAACTCTCTAGCTTGATACGCCGGAGCTCGCTAGCACACTCACTGAGTTCCCACAGGCAATGTGGGCAAACAAAGATGAGGCCACCTCAGAAACTGTGGACAAACCTAATTGGGGCCCACATTTTAAACCATATGGGGCCCACTTGGCCTTGCTGGCTGGGTTGTTAATATTGACATGAAAAAAATAAAACGATTAACATTCTCTGTCCCATTTGAAGCTCATCTTGCACTTTAAATTGTTTGACATTTACAGTTTATTCACATTCAAAAGCTTAAAAGCTGATAGTTCTGAAAAGTGTTTAAAGTATCATTTTTGAAAGGCTTTCCTAAAGTTTAGGAAATTTCCAATAGCACAACCGACTGAAATTGTGAAATTTCTGCTTCTGGCTAGAGATTGTTTCTAGCACCATCTTGCTTGTGACCAGAGACCCCTCAAAACTTCTGAGACTTACAGCAGTTGACCAATCACAAGATTAAACTGTAATGCCTTGTTTTAACCTGTAGGGGGCATACATAGACAGTAATTTCAGGAATTAAACAAGTTTATTTTCAATTGTAAAGAAATTGGTAAGGACGACCAACAGCACTTTTAAAGTCTCATTTATAGAGGTCAACAGTAAACAAAAATTAAAAAAAAAATGTGTTTGGTTACCCTGTAACCCTTGTGCTATCCTATGTATGTGGATGTTGGAGTGGGGTCATCTGGACCCCACAAGACAGCGAGATGATTTTTTCTTTCAATGATTTTTAAATTTCACTGGTGTCTGTGGCAGACATGAAATCCTGTCCGCCTTCATCTCCATTTGTCAATGGATGGATACCATGTCAATCTAAGGCTCGGGTAATCTGGACCCCATAAGATAGCACCAGGGTTAAGCCATGACAGATGCGACATGAGGCCAATAGTTGTATCTGAAACCGTCTAAATTAAACAGAATGATGGCAACAAACATTTACTGTGACTGCAAGAGAATCTACATGTACAGACAGTCACTGGTCTCAGAACATGAGGAAACAGACAGCTGCATTCTGGGTAAACACTGTAAAACAAACGGTGAGAAAGATCTTACATAAATGAAGCTGGGGTTTCGTCCCTGTGTGGATGATGGATCACGGATTCTGATGACCTGCTGGTTGATCATTCAGGTTTCAGCGGGGTGGGGGTGAGGGGTTTCTTTCTGTTAAATCCCACATGCAGTGATCCTAATCATCTCTGTTTGTGTATTTGCTCTCAAACATGACAATAAAGACTCTCCACGCCTGAGAGGATCCAACTTCTGTGAGGTGCATCATGGGTTCTGCATGGTTCAGGCACAGGGGGGGCGTGTCCCTGCAGGAGCTTAGAGTATAAGATCGAATGCATCCATACATCACCTACGTTAGGATCAAATTCAGCTCTTTTCTCAGTCCACCCTTGACTCTAACCTTCAGCTCCCCCTCATCTCAGATTGTGTTTTATTCAGTCAGCAGAAAAGGTGGATGGGGGGGTGGATGAATGTCAGAATCTTCTGCATGCGACACCATTGCATCCATGTGGATGTGCACGTATGCTTCCATGTGAGGGGGGGGGCTGGAGCTGCACACCGACAGAGAAAAAGCTCTGCAGCGTTTCTCGGAGCAACAAGCTGCATCAGGACCGCATATCTGCCCGGTTCTTTACCCGCCCTGCTGCCTGTGACCCCCCGGGCTTTAAAAGTGAGCGAGGTTTCTGCAGCTTCAAAGGGAGAAGATGTCCACACAGGAAGCCATGGAGGAGCTGAGGGGGGGCTTTGTTCCATGGCGGGGCTTTAAAAAAGATTTTTCTGATGCTGCACATTCAAATGTTTGACCTACTTTGTTAAAGCAGTGGATGTAAACATGGGGAGGGGGGGTAATAAGAGGCACAGCTGAGTGACAGAGCAGCCGACCAGTCAGAGGCTGGGATGCAGTTCCAGCTAATGATGCCCCCCCCTCGTGAGTGAGTGTGCAGAGTGAGTAAAGAGGAGGAACATGGTGAAGAAGAGGAGGGGCAGGGCAGCAGCATATAAGTGTGGCTGCTGACGGAGCGCACAAAGACTGCAGCGTCTCCATCCTCCACCAGCAGAACCTAGTCCTTGAGAACAGGAGAGGTCTGCCTGCAGCTCCTCCTCATCCTCCTCATCCTCCTCGGCTCCATCCGCTGAGCGTGCAGAAACTGCCACCATGCCTGAGTGCTGGGACGGGGTGAGTGACGGGGGCGTGGGGCTTCTTCTGATGTTGGATGATGTTACTTTGACTCCGTGGGCGGGCCCTTCTCTGACTTTACCCTACTGACCCACATCAAGACGGTTCTTAGCCACATTATTAACTAGGAATCATTTGAAGGTGTTGCCATGGAAACACTAAAGGGGCTTCATCTGACAGTGAGATGAAGCAGATTAGAAAACTGGCTGGATTACCTCATAAACGCTGTCAGAGTGGATTACAGAAACCTCCACTGTGTGTTTGTGTCCTCAGCCCTTTGAGGGGGGGGGCTGCTGCACGGTGCCTGCATGTGGCACAGAAACAGGCAGGAGGGAAGGTTTACTGCAGCAGGAGCCCCGCCCCCCTCCTCCGTGCACGTGCGTTTGTGTTTGTGTCAGGTTTGCGCAGCTCGCGCTCTCCTGCATCTCCATTTTGAATTTTCTGCAGCGGCTGGCAGAATGTGGGTCAGCGGCACACGGTCAGCAGTCAGGGGGCTGTGATGTCAACAACACACACGCATGCACGCATGCAGACACACAACCCTGCATCCGTTCACACAAAAACACACAATGAATGCTGTTCTGGCTTAGAATGATGTGTTTGTGTGATGGGGGGGCGTCCAGCAGGGACGGTGTAGCTCGGATGTTTCTGGAACATTAAAGCTGTTTACACAACATCATAAGAGCTTTTTCAAAGTGGGACTCGACAAAAACGAACCAAATTCAGGATCATATGATCGTTCTGTGACACGCCTCATAAAAAAGATGAATTTCATTAAATACTAACTAATGAAAACCTAAAATGTGATCAAATCTCTTCATGTTTCAGTTGTTACTTTAATGTTTTTGTTGTAATATGTTGAAAAAATTGACTTTTTTCTCTATCCTTCTTGTGGATATGATTACATTCTGTTTTCTTACACCAAAATTACTAAATCATTTCAAACTAAATCTTATTCAAATATGAAGAAGATTTGTTGACTTCAAATGTTCTGATTAATTTGAGTGTTTTTGTGTTTTCCAGGAACATGATGTGGAGACTCCCTATGGGATGCTGCATGTGGTGATCCGGGGAGCACCCAAAGGAAACAAACCTGCCATCCTCACCTATCACGATGTGGGCCTGAACCGTGAGTGTTTCTCTGCTGCCGTGCTCACACACAAAACAAAACCAAAGCTTCTTCTTCTCCATGTGTAACAACAGCAAGCTGAAAGTGCTGCTAGTCTCTGGTAAACTGCTCTTTACCCTCAAGTCAACATGATCGGTTTGTGGTGGATGACTCCGATGGTCAGTACTGCTGAAAAATTATTGAAATGCCTAAAATCAAACATATAAATTGCATTTATGAAAATTCCTTCCTGGTTAAAATGTTTCAAAAAGGAACTACAAGTTGCCAAATGATCCCAAAACCCACCCCAATTATATCCACCCTCCTAAAGCAAGGTTTGCCTGCAAAAGGCAGAAAAAAGGAGCCCAAAAGGGCTGGAAACCGCCCAATCTGGCAACACTGCCTCTGTCCTGACTAGCAAGTCTCTAAATCAGGGGTAACCAACCTGGTGCCCACAGGGAATAAGTTGCCCCCAAGGACCACACAAGTTGCCCGCAGGTCTCTTCTCAATACAACACAACTCACTTTTGAGCTGCGTCTGGAATTAAATTTTATTCTGTTGCTACTTTTTTAACTACACTTGCATTTACATGGATTAAAAAATGTGACCTCTGACCTACTCCAGTTCAAAGATCATTAATTTAGTTAAAAATGCTGAAAATTTGATCATTAGTTCAAAATGTGACAAAATTTGTTTAAAAATGTGTAAATTGACTTTTCTATAACATTACATTATTGATAAACATAGTGAAAATAGAAAATTTTTCCCATGAAATGTAAGTGATCATCTGAAAATGTAACAATTACTGAGATTAATTAAGTGCTAAATATTTATATCTGTTTCCTAGCTTGTTGTCATTGTTGATAATTATCATTGTCTTTACATTGAGGAGTATCATTATTATTATTAATAATTTATAACTAACTATAACTAAGCAAATTTGTTATTTCAAACTGGTAGGCCTTCATATGACTCAGAACCCATGAAGTAGCTGTCAGTTTCAGAAATGTTGGTGACCCTGCTCTAGCTGTTGACTGGAATGTACTATTGCTGCAAAGTGACGGGGTAGAACAAAACACTTTACATGCAAGTCACATGATTTCAGTGATTTAGGGTGTTTGTTTTATGGCAGACTTATATAAAATTGGGCATCAAATTAATTTCAGACACTTTATTTTATATTCACCTCAAAGCCCCAATATTGTTTGGGGGACAAGGCGATCGCCTATACCTTTGCCTAATGGTAAATCCGCCCGTGGTCAGTAGTTGAAATAACACAAAATGGGAACCTGATTTAAAGACCCAAACATGTAAACAGAGGGTCAGGTTGAGTCCGCCCCAACAGAGGTGAATTTCTGATTAATTCCCATCGCTCTGTGGAAACTATGTCCTAAAAAACGACCCATGTTTTTAGACTTTGGCTACAAACAACATGATCATAATTAAGAGACTACTGGGAATGCTTTGAAAACAGATAATGATTGGATTAGGACTCTGTAAACAAAACTCTGTAAACACGGAAAGAAAATGATTCAGGATCTCTACCATCACTGAGACCTTTGTGTGACCTCTGTATGACCTCTGTGTGACCTTCGACTGTTTACATGTCCATAAAACTGCAGCTGAATGGCTCAAAAGTTCTTCCTTAACTTATCAGCCTGCTTATAATAAACTGTGATCTGCTGTGTTAGTTTCCAAAACTTTTCCAATCCAACGTTTACTCTGCAGCCGCTAAAGTTCACGGGCTAAACGCTGGATGGGTTTAAATGGAATCTCTGGGATTAAACACAGCGCTGCTCATCAGTCGCTGACAAACGGGATTATGTCACTTTGGACTGGAAAAGCAGAACTTAATCCCTTTGAAACGAGAGAACGGTTAAAAACCAGCCTATTCATTTATTTGTTTAGTTTTTTGGGGGGGCGGTGAGAGATGAAAACAAAAATAACATGAAATGCATCTCTAAAATGTAGGTCAGAAAAACATCCTGTGGAGGGGCGGAGCCAGCACTGCAGAGCTGCTCTGATGGGGGGGGGGGGGTATCTGCCCCCCTGTTTCTCAGGCAGCTGTGGCTCAGAGATAGAACATCTTTTTCCCAACTGAAGGGTTGGTAGTTTGACTCCATACTTTGAAAAAACAAAGATGTGTCGCTAGGGGGTGGGGGTGGGGGGTGATAAACCTCAGGCTTATTGAAGACAGGAGTATCTCCACCCTAAAACCATGGTGGAGAGAGCATGAAGAGGAGAGGGAGAGTAAGTAGAAAACAAGCACGACAGGAAGTAGGTAATGAGGTCAGATAGCGGGGGGGGGCATGATTCAGCTGGCTCATCACAAAGACCACATCTCCCCCTCCCAGAACTGCTGCTCAGGACCTGCAGCTTTCCTTAAGGTCATGTGATGCTCTCCTGACTCAAGGAGAAGATGCACTTTTGACATCAACTCTGCCTTAGTGCTCCTGACAGCCTGAGGGGGCAGCAAACAGATCCCCAGTTACAGTCACTTATTTTAAAAAACAGTTCCTACCAAGAGGGGGGGTCACTTTTTCTTCAGTGGATTCTGGTCTGAAGTTCCACGCCCCTGAAAGCACCATGATCTGCAGGAGTTCAAACGTTTAGGAGGAACTTTCCTTTTGTTCTTACACTAAATGCTTCAGAATTGTTTTACTCCTTTATGAAATTTACTGACGCTCAATTGAGTCTTGAGCACTTCTAAACAAAGCTGAAGGACTGATGCATGTCAGGGGTTTTGCTCTCTCCACGTTGGTTCAGGACCAGCTGCACAGAGTGAAGTGAAGTGTATAATTAATGTGGTTGGATTCCTCTGTTTCCCATCACTCACGTTCCCTCTCTTTCTTCTCTGCAGACAAGCTGTGCTTCAACCCTTTCTTCCACAACGAGGACATGCAGGAGATCACCAAGCACTTCGTGGTTTGTCACGTGGACGCCCCCGGTCAGCAGGTCGGGGCTCCGCAGTTCCCTCAGGGGTAAATACGCACGGCTTTAAAGAAGGCTCCTCCACTGATGCGTGCAGGTGGTTTTGTAATCTAAGAGTTTGCATAAACTCCCCCAGGTACCAGTACCCGACCATGGACCAGCTGGCTGGCATGCTGCCTACAGTAGTGGAGCACTTTGGGTCAGTCAGACTTATCTAGAACATTCTTTGCATGTTGGGGGAGAGCTGACCTGAGTGTGTGTTTTAGGTTCAAGAGCATCGTTGGCATCGGGGTTGGAGCTGGAGCTTTTGTTCTGGCTAAGTTTGCTGTAAGTCTGATCTTCGTTGTTCTGAAAAACTCTAATGCAGGGGTCCCCAAACTGTTTCTCGTGAGGGCCACATAACTGTTTTCTTCTCTGATGTGGGACCGGGTCGGTCTGTAGGGTAACAGAAAAAGTGTAACAATCGCAGCCTAAACGTAAACATTTACAGTTTTCCAGCAAGCCACACATAGCTAAATTTTAAATATTTCCTTTTTGCTATCTTTATAGAAAGAAATAAGACTAAAATATTTTAGAACTAGATAAATAGCATTACCTGTGATAATGCTAGAGATGCTGTTAGCTGAATGAGGCTGCTGAAGATGCTAGAGCTAATAGCTGAAAACGCTGAAGCTGATAGCTAGCTAAACTATTAGCGAAATGGCAAATTATCCAAAAACTGGTAAAATTTCTAATTTAGCAAAAACAGCTAGCATGTTGCTAAATATTAGCCCAGCTCCAAATTAGCCTAAAAACGGAAAAAAGCCTAAATTAGCAAAAATAGATAGCATGTAGCTGAAATATTAGCTAAGCCCCAAAATAGCTTAGAAATCCTTAGGAAATGCCAAAACCGTCGAAAAAGCAAGCATAAAAATAAGGGCTGGGTTGAGAAAAATCGAAAAATTAATTTGAATCAATTTAAGCTTAATAGATCAATAATCGACTCACAAAAGATATAAATCGATTTAAAACATAAAGCTAAAGTCAGCTAGTTTGATCCTAACGTTCAATTGAATTTACTATAGGACGGCTAATGCTAACGTTCGGTCGACCAAAAAAATACATTGACTCTTAAGAAAATATTTTTTAAAGTAACTATTTGTGGTCTAAAACATCGTTTTTTTCCCTCATACTGTCGCCTTCTTCTTGAATAATGGCGTGATCATCACCTAGTGTCCAAACTGAAACGTCCTCCAGGAGAAGCAGAACAATGTTTACAATGTTAATGATCTGAACATTTTAGTTAGAACTTCTCCTTTAGAGAATCCATGTAACACTGGATGATATTAACAATCTCATTATTTCACTGATACATTTACAGTATGTGAACTGGATCAGATTAATATGAATATATTCAATATACATGGTAGATTTTGTATGTATTTATAACAAATGTGTATAAATGTGTAAACTTAAAATTGAATTTAATAGAAGAATCGAAAAAATCGAAATTGGAATGAAAAGTCACGTTCTATGTAGTTCTCAGTCGGCGTTTCTCATAGTGTGTCGGGGGCCTGATGCGGCCCGCGAGCCGTAGTTTGGGGACCCCTGCTCTAATGTCACAAAGTATGAAGAAGAAACTTCAATCTGTGCCATCTCCATCCAGCTGATCTTCCCTGACCTGGTGGAGGGTTTGGTTCTGCTCAACATCGACCCCAATGGCAAAGGCTGGATCGACTGGGCAGCCAGCAAGGTGGCGCTCTTCAATCGTCAGCTCACAGGAATCACCTCTTTGTGTGGTCACACTGACAGGCTCCCCTCTCGTTTCCTCAGCTCTCCGGCCTGACCAGCACCATCCCAGACATCGTGCTGCCTCACCTCTTCAGCCAGGTTAGCTGAGAGCCTCTCTGGTGCCGCAAACACGGCAGCAGATCCTCAGTCCGGGTCACTGAGCTTCTTTGTTTGCAGGAAGAACTGGTGAGCAACACAGAGCTGGTGCAGAGCTACCGGCAACAGATCAACAACAACGTCAACCACTTCAACCTGCAGCTCTTCTGGAACATGTATGGCAGGTGAGACTCCTGCTCTCACCTGAGGCCTTTCCACCAGCTCAGCAGGAGACATTTTCATTACACTATCAACGAGAGTCGAGCTTTAGTTCCAAAGAGACATTTATGTGTCTGTCTTTAGAATTCACATGATATAAAATCACAAATGTTGTTTTTCTTCTTATAAATTTATTTTTGGTGTTAAAAAAATGTCTTTGTAGTAAACAATGGTGCAAAACTGCAAGTAAATACATACATTCTCTGATGATCAACCACTCACCTCATAATTACACAAATGTTTTACATACACAGATTAAAAGATGCTCAGTTTCCTTTTTATCTTTCACAGATGCTATTATTGAACTATTTATGACCAATAATTCAGTTTCTTAAGGCTTTGACCTTTTTTGGGGGTTTGTGCCTCTTTCAGCCGCAGGGACCTGGAGATGAACCGCAGCGGATCCGCTCTCAACTCCAAAACCCTGAAGTGAGCTCTCACAAGAGAAGTGTTCTGAACAAATGTAAAATCATGATACATGACTGAGTTTTTCAACCTGATCTGTGTGGACCCAAACCAGTGCTGTTGTGTACCAGCAGAGGATGTGTAACAATCATGAATGCAGATGAAGCAGCTGTTGTCTTTGATTGGTGGGGACAGCCTGACGGTCGGAGTAACCTGCTGATGTCTCTGCAGGTGCCCCGTCATGCTGGTGGTGGGGGACAACGCCCCGGCTGAGGAGGGGGTGGTGAGTCCCACACACGACTTGTCATTTTACAACATTTTAATACAAAAAAGTGTTGAAGCGTGTTTGTGAGTGCTCGTTTATATTTGTGGTCGATAGTGTCAAAGTCTGAACTGAGGTCTAACAGGACCAGAACTGAGATTAGTGCTTTATTAATATGTGTTTTGTGTGGTTGTGTGTTTTGTGGTTTTGTTTGTGTGTGTTTTTGGGTGATTGCTTGTGTTTTGGGTGTTTGTGTGTTCTTTATAGGTTTGTGTCATTGTGTGTGGTCTTTCTGGTTGTGTTTTGTTTTGTATGTGGTTTTGTGTGGTGTGTGTTTGTGTGTGTTTTGTGTTTTTGTGTCCTTGTCTGTTTTATAAAATGGTTAACGGCGTACACTTGTATAGTGCTTTCTACCCTCCTTCAAGGGCCCAAAGCGCTTCACAGTCACAGACCCATTCACCCATTCACACACACATTCACACACTGGTGGTGGCTCCGCTGCCAAACACTGGCACCAACCTCCCACCAGAGGCAACTCGGGGTTCAGTGTCTTGCCCAAGGACACTTCGACACATGGGCAGGCAAGGCGGGAATCGAACCCACTCACTTCTGATCAGGAGTCGACCGCCCTACCTCTGCACCACAGCTGCTTTTGTTTATGTTTGGTCATGGTTTTGTGTTGTTGTGCGTGCTCTGTCTGGTTTTGTGTGTGTGCTTTGTGTAGTTTTGTGTTTTTTTATTGTTGCGTTGCATGTGTGATTGTGTGTCTTGTGTGTGGTTGTGTGGAAGTGTGAGGTTTTGTATTTCTTTTGCTTTTTTTACTTGTGTGGTATTGTGTTGTGTGTGTTTTATGTTGTTGCGCGTGTTCTGACTGGTTTTGTGTGTGTGCCTTGTGTACAGTGGAGTGTTTTTTGATATAGTTGGGTGTGCTGTCTGGTTCTGTGTATTTAGTGTAGTTGTGTGGTATTGTGTTATGTGTCCTTTGTGTAGTTGTGTGGCATTGTGTTGTGGTGTGCATCTTTTTTGTTGATATGTGTGTGTGTGATATTGTGTTGTGGTGTGTCTTTTATGTTGATACGTGGGTGATATTGTGGTGTGTGTCCTTTGTGTAACTGTGTGGTATTTTGTTGTGGTGTGTGTCTTTTTTGTTGATATGTGTGTGATATTGTGTTGTGGTGTGTATCTTTTGTGTAGTCGTGTTGGATTGTGCTGTGGTGTGTGTTTTTTGTGTAGTTGTGTAGGATTATGTTGTGGTGTGTGTCTTTTGTGTTTTTACGTGTGTGGAATTGTGTTGTGTGTGTTTTGTGTAGTTTTGTGGGATTGTGTTGTGGCATGTGTCTTTTGTGTTGTGTGTTATTGTGTTCTGGTGTGTGCTTTGTGTTGCTTTGCGGGGTGCTGTGTGTTTTATGTTGCTGTGTGGTATTGTGGTGTGTTGTGTGTGTTTTTTCGCGGGTTCATCTGCTCCGACCTTCATTTCACAGAGACAGGTGTGGTGGGGGTCGCCTGCAGTGGGGGTGGGGGCTGTGAGGAAGCACAGATGTGGGTTTGATTCCCGCTGACAGATGGAGGTCATGTTGATGCTGGTGCTGCAGTCATGCCGTGAATGCAGCTTTCACAGATGCATTTCCTGCACTGATTCCTGCACAATGGATCAAGTTGGATCTTAGTGATCTGCTGGATCTGTATGTGATCCCGGAAAACAAACCTCACCTGCGTCTTCAGTCGTTTGTTTTTCTTGTTTGGTCAGTACACGTGTGTTTGCTGATCTGTGAGGAAGAAATAACGATGAACTGCGCCAGCGTCCGTCATGTGTGCGATCTTTGTGCACATTGAAGCAGTCATGCGTTGTGTGAGCATCAGCACACGTGTGAGTTTGTGTGTCTCCTGCAGTCTGTGCAGTGACTCATCTCTGCAGCACTCTGCAGTATCTGGGTCAGACCTGTCCTGTGTTTACTGACCATCTCTGCGTGCATTTATCTGTTTGCATTTGCAGAACTCTCACATCAGAACTGGGTCAAACCCAAGAAGCTTCAGCCCAGAAGTTTTTTTTTACAGACTAATTAGTAAAAATCTGATGAGGGAGGATTTGACCAGCTGTCCTCTAGAGAGGAGCTTGAGTTTAGGTTAAGGAGTTTCAGAGACTTTCCATCAAACACACAACTCCAGATTTCTTATTTTGGATTTTAGGTTTGAACTCCTCAAATGTTAGTAAAAGTATATTCTTACTGACATTCTCAGGAATACATCATCTTGATCTGCAGACATTTGACTTCTGCTTTGGTTCAGAAACAACAATAACAAACAGTGAGGAGACTGAAAGACTCAAACTCGTTTTCAGTGTTTCTCCTGTTAGGATGAAGATGGTTTTTATTTATTATCATAATGTTTAATTATACCTTTGATGTGTCTTTATGTTTTCATTTACACCAAACATTTCTAAGTATATATTTTTGAACACAATACAGTTAGTTTGTCATTTTTTTGGCCGCCATCTTTTTTTTGGCCGCATACATGATGGTACCCAGAAATCTGAAACCCAAATCTGGAAAAATGGATTTCTGGAATCCTCATCCGTTTTTTTTAATTCCCAAATGTTGATCCATATGAATCATCAATTTGGTTTTTCTTGGGAGGAGTTTTGCTTTTTTTTGTTTGTTTTACAGCCGACATCTTGGTTTGGAGCTGGATTAAAACAAAGTTTTGGGCTCAGAAATGTATTTTCCGCTTTCTTGTTTTTGTTTCTAAAGTTTGGCAGAAGAGAAGCCTTTCTTTAATCCTTTACCAGAATACTAAAGAAGCCGATTTCCAATGTTTGATGACGAGAATGAGAAAAAGTTCAGTCCATGAAGATTCTGGTTTCTACAGTGATGCTTCTCTGCTTGCCTGATAGGTTGAGTGTAACTCCAAACTGGACCCGACCAACACCACCTTCCTGAAGGTAAACTTTCAAACTCATCAGCAAACTAATTAAAAAACAACAGTCCAACAATGATTAACAAATGACCAAAGAATAACCACACGAAGAAAACAATGTAGGAAAAACAAACAGAAAGCAGAGGTTTATTTTATCCAGAATACCTTTAGTAAATCAAGTATTTTATGCATGTGTAGTTCAGGAAGTATCCTAACTGTATATTTCTTCAGACTAAATGTTTTTAGTTGGTAAATTATAGATAGTACATAAACCTATCTAGTACACTGCCTCACGCTCAGTAAATTGAGTACTTTAGGGTTCAGACATGGAGAGTACAACAGAAATACTCGTTAATCAAAAGCAGAATACATCGTTTTCATCAAACACAAATAACTACAAATGGATGCAGACACTTGACAGAAAGACTCTGGTAAATTCTTTGGGATTGAGTTGAAGATCTCTGGAAATACGCACTTTGAGACGAGACTGCAGAAAAGCTGAAAGAAAGTTCAGAAAGGACAGACTTCATATTTCCCATGACCTTCTTAGAGATAAACTCTTTATGTATAATGAAGCTGTCAAAAGAGCAAGAAGACAATTTTATTCTGAGATTATTTCTACTGCTTCTGGTGATCAACGCACCCTTTTTAAGACATTGGGCTCTCTTTTGGATGCTGATACTGGTGGCAATCTTGTGCAAAGTTCTGTGGAAATTTGTGAAAGTTTTTGTGGATTTTTCATTGACAAAGTTACTTGTATCAGGTCTTCCCTTTCACACAGCTCCACTTACTCTCCACCTACTCCACCAACACCAACAGCTAGCCTTCATTCATTTTCTTTGGTGTCTCTGGCTGAGTTAGAAAGGGAGATATCAAGTCTTAAACCAGCTGGTTCTTCTTTTGATGTTCTGCCGGCTTGGTTTTTTAAGAAAGTCTCTGCAGTGATTGCTCCAGTTGTTTTAACCATTATAAATTCAAGTCTTGCGTCCAGTCAGGTTCCACTTGATTTTAAACGAGCGGTTGTACGGCCGCTGTTGAAAAAACAAGGGCTGGATGCTACAGTGTTTTCAAACTTTAGGCCCATTTCTAACCTTCCCTTCTGTGCAAAAGTCCTTGAAAACATTGTGTATAAACAGCTGGTTACATTTTTAAATGGTCATGACATCCTTGAACCTTTCCAGTCAGGTTTCAGACCTAAACACAGCACAGAAACTGCTCTTTTAAAAATTTTTAATGACATTTTATCAGTAACCGATGCAGGTAATTCTGTGGTTCTTTTATTATTGGATTTGTCAGCAGCGTTCGATACAGTGGATCATGAGATCCTGATTGATCGGCTGGAACACTGGGTGGGGATCTCTGGGGAAGCTCTTCAGTGGATGAGATCCTATCTCACAGACAGGTCATTCTGTGTTAGCATGGGTCCTCACTCCTCCAAGTGTCATCCCCTGAGGTGGGGAGTCCCCCAGGGTTCCGTTCTGGGCCCACTGCTTTTCTCAGTTTACATGCTCCCACTGGGGAAGCTGCTTCGGAAGCAGAAGGTGGATTTCCACCTATATGCTGACGACTGCCAAATTTATGTCCCCATACACAAAGGTCCCGACCGCTCAGTTACGGCGCTAACTGAATGCCTCAATGAAGTGAAGCTGTGGATGTCGGCTAATTTTCTTGGACTCAATGAGACCAAAACAGAGGTTGTCGTGTTTTCCCCTGGTGGGCGCCAGGATCATGGTCTGGACCTCCTCTCTCTCGCTCCCTTTGAAAAGTCTGTGGTCACTAACTTGGGAGTGAAACTTGATGCTGCCCTGAAACTGGACCAACAAATAAATGCAGTAACCAGGTCCTGCTTCTTCCAGTTAAAACGTTTATCCAGGATCAAGTCCTTCATATCCAAACCAAACCTAGAAATAGTGACCCACGCTTTTGTGTTGTCCAGGCTGAATTACTGCAGCTCCTTATACGCCGGGTTACCCAATGCCTCACTTGCCAGATTACAGCTGGTGCAAAATGCAGCGGCCAGATTTATATGTGGTGTTAAGAAGTCTGATCACATAACCCCTGTTCTGGTCTCTTTGAACTGGCTGCCCGTGCAATATCTGATTTTTATGAAAATTCTTATCTTTGCTTTTAAATCACAGGCAGGTACGGCACCGTCTTACCTCTCTGATCTGATTTTAAAATATTCCCCCTCTAAGTCTTTGCGTTCTGCGGACCAGTGTTTGTTACTGGTTCCGAGAACCAAATGTAAGTTCCGAGGAGATCGTGCCTTTTCTGTGCTGGCTCCTAAGCTGTGGAACCAGTTGCCACTGAATATTAGAGAGGTCACACTTTTGGAGAGTTTTAAATCTAAACTGTTCCTCCACTATCGCGCTGTAGTATCTGCCTAGCTGCTTTTTATCATGTAAATTTTAATTTCTTTTTAAGATTTTATGTATGTATTTATTTATTTATTTTTAAATTGTTTTTAGGATTGTTATATATTGTATTTTCTTGTGTACAGCACTTTGGGCCTCCTTGGCTGGTGGTGAAAGGTGCTTTATAAATGAATAAATGAAATGAAATGAAATGAAATGAAGACGTTAGCTTCTCTCAGTCACGTTGCTGCTGTTATCTGCGTAACAAAGAGTGTTGTGAGGTTTTGTTTGACGGTTGACCTGGTCTCGTGGCAGATGGCGGACTCTGGTGGACTCCCACAGCTCACACAGGTAACATGTCGCAGCAGTGACAAAGCTCCATACAGACCCTGAACGGATCAAGCTCCAAAAGCAGGAATGAAAACTCTGACATACTGTTTTCCAGCCTGGGAAGCTGACGGAAGCCTTCAAGTATTTCCTGCAGGGGATGGGCTACAGTAAGTTCTGACCTTTGACTGTCAGTGGATAAATGTACATAAATGAGTTTGTTGTTAACCAGTCATTTTAGCAGTTTCATTGCTGTAGGACTGATGTGTTGGATGTGGAAGGACATGAGTTGTGTTAATTTTGCCCTCTGTCCTTCTTACCCTGTTCTCTCAGTCGCTTATGTGAAGGATCGGAGGTTGAGTGGAGGGCCAGGTATTTCCTCCTCCCCGTTCACCTCTGACCTCTGACTTGCCCCGCCCGATGGCATTTTGAAATGTCTTTTTGGTTTCGTTTGGTTCTTTTCTTTGGTTATGGACAACAGTAATGTTGGGCTGTGATGATCTATCTTTAATTTTGCTCTCATTTCTGGTGTTTTGTCTCTCCCGAGGACATTAAACCCCATTATCGTTTTACCAAACACAATTTTTCCTGCAGTGGAAAAATAAGATGCTCTCACCACCCTCCCCATTCCCTCATCCCATCACCAAGGTTGCTCTCTGCATGGCCTTCTGCTTGCTTTGAGCAAAACTATAAGGTCTACGTTCAACAGACTTGAGACTTTGACACACAGGGTTATTCAGTACATCAAAAAAGGGTTCGGGAGATGTATTTACAGTTACATTTTTGTGAGATTTAGCTTGATAGTTTTTCCTACTTCTGATTGACATATGGCATATGACATATGGGAGATTTTTTCCAGCTCTTATAAATTTTTAGCTCCATTCATTTCAATAAGAGAAGCATCAGATTGCATCAAAAAGACCTGAAGGTGAAGTTAGAACCCCAAACAAAGAACATGGCAGATCAAAAAACCACGATAAAGTTAAAAGAGCTGAAGTCTAAAACCACTGAAGCTTCATCTGTTGTTAGAGGCTCAACTGGAAGATTGGAAATATTCAAAGTCTCACATTCAGTTACCTCTGGATGGATGCTTGTGTGGGGGTTGAGGTAGGGGCAACCCTAATATTTGAAAACAAAACAAAACAAAAAACCTTCATCAAAAGAGGTTATCAAAAGCTCTTAAAGGTTGCAGATCTTTGCAATAAGTAGCAGAAAAAACACATTTTTTGAATTGATTTTGTCTTGACGGGTAGTTAAAGGGTTAAAATGCTGTGCTTTGACCACTGACAGTGGATGAGAACTGGAGTGACTTCTCCTCCTTGGCGTTCCAACCAGGAAGTACCTGCTGGTTCCAAGAAGCAAATATCCCATAGACTTCTACAGAGAAATTTTCTTAGAAGAAAACATTGGATTATTAAGAACATGTTTTAAAAAAGAAGATATCAGAGCTAGAACGGTAATTCTGAAATGTGGAATGACTGAGTAACAGCTGTTCATTTCTCTGTAGAGATCGATGGGATTTTGGCTTCTTGGAACCAACAGGTACTTCCTGTTTGGAACGCCAGTCCACCTCTCTTAAGCAGTCAATGATCACACCATACTGAACCCTTCTGTGTTGCTTCATAGAAAAGCTGCTATTTTGCAGATAAACAATATATTGCAGGGGAGTAACGACATTTTTTTTCCCCCTAAAATCCAATCAGAATGATCTGTCAAATCCAGTCGAATCAATTTATACTATTTAAAAATTGCTTCAAAATTAGATAAATTGATAGTCAATCTTAGAAAATACCATTTGTTTAGAGACATGGTAGGTTTATTTTACTAAAATAAACTGATCAACCATCATTCTAGTCCATTGTGTGGAAACACTTTGAATTTAGTAAAGTCATGTGACCATACAGTGTGGTAGAATGTTCTAATAATGTTATATTTAATAATGGTTTGGTGTGTCCAGTTACTAAAACTTTAAAGTAATTTAAAACTTTGATACTGTAGTTTACTTAAAAACTTTTATCATAAAACATGATTGAATTTTACAGGACGTGTTTGATGGTTATGTCCAGGATAAGCGGAGCCTTAGATGAGACAGGCTGACTCTATAATTCTCACCCCACTGACGATGTGTCTCTGATGGACACATTAGCAGCTCTGATCACCTCAACCATCCATGAGCCAGCCAGCTGCCTTCTGTCACCAGCTACAGCAGAGAAACACTTCAGTTCTCCACATTTAGCATGGAATCCCTACATCCCCCCAGCATCAACCCATGACACCTTTCGTTTCTAGACAGAACTAACACCACCCCCCCTCTCTTCCCCCAGTGCCCTCAGCCAGTATGACCCGCCTGGCCCGCTCCAGAACGGCCTCCCTGACCAGCGCCGGCTCCACGGATGGGACTCGCTCTCGGGCCTGCACCAACTCTGACAGCGCTGAAGGAGTGGGTGCAGTCACCCAAACCATGGAGGTGTCATGCTGAGCAGCCACAGAGGGAGGGAAGTGTGGCGAGGGGGCGGGGGGTAGCTGGAGTGAAGGAAGTGAGAAACAAGACGATGAGGAGTGATGAAAGAAAAGAGAAGATGTAGACTGATGGAGGTGCTCGGTGATGACTCTGTCTATCTTTCTTGCATTTGTCTGCCATAATCCAGCCTCTTGCTGCCCCCCCCATGCTGTAAAATACCATTGGCATTGCCACTAACCCTAACCTAATACCCCCCCACCCAATCACCCTCCCCTGAAGATTTAAGCAGCTGTTTCTGTTCTTGAAGTGTAATGTTGTGCTTGCTAAGTGTCTCCTCATTTTTTGCCTGCACCCCCAACCCCCCACCCCCCCCTAAAAAAGAACACAAACACCATGTAACCCTGTGTCTTGACCAGAGAAAGGCATCTGTTGAACGTGAAAGCTGAACTTTGAGGGGGTGCTAGAAAGGTGAAGTATTATGCATGTTTGTGATGAAGTTGTTTCCAGACTCAGACATCTCTCTCTGTGGCGCCAGGATGGTCGAAGGTGCAGCGAGAATGGCGAGGAGGCGTGTCCAGAGTCTGCCGGACAGCAGAACGCAGTCGTGTCGTAGCACAGTGCAGCTGTAGCCTTTAGGAACAGTGTTAGATTTCTGTAGAGCTTAGCTAGAGCACAACACATATTTATATATGAAGCTGCACTTAGAATTATGGTAAAGGTCTAGGAAATGATCTGTTACAAAACTTTCTGATGGATCCTCGTTTCATAACAACATTTGGAGGGAAAGTCCTCACTAAAGCTGTGTCTGAATTCCCCCCGATCACTATATAGAGGGTTCGGCATTTTCTAGGGCTGTCCAAATCTAATAATTCCAAAATCAAGTGCACTAGAAATTTCCCGGAAGTCTTACGTCTAACTAGCATACATCGATGCTCACTAGATTGATTAGCGAATATAGACCACAATGCATTGCGGTCGAAAACATTTTGAAAAAAAAAACGTGTTTAAATGTATATTTTAATAAACCATCCACATTTTCACCAACAGAACACAGTGGAGTCTTAAATAAATGTGAAATGTTCGTTTTGATTCGATTTTGACTTAGTGAAATCCAGCATTTGGAAAAAGGAAAGAAAAATAGTGAGCATCGTGTCCGAATTGCTTTTAAAATCCAGGACACTAGATAGTCCTACACTAGATAGTTTTTTAGTAGTTTGGGGTTAGAGAGGGAATTCGGACACAACCTAAGAGTTTCATCCATCTTGATTTCACTCTAGAGATAAATAATTCTGGATTTGAGGAGAAAAATACCCATCCTAAGAACCAAAAGCAGAACTTTATTGTTCCTCTGTGCTGTAGACTTTGCACACTTTGAAGGTGACTGGTGAACCCACCAAACTCTGACCCTCCAAAAGCTTTGAGAAGCTGTTGTCAGCTGTTGAGAAGCAAAGTTGTAAGATTTCATCCCTACTTGTTGAAATGTTTAGGAAACTAGTTGTGCTCATGGTTTTGATGACACTACAGGTCAATGAGTGTAGCCACGAACCACCGCTTCTCTCCGGCGTGACTCTAAGACGATGTGGCTCACATTTCTGATAGGAAAACTCTAGTTCTTCCTCCATCGTCTAAAGTACCACAACCTTTGATATTGCATGATCTTAGTGACGCACTGGTGCATCTACAAACATAGAATAGAAAACATATACATGTGATGGTGACGGTAGTCTTAGTGAAAGATCTAATGTATAGTTTCCAGTAACAGTGCCCTCCTCACTAGTGTGTCACACATTAAGCAGAACCGAGCTCACGGTTCTGAGGTTGACTCTTTGTGGTCTCGGACTTGACACTCATCCTTTGACCACAACATGAGCCAAACTGGACCCGGTTAATTCAATTAATTCAATTGGCTTTGCACCAAATTCCTTGTCTTGAATTGCCCAGCCCATTTGCATGGATGAACCAAAGTCACCCCCCCCCCCCATCCAGACAACCCCAGTCAGGCACAAACAGCTGACACTGACAGGAGAACCGCATGGACTCAGGTTTGCTGCAGGATTCGCACAAAAGCATTTGTTGTGATGTAGTTAGTGAGTGTTTCATGTGTTAATGTGATCTCACTAGCATATAGTGCTTTTAGTGCATAAGTACAGTGTTTTAGGCTAGAAAAACTGCGCTGTTGTTCTCTGCAGAACTGGACCGCCTTCTGGGTCAAAAATGGCGCCCCCTTGGTTTTCATCCTTTCACTTTCTCTTGTTTTTTTTCAAAGGAAAAATGTTCCCCCGTAGGAAGTAGCTTGACTTCTAACCACTGAGGATTTTGTGTACTTGAGGTTGCCTGTAAGGGGCGGGGCTTTTTTGGGACCATTTGGGTTCCAAGCTCAGAATGTAGGGCAACTCCCGTCTACCTTAAAAAAAAAACCCCTTCCCTAAAAATCACATGGTGCCCCGGCTCTCACAGGCAAACCCTGCCACACCTCAAAGGGCTAACAGCTAAAGTCCCTTTTTAGATGATAGTTTTATTGCAGTTATGCTTCTGAGCACCAGAGGGCGCCAGAGAGGAGCAGATGCACATCTGTATTGAAAAAGAAAGGTCAACGGCAAAGCAGAGAGAGATGCTGAGCACACACGTCGTTGAATGGATGTTTAAGGAAAAGAATGTGAATTTATTGAAGCATGAGACTGACTTTTGTTTTTTTTTGTTTTTGTCTGAATTACGGAATAAGCTTTATGTTGTGAAGAGAGAGATCACGAGATCAGATCAAACGCCGTCCCAGGATTAACTGCAGAAACACTCCAGCTTGCATGTTGCAGAGTTTGTGTGTGATCATTTTTCAGTGTTTCTTCTCTTCACCAAGCTATTTTCTGCCATCTACACTTGGTTTCCTCCCACATAACTTCTACCCACACTGCCTGGGGGGCTCCTGAATGTATCTTGTCCCTATCTGAAGTGCTGTACAGTACTGTCAACTTACACCTCGTTCTCACTCTGGTTTGCACTTCTTATCTTTGGCCCCGTTGACATGTTACATGAAGACCCGACTCGTTCCTCCTCAAGGTCTGTCAATAGTGAGGCTGATCTTTGGCTGTGCAGCTCCCATGAGCTGCCTCCAGATCAGTTTGTACGGACCTTGGTCCTCCTTGCTCTTGTAGATATTTTTATTTGTAGAGCAAGTAACCTAAACCAAACACTAATCCTACTGTGATGTGAGAAATGTATTTCTGTTCCCTCTGTTTTTTTTAATCCACTATAGGGTGTGAACTTCTCTTGGTATAATGATCTTGACTCCTGTGTTCTTCTGCTTCTCTAACTGCCACTGTTGATTAATTTGTACGAAGCAATAAGTTTTGTTGGGTTTTTTTGGGTAGGAGTGTTTTTTTTATTATGGGACTCTTTCCCATTAGCCTGTTTCTATTACAAACACTAAGACTCTGACCCACTTCATTGTCATTCAGATGTGTACTGTAAAGTTTAAATATATTATATATACAATATAAATACAACATTAGCTGTATTTGTCCATGTACTGATCAAATAACAAGAAATAAAAAAACTTAACAGAATTTAAAGGCCATGGGTTCTATTATTATTTTAGCCGTGTTGGAAATCTGGAGATCATTTTTTTTTTTCATTTTTAATGAGCATGTAAAAGGTTTTAAAGCCACACTGGACTCACCTTCATAGGTGCCATCCCTCAGACCACTGTGGTTTAACGTTTCTGCATTTGGTTCAGTTTTTATTGGATCTTCTCTGACTAAACTCATCTTCAGTGACTGTTACTGTAGAGCAGGGGTCTCAAACTCAAATCAGCCGGGGGCCGCTGGAGGCGGAATCTAGTTGAGGCCGGGCCGCATCAGGATTTTCATAAGAAAATCGCTGAGAAAACATTCCAATGTTCTTAAATATCTTTATTTTTAACACAAAATAATGAATAAATTATGAACGACATGTATAGATCTTTGTCCGTGTTGATTTATATATATATAAAAAAATATGTTTTTAAATAGTTTATATTGAAGATTAAACTTAAGATATATTGCTGGGGGTAGGTTAAAAAAAGTTTTTTAAACTTCTTCCTACTCCATTTCAAACTACATAATAGAGGTGTAATGTATTTATTTATAATTTATATAGAATTTTCTGTTGTTGTTTTCTTGTTTTTTTTACCATGTACATTAAAAGATGAATAAAAAAACAAATACATTTGTACTAAATAAATAAAATAATAATAATGACCAAACAACAGATACAGACAACTGAAGAAACCACATATTGACTGACTAGAGAAAACTCATTATTTTTGTTCAGTTTCAAATGTCTGTATTAACAGATCCTCCTTCAGAGTTAGAGAAGCCCCGGTAACGAGAAAATCTTTGAAGGATTTCATTTTTTGTAGATTATTGTAGAACTCCTCACAATAAATAAATCTGACCTTCAGTGGTGGACAAAAGTGTTGGTTACCCCTCAGTTAAAGAAGGACAAACCCACAATTCTCACTGAAATCACTTGAAACTTACAAAAGTAACAATAATTAAAAAAATGGAAAATTAAACAATCAAAATCAGCCATCACTTTTGAATTGTTGATTAACATAATTATTTAAAAATGAAACAGGCCTGGACAAAAATGATGGTACCTCAATGAAAGATTGAAAACTATCTGACCAGAGCGACAAGATTAACTCAGGTGTGTCCTTTAATTGACATCACAGGTGTTTTATTTATTGTTACTTTTGGAAGTTTTGATGGATTTCAGTGAGAATTGTGGGTTTGTCCTTCTTTAACGGAGGGGTATGAACACTTTTGTCCACGTCTATGTGTCTTCCATTCATTGGAGGTGTGGGGTGCTCGTGCGCGCGGCGGCTGCATCAGCGCGCATGTGGTGGGGGGGGGCTGCTTTCCACGGGGGTTCTATTCAAACGCGTGTAGCAGAATATCGGACTTCTAGCGTGTTTACATGGACTGGAATGCGCGCCGACACAGCCGGTGTGTGAGCCTTAACAGTCACAGACACGCGCGCGCACGTGCGAGCCAAGCTCAGGATCACACGTCTGACAGGCGGGTGCCGCGGATCGCCGCGCGGGGCGGGCTACAGGTCTGTGGCTCGGAGCTTGTGGAGTTCTGGTTAGGAACAGTCAGCACGTCAAAAAACATATTCCTCGACATCATATCTGTCTCTCATTCATTCTAAGAGAGACATCCACAGACGGAGCTGGTAGCCCCTTTGACACGCGGCGCGGCGACAGAAACACATTTTTGGACGAGCCGCGAGCAGCAAATTCCCTGTGCGGGGCACGTGAATTTGTCACACAAATCACGTTTGGTGCTTCATGGCTCCTCCTCCGCCCAGCTGATTGGAGGAAGGAATGAATGATAGACAGAGGCACTGGACAGACCGCCGATGTCCCGCCTCCAGAGTCATATACCTCACTGTGATTGGTTCATTCAGCTCGGCACACAGCAACTGTCATTCATATCAGCCTTGCGGGCCGCACGAACAGTAATCTTTAATATGAAGACGCGGGCCGCAAATCATCATCCTGCGGGCCGCAGATGGCCCGCGGGCCGCGAGTTTGAGACCCCTGCTGTAGAGCGTCTGTCCACCTTCAGACTGGAGGGTCGTGAGTTCAAATCCAGGCCCAAGACTAAAATACCAAAAATGGGACCCAGTGCCCCCCCGATTGACACTAGGCTTTAAGCGGTGGGATTGGGGGGGTTAAGCCACCATAGCCCAATTCTTCCCTTCATTTATCTCTCCAAACGGAGAGTTATGAAAAAAATAGTGTCTCATATTTTGGAGGTCACTTCTGTTCGATGACGTCACCAATAATCTCCGGTCCGCTAGTGTTAGCGTGGAGCTTCCAGCGCTCAAATATCCATAACAACAGCGGTTTCATAACTTTAAAAAGGTCATGCTACAACAAAAAGTCATTACTTACATACAGACATAGTTGAACTTGAACTGCCCCTTCAAATGAGGAGAGGGGAGAAGGGAAGAATTTGGATTGGGCCTAAATGATTCCCCCAGGGTATGAATCAAATGTAGATGTTCTTATCCTGAAAAGAGAGAGCAAACATGATGCAGGTTACTCATGGAGTTACTTGAATGAGTGTAACAAGCCCCATGTGCCACCTTCTGGTCGTTCTGGGCATAAATACTCAATAACTGAATAGTAAAAATCTAGAAAGAAAACATTCATAAGCAAATGAAGTGATCTTTCTGTGGTATCAAAATAAAGTTTAGGATGGTGGAACAGTGGTTAGCACTCTTGAATCACAGCCAGAAGGCCGTGATAGGTTCTGTCTGTGTGGGGTTTGGATGTTCTCCTTCTGCATGTGGGGGTTTTCTCTGGACACTCCTGCTTCCTCCCACACACTAAAAACCTGTTTCATGGTTTAATAGGTGACTCCCTAGGTGTGAATGTGAGAGTGTAAGGGTGTGTGACTGCAACGAACTGGCACCTTTTCCCAACAGTTGCCGAGTTCGGCAACGTAAGGTTTATATAGGTTAAGAAAATGGACCAATGTGTGCAAAGCCAAAAAAATAAACACAACTATCTAAACCTTGTGTTTCACTTATTTTATTTCTCAAACAACAATTAGGCGTCAGCTCAGAAACATTTGAAGTTTCATTGAATCAAAAAGCTGGAAACAGTTTCCTGCTCAGTGAGATCCATGTGATACAGAATTATCAACTGAACTGAACCATCACTTTTCAAAATGAGACATTCGGTGAGCTGCTAAACTCAAACAAAACCTTGTAGGAGACCATCTGCGAGTCACAGTAGGCGTGCAGCATCTGGTCCACTGGACTGTAGTTCAAGAAGAGGATGTTAGGTGACACTTTGCTTAAGAAGATGCCAACGTTGAAGTTCTCCTTTCCTGTGGCGGTGTCAAAGGAGTAAAAGATCTCCTCAGTGGTACTGCTGACGTAGCGAGTCGCGTACAGGACACCGCAGGCCATGAAGGTGTTGGTCACCGCCTGCTTGTAGACGGAGGTGTGCCAGGTTTGGCCAAGCTTCATCTGTTCATCCTCCTCCACTTTGGATAAAACCAGGTTACCAAAGTCTTGGCTGGTGGTGTAAATCACCCAAACTCCAGATTCGTCTGTGGCCAGGTCCAGATCAGTAAACGGGTAGCATTCATCAAGCTGACAGAAGTTACCCTTTGAGTTAAACCTAGAACACACAGCAGAGAACAGGAGAGCCTGATGTAGCCAATCGTATTCAAGACAAACCCTGGTGAGGTTGAAACTAACCTGGTGCCTTTGGGTAAGTCTGTCACAGTGATTGCTTTGGAGGTGAGGTTAAACCGACAAAGTGACAGTACGTTGAAGCAGTTGTAGTACAACGCCCCCCCATACAGAACCACGTTTGGACCCTGGATGGTGTTGGTGGTTGGGTTAGAGGGATGGATCTGGATGTTACCTGGAAGAAAAATGTATTTCTTTGGAATGCAACTCAATGTACATGTGAATATTTAAATCAACACATGAACACTGTCTCAACAACAACAGCGCTAAAATGTCCCCCACCTTAAAATAAAGATCCAGCAAACATTTCCCCCGTGCTCCCAGAGGAGCCCGAGGAACTCCCAAACCAGAGACACGGTCCCTTCAGAACATCCTGGAGGAGCTTTGGGATCAATCATCATTTTATTTTCACTGTTACCACCCCTCCCCCTGCTGTAAAACCCGCTCCAATCATCTTATGATCTACTGTAAAAGTGTTCCAGCTGTTTTTTTATTCATGATTCTTCCATTTTTAGCCTAAATCAAAAACCCTATGTCATTTTTTAAGACATCTTTCATTGTAAATGCACCTCTGGGTTGTGGGCGGGACTCTTAGCTTTAAGTAAGCCCGCCCTCACTGTCCATCTGTCTCTCCCTCCAGCTTACAGCCCCTCACACCCCCAACCTAACATAGGCGTAGCTGAAACAAAGGCACGCAATATTTGTCAGGATCTGGGCGCGGACACAAACGCAGGATGCATTTTTATTTATTTATATCTTTGGTGAATCGATTATTGATCTATTAAGCTTAAATCAATTCAAATCGATGAATGGATTTTTTTCAGCCCAGCCCTACAGAAAACCCTCTCACCTGGGGTGCTCTTCCCCACGATTAAGGAGCTCAGAGTGCTGTAGAAACGGATGTAGTTGGAGTATCTGTTACTGGAGGTCATCATCACCAGCCAGTACCAGCTCTCCTTCCCCGCCTCTGGCTTTGGGTCTCGGCCCCAGCCTCCATACTTGTAGGAACCAGGATATTCCCCGCCTGTGTAGACCACTGGCCCTGTGATGTTCTCAAACTGACCCAAAGGACAAGAACCTGAAAAGATGAAAGACAAAAACTTCAGTACTGCAAATGGACAGGAACTCTTAACTTTAATGCCACGGACACTCCAGGGATTTGATTCAAGTGTGTTCTTGAATGCTCTGTGTTGTGGACTAAACGTGAGTGGTTTAACTGGCATTTTGAACGCAAAGCCTGAAAACAATCATTAAAACTTCCATAGCAACATGTGAACGCTAGGGTTTTGAATGCAGAAGCCTGAAACGCACATGTACGCTCATTTACTATGACTTTTCTTTGGAAATGGGCGCTTGAACGCACGTTCCCGAGGGCGGTGTGAACATAACGTTACAGTTTTTATCTAACATGAGGAACTGTGCTGCAGCTTACTCTCTGTTGGCTGGGTGGGCTTAGCGGTGGGCTGCTGTCCGTTCCTGCACTGGTCCAGGTCTTTTTTCAGGCGCTGGTTGACTTGTTGTCTTTTCACTACTTGCATGGTGTCAAACCGCTCCAGATCCACCAAACCTTCCTTCAGGTCCTGTAGCTGAACACGTGCACACTTGTTTACTCTCAGACATTCACTGCTTTTCATCAAGTGCAGCTGGGAGTTTCAGGATCCCTTCATGTTTGTGTGTCGGTCCAATGACCTGAGCAACATCCACACAATGTCTAGAACAGCAAAGAGATGTCAGGACTTCTGAACCTCCTCCTGAAGACGTTTTGAGAAGATCCTTTAAAGACCCTCTCCAATTGTGATAGTGTTTTTGGTGTTTTAAACATTTTTATCATGATGGCTGACATATATAAAGTAGTTTAAATTAAAACCCCATTTCTGAGTATTTCTTTATTCAAACCGCGATGGATTAGGAGCAAACAAAAACCCATGGTGTGAAGAAGCTGCTGTTTGTGACTGCCATGAGCGGGCCAAAGCCTCCTCACCCCCTCATGCTTGTCTTCGTTTTCATTGGGTTGGTTGCTCCGGAGCATGCAAACAGAGCTCTCAGCGACAGGGGGGAAAGGGGGCGGGGTTGCTCCAGTCCCGCCTATGACTCAGAGGCAAATTTCTGATGAGCTACTGCAGAAAATATGCCTTAAAAAGTGAGGACGGCTTTTTAATTTTGTCTAAAAAAAGCATAATCCTGATTAAAACACAATTAAAACCTGGGGGTGAAATGATTAATCGATAAATTGGTCTATTTCCTACAATCCGACCAGATCGATCTGTCTGAGACTAGTTGTTAATAGAATCAAATTGAATCAACCTAATGGTTTCAAAATTAGATACATTAATTATGTTTGAAAACACAATTTGGATTGAGACATAGAAGGTTTATTTTACCATAACATAAAAACGACCGAGCGTCATCCCAGCAGACAACACACACATGATGCAGCAAAAACTGATCAACCATCTTCAGTCCAATGTGAGGAAACACTTTGAATTTGCAAAGTCATGTGACCATACAGTCTGGTAGAATGTTCTACTAATGTTCTCGATATGAATGGAATCGTTCTTAAAACTAATTACTCTGGACTTCAAATGAGTTGATTTTTTTCAGTTTTTAACCAAAGCACGTCATTTTTGTGAATAAGTACTCTCCACTAAATACTCCTGTTGTTTATTTTACATTTCTATTGTAAAATTGTTCTTTAGTTGTTTTTTCCATGTGACGCCTGAGTTTCTCTGATGACATCATTTCTGCAAAGCACTGATAGTTCTGCCTCAAACTGAATCATCTTCTGCCTCCATGTGTGTCACTGATCACTGATGTCTGAGATCTGGAACAAATATGGTTTAAAAAACAAAAAGGAGCCGATCACAGAAGGAGTGTCTGAAAACAATTCAACAACACAGTGATATCTACATATCTTAGGACAGCCAAGGTGATTACAGGTGAAGCAGTGATGGACCTACCAGCTGGGTGGTGTTTTCAACCAGTTCCTGGTTTCCCCGGATGGAGCCGTTTAGCTTGTCCATCAGCTGCTGAATCTCTACGAGTTCATTCTCTAAGACGTGCAGACTGAGAGCGCTGTACAGATCTCCGTCATGCTCTTCCTCCAACTCCACCAGATCCTCCATCAGCTGAGGCAGGCGGCGCTTCAGACCCAGCAGGAGACTCTCCATGTGGAAGCTCTGTGAGGACAGTCAGGGTTAACGTTCAGGTGCAGAAACTCAGTGAAGAAGGAGTCCGATGTGACGTACACTCTGTGGGGTGATCCTGGAGTTACAGCTGGAGGCGTCGTCCTGGACTGTGTTGAGCTTGTCATAAGGAAATGCTTGGTTTAAGTTCACCAGCTCACACTCACATTTAGATGGAGCCTAGAGCAAAGAAAAACAGCTTTTATTAGAACACAAATCTCTGAAAAGTTTCTAATCAGAGGTCTCACCTGCTGGCTGAGGGTGAGCAGAGCGCACAGAGGCAGGAGCACGGACAGTTTCATGGTGGATCCCAGCAGAGCTGCTGCGTGTGAAGCGGCGACTTCAGTCGTTCTGAGTCTGTTGTGTTTGCGTGCTGCTGTAGTCATGAACACCTCAACATCCCCAAAAGCCGGACATCCGCAGTGGCTTTCACTTCCCCCTTTGCTGCCGGGATTGCAGCAGAAACGTTCTTAATTGATCAATAAAAAGCTTCTGATGAAAATTGTGGAAGTCCCTGCACGTTTCTGAGCTGCTGACTCAGATAAAACAGTTTGAGGAACGTCCAGATCAAGAAACAAAGATGTTCAAACGTGAGAGGTTGCTGTCACGCAATCCTCAAGGTTGAGCAAGAACTGAGGCCAGACAGAAGGACAGAAACAGAACTGATGTCTTACTCTGCTGTCCTTCTGTGGGGATATTACAAGAGCCAATCAGACCCCCATAGCTGCACTGGACATCATAGACCTCGTTACTCATTACTCCTGGTGTTTTGTCCCTCGGGGGGGTGGACTAGTTTTTGTCTAAAGGTGCATTCAAACTGAACTCAATTCGCGTGACAAATTTTCATTGTACGACAAATTCACTGGTCGTCGCCTGTTAAAAAATGTGTTCCTTAGCGGCCGCATGTGGGAGGAGCTACCAGCTAGTACATTTATGATACCTTTGTCTGTAGATATCTCACTTAGAATGTATGAAAGACACAGATGATGTTTATAAATAAGTAAGGTTTATTTATTGTGAAGAGTTCTACAAGAGTTCTGTCTGTGACAGCTGCTTCCACGGTGTTTCTGTGTCTCTGTGACTGAGCTTGAAGGCTCACTGACTAGTATTAACCCGAGGGAAAAGAAAAAGTCGGAGACCCTTTTCCTTTTTTTTAATGTCTGGATGAGGCCAGACCCAGCAGCCTCCACACCAGTGTCTCTCTTTCTCTCCCAGGATATGGAGCGAGTGAGCTCCGCCGCGGGAGTGTAAGCCGCCGATCTGTCCAGAGTGTATTCCGCCTTCGCCCCAAAGTAGCTGCGTGAGCTCTGCAAACCTGCAGCTCCAGCGGTTGATGAAAAAGATGGAAGGTCAGGACAAAAACGCTCGCTTTGGATTAATATTCTACCCGCTGATCCAATCACTGAAAATATCACTTGCTCAAAGGTGAGTTCCTGATTGGCTGATGAGACGCAGCGACCTGTCAAACTTCAGATATAGACATTTTTGCCACGCCGCCCATTTCACACATCATCACTCAAATCAAGCTGCTGCCAGACTTTCACGTCACGTTCGTTGCTCATAAAATTGCAGTTTCCACGTTCCTGATTTTGTATCACTGAAGAGGGCTTCAGACTTTAGTTTATTTTGACTCTGTTTCATACTTACATTCTGATGCATTTATATTTTCACTATATTCGATTAAGATATGGAGCAGGTGGAAAATCATTTCGAGTTTACTCTTCTTTTTTTGTTTAGGCTTTTGAAACACAAAAAAACCCTGATGTACACCCTACCTCATCTTGTCTGCACCTTTAATTGACTATAAACTTATTTATATAGATGTGAGCATCTTCAGAAAAACTTTGTATTTGAAAAAACAAGCTAAAACAACGTGAAGCTGTATCTCAAAGATCCCAGTTTATCACTTTTTAAAATACCAAACCACTAAAATCGAGTCATTGGCTGGAGAAGTATAACTCTTGTTACAGTTATTGTAGACAGTCGCAAGAAAACTGCCCCACACAGTTGGAGCTTGATCGCATGATTGCGGTAGGGATGCGATACGATTGATACGATGGCCGATCCCCATCAAGTCTGAACTGGCCTTGTTTCAGCTTTCACAAAGAACTGAAGTTCCTGAGGGAAATTCTGAGTTCATAGGTGTGATTTCTGCTGTAATGTAAGACAGTTTTTATCAAACCTCTGAATTTAAGAAATGTATGAACATTGTCATACGATTCTTTTTTTAGTGCGATCATATAATCATGAATTAATCGTGATTCATTAATGTCATTAATTGATTTTAATATTTTTCACCTAATAATTGATGTGATAAGCCCGTCATTTCATAATTTTTATACTTAAGCACAAAATGTAATGTATGAGTTACAAATCACGGTTACGCACGCAGAAATCCAAAGTTGCGCACAAATCAAGATTACACATGCACAAATCAGGGTGAGTCTATTTTCTCTCCATAGTTTCCATCTTTACTTTTGCACATCTAAGGGGGAGTTTTTTAATCTAAAAATAAATAAATCAAATCTAACGTTCACTTTTTGTAGTAATCCAAAAAATATGTCCTCTAATTTCTTATTAATGTCATAATACCCACTGACAAACTTCATTCTACAGCTTACAGAAAAGAACTGAATGTTTTTATATTTTCCTTTGATCTGATGAATTTGATCATCCTGAAACTGGGATGAAGCAGAAGAGAAAGAGAGAAGATCATCTAAGAAGAAGGAAATGAAACACGAGGATGTGACGGGAGGAACTATTTTGATTTTAGACTTTGTTTCTTTAAAACAAATGTTTATTTCATCATGTGGAGAAAAAACGGATTTGAAGATTTTTCCATCTGAAATGATGCTTTGTTGATTTTCTCAGTCACTGCGCACGCTGGAGCTGTTACCATGGTAACACAACACACCGCATTTTGAATAGTCCAGTTTTTGTCAAAACAATTTCAACCTAAGAATATAACAGGACTGAAGTTCTAATAACTGATTTAATATCATTTTTTTTCTGTAAATATTGGGCGTACAGACAGATGGATAAAAATGTGTTTTTCAGAAGCCAAAAGAATTTTTATATAACAAATGATAATTAAATTACTCATCAAGAACTGAATCCTAAACATTTGTGAAATCCTTAGATTTTCCCTCACAGAGTTGTCATGTTGCCTACAGCTGAACATAGCAGAGAAAGAGAAAGATTTAGAAAAACATTCCCTTTAAATTATAAATGCATCCCACAGTTTAAAAGCCTGAAATCAAGTTTTACTTTTATGTAGGTTTTTTTAATCAGTTTATTTGAAAGAATATTTAAAGAACCTAGCATCTCAAAATGTGATATATTTTTTAATGTTTGACAGAAGCCCAAATAACCTCTTTTCAAAATAAAAGCTGCTCTGTGCCAAACAGGATCATCTCAGTCCAGCTCTGGGCAGAAACTAACGTAAGATAATCTGTGCTTTTAACTCCTAAAAGATCAAACTTTTTACCAAAGTTTTTCTTTGCATATAAAATCTGTTCATTCTGGAGGTAGAGTTGAGCAAACAAGACGTCTTCAGGTCAACAGGATGTAAAAACCTACATAGTTTATCATTTATGTGAACCTCAGAGATCAATTTATACATTTAACTAATAAAAATTAAATAAATGAGAATTAAGTAATCCATGATGATATTTTATTTTTCTTTCATCTTTTTTTGTTCTTTTTGTCCTTTTTGTCCTCAGCAGTCTTGTACTGCTGGATTTTGTTATTTTAGTTTGGATCTTGGTAGTCTTAGTTTCTGGGCTTTGTTTATTTGTTTTCTTTAGATAGTTTTGGTTAGGAGGAGCTGCTGACTCTGACGGTCGACATGTCTGGGTCAGCAGTCTCTATGACTTGTTTAATGTTTGGTCAAGGAGCCACAATGGAAACATAAAAGAGCCACATCTCTGCATGAGGTTACATGCTTTGAACAAAAACAACAATATAAGTTGTTATTTAGAAGGAATGCGATGTCCTTTGCTGATAAAACTACTGATTCATCTGTTCCTGAATTATGTTAGTCACTAAAACAAATCCAGGAGAACTTCCTGAAGAGTTCATCTGTGGAAGGTCAACATATAGTATGTGACCTTTCAGGGTTCTGTTCTGATGTCCAGGAAGAAGCAGATGTTCAGTGGTCCACAAGTCAAAGAGATCTGATGATGATGATGATGACCCTCATCAGCATTGATCACAGGAACATCAGCTGTGCAGCAGACGGCTGACCTTTGTGCTCATTTCCATCTGCTGTCTCTGTCATGACAGTTCAGAGACAGACACGCCCCAACCTGTGTAGATTCCGACCTGAAATCCAGCTGGATCAAAGTTCTACCTCATAAAATTGTTTTATTATTTTCCACAAACACAATAGAAAAAAGGTATAAGAAAAAACTGAAAAAAAAGTAGAATTCCAGGAAAAATTTCAAATAGACAGCAGTGAGAAATTCTTATTTTTTGGGCTGCCTGGTGAGACTTTAGCCAGAATATTTTTGTATTTTCTTTCAAAAACATGTTGATTAGTTCATTGACAAATTTTATTCTTGTCGTTTTTATCAAAACTGTCATTCTATGTTGTAAAAACAGTTTGTTAAACATTTTTGGACTTTGTAGAGCAAAATGAGTCCCAATTTTCTAGATGGAATTTTCTGTCTTTGCATAATTTTATGTGTATTTTGTGAATATAACATGGAAAAATGACAAATAAAGGTAGTGCTACATAGGAGAGGTTGTGCTGATTAAAATGATACCAGATACGTTATTGGATAGTCTTTCAAATACAAAATACAATTCAAATAGAGATAAAAATAGAGTTTTAGACCCTAGGTTGAATGAATGAATGAATGAATGAATGAATGAAATGGTTTATTTCAAGCAATCAGGTCATAATACATACATAACATATCACTTAATGAATCCCAAGTAGATCACTTGAAAGGGAGTGGAAGGAAGCGAACTTATATAATCCCACCCCGACTCGACCATACCATTTTCTCTACATGAATGATCAATATCCAGTTCAGGAATTAATATCAAATATTAATAAAATCAGGCTAATAAGGATCATTAATATCATTAATGTAATCAAATTTCAAAGCATCCACGACAAATCATTTATATTAATCAGTAAAGAAAATTAATACCATAGTGATTGTAAACTTTTCAGTAATCATTACTGCATAGTACATACACAATAATCTAATATTCTCATAGAAAAAAGACACTTTGTGCTGATTGTATTCAAAAAACTATGATAATAAAAAAGTAATAATTAAATCATCTTCATTTGCTAATGCAGTAAAATATTCTCATAAAAAAGACAATTAGTGCAGATTGTATTTATCAAAGAATGATTACAAAAATAGAAAAAGTAATAAGTAAAAATCATCTTCATTACTTAAAGGAGAGAAAAAATCTAACTATTCTAATTAAAATATATACAATTTGTGCAGATTGTGTTAATCAAAGAATGATTACAAAAATAGAAAAAGTAATAAGTAAAAATCATCTTCATTACTTAAAGGAGAGAAAAAAATCTAACTATTCTAATTAAAATATATACAATTTGTGCAGATTGTGTTAATCAAAGAATGATTATAATAACACAAAAATAATATGTTGAAAAGAAAAAGATCAGGTTCCAAAGGATTTAAAAAAAACCTTCTAAACCATGTGTACAATTCTGTGTGTAATTTATTATTATGATTATTTGCAGATAATACACAGCTGACACAAACTCTAACTGAAAAGAAAAAAAAGGTGAATAATCGCAAATAATTTTTTTCCAGATTTATGATATTTATTTTTTTAAATCGATTCCTGGACCTAGTTTAAATAGATGATAACCCTTCATTCCTTCATTCACGTCTTTCCCATCACATAACCAGGTTTCTGGAATCATCATGACATGAATGAATTTGTTGTTGGTAATCTACTATTTCACTGGAGTTCCAGTAGAGACTCCACTAGTAAAGCTAATAATGTCCTCTTCAGGTTAGCATGTACAGTCCAGGTTTTTGTTCTCATAGACGCCTTTAAAACCCAACTCCAATGGAAACTGTGTTTTTAACATGTTCTTGTGGCATTTTTCTGATGATAGAGGACAGATTTGAAGAAATTTAAGCTTTAAAATGTATTTTTAATTATTTCTTTATTCAAGTTGTTGTGAAAGGACTAGAAAAAAAATGCTGTTGGAAAAAGCTGGAAGTTGTGGCGTAGAAACTACTACCAGCGGGTCACAGGCTCCCCGCTCTGCTCCATTCTGATGCATCCACCTGCAGACAAATAGATCCATGAACGTCTTTGTTTTCCTCATCTGATCTGGAATCTGGATCAGAACTGTACGGAACTGTACGCACCAACAATTCCACCCACAACTCAGAGGTGAATTTCTAATGAACTCCTGACGCTCTGCAGAAACTATGTCCTAGAAAACAACACAAGGTTTTAGATTTTGGTTCAACATGATATAATTATACGACGTCTGGGATTGCTCTGAAAAAGATCAAAAGATGATCAGAGTGGGACTTTAAGGATCCATCTCCCTTTGCTTTTCATATTGAAGTTTCACATTTCCTCTTTTTTTAATTTATTTCTATTAATACTTAAACGGTACTTCAATGTTTAGAGTGGTGTCGCCCAGGAAACACCAAACAAATGAAAACCAAAAACAAAAGTTTTGTCCACTCATCCTGATCCAAATCCATCATATCCCCTCTGGGTTCCCTTTTTTGTTGGTTCTGCATTTCCATTTTGTTTAATAATCAATTTGTAGTTCCTTGTCTTCCATGACATCCGGCTTCAAACAGAGCCTGTCTGCAACAGTTTGATTGACAGCGATTTAAAAGGAGAAATAATCGGAAAAAAAAAAAAGATTTCTTATTACATTTATTGTCTTTCATAAGAAAAATTCCACACATACATGTTAAAAACTCAAAGAACATGTTTATCAGATCAGCGTGAACCAGCTTATTCTGACCTGGAGAAGTGGCTTTCATAGCACTTACCTGAGTTGACCCGTACAGGTGTGGCGGGAGTTTGGGTTGTCCAGGCCTGTGGACGGTCACAGAGAGGAGGAGCTGCACTAAGAGGAGTGCAGGTCTGTTATTGGCAGTTTCCTTGAAGCTCTTACCTGAAGGGACGCTATGAAAATGGAATGTACCATTGTCATAGAGTTTGTAAGGATAATTTAAGTTACACACACTTATGATGTTTGGATGATGTCTTCATACCAGAGGTGAGACCAAGTCATTGTTTTGCAAGTCCGAGTCAAGTCCCAAGTCTTTGTCCTCAAGTCCAAGTCAAGTCTCAAGTCAAAAGCACTCAAGTCCCAAGTCAAGACCTATTATGTTTCGAGTCATTTCAAGTCATTTAAAAAACAATGTAATATTAATTACACAGATCATGTGTGCTTTTATGAACTGTATTTTGAAAGCATTTTAGCTAAATTCCCACTGAGTTGATGCATCTCCACTTCAAAAATCCAAAATAATTTCTCTATAACAAAAACTCAGTTAACCACATTTGAAATGTGGTAAGATGGAGACAGCAGGGAACCAGGGTAGTCTGGATATTTAAGGGGTCATACCATGATTTTCTTAAGCCTTTCAGAGTGAACTATATCCATATATATGATCAGAGATCACATTTGGAACACTAAAAAACACATTTATGAAATACTACCAGTTATTTTCTTCAGTTTTTGTTCTACCCAGAAGTAAAACAACTAAATTCCTGAGGCTCCGCCTGCTGCTGCGTGTGGCTGCCGCCCATTTGAATTCATTCTAGAGCCAGCAGTGTGTCTTCGTTTTTCCCTCAAAAAAAAAAAAAATATTCTTTTCAAAGATGGATGCACATACCATATATCTGCCCTTAGTAGGCCCGGCCATCGCTACACTTCTTCACAACAAAAATACACTCAAGACTGTGCCCAATGAGGGGGGCGTGGGGGGGAGGGAGGTCTTAAAGGAGTCCCGGATCTAAAGTAACAAACTGTTTGAGCTGGAACTTATTCAAGACACAACAGGAAGATATACGATATTCTGCATCTAAAATTAAAGTTTTTTGCCGATCATCATTAGCTCTGTGGAGAAATTGGTGCTGGTGTTAGACTGGGGGCGGAGCTATCAGAGCATACGCTTCCTAAAAGGGGCGGTCTCACTCTGTGACATCAGATCATGAGGACCCGCTCGTTTTCGTGGGTATGGAGGGGCTGCTGCTAACAGCGCAGTTTGTAGAGGATAATTCAAAAATTTATGAATGAATCAAAATACCGCTTTAGGGTTCTTTATGTGAGGAATGAATATTAAAATACACATAAAAGCTCAAAAAGTTGGTTTT
>NC_050517.1:6222299-6236275 GCF_002922805.2 Oryzias melastigma
ATATATATATATATATATATATATATATATATATATATATATATGAATAGTAGATCTAGGCTTACGTTTAACATTTCTGTTGGGAAATTGATTTTTTGTTGTTTGAGATACAATTTTTTTTGTATTCAGTACAAAATTTCTGTCAACTTACTTTCAAAATATCCCGGAGTAAATTAACAGGAGTTAAGTTAAATTCTGTGTTCAAGACAGTAAAGTAGGATTCAAAAGAAAAATGCTAAATGTAAAACTAAATGTGGTGTGTATATACTGTATTTATTGGTACATATATTTAGAAAGTGACTATTCACATCAAATCTTATGTATAAATATATATTGCAAAGCTATGCACAAAATATTACTTTGTTCACGCTGTACTTGAACAGGAAATACTCTGAATTCAGAGAATATTAGTATATTCATGATTAAATTCATTAGAATCAAATAAATTGTATTTATGCTGGACACATTTTTTTATCAGAAGTACACATCTCATGATAGCAGGTGAAACACTAAAATAAAGACATGCAAACTAAAAACTCATGAAGCAGTAAATGTAAATATTTTGTCAATGAAAAAGGAAGGAACAGCAAATATTCAAGAGTGAATGTAACCCCCAAGAGAAAGAAGATGTTTTTTTTCTGAAACATACCACAAAGCATAAAGCAGCAAAAGTGGTGAACTGAAAAATAGGGAAAGAAAAAACCCTCATGCAGCATCTTCGTGAATTCTATAATACGTTTGCTGGATTTATATCATTTCTATGATCGTTTGCGTCCCGCCCAGATCCCAGGTAAAGATCTGAGTGGTGGAAATGTCACAATCACCTGTTGTCACTCTGTGATTATACTGAGCTGCAGGGTGTCACAGTGCTAACAGAGTTTACAGTCCCATCCATTTAACTGCAGTCGAATCTGACTCGAGTCCAAGTCATGTGACTTGAATCCCCACCTCTGCTTCATACGGTGCTCTTTAAACACCGCTGGATGATTTTCACCAGAGCAAAAGTATGTACATTTATTTAAATTTGTTGCATTTTTTGAGTTTCATGGGTCCCTGGTTAAAGTCTCACATGTCCCAGGAATGAATGAACCAAAGGTCAAGTGTATAGTATCATTATTTATTTTTTAGGATTTTTTTCTCCTCAAATTCCTACTTTTTCAGTCATTTTCAAGCATATTTTTCATGTTTCTATGCTTTTTCCCCACTTTGTTGCATAAATCACAGTCAAATAAAAGAAAACCACTCTAATTTATCACGTGTTGTCACATCTTGATCTATTTTTATGAGAATTACTTTTTATTGGGTATTTTATATCGGTAAAAATTACCCAGCAAAAGTGATGGTGTAACTTTTTATAGCGAAAGTGTTCAAGGGTTAATGACCACGCTCAAATGCTGCTGCAGGCACGAGGTGTACATATTGTATGATGTCTCACATGATATCTAACTCTCTTATTTCTTACGGCCGGATTGCACACATTGACCCATTTATACAACCTTTACACATGTCACTCTTGACCAATCTGTACCGTTCTTAATTAACCTTTTATTCATTGTCCTGTTGTTCCTTTTAATTGCATTTTATTGTATTTTACTGTAATTGTATTTTATTTCTATTTTATTTGTTTTAACTGTATTATATTTTCTTGTATTGATGCCTTTTGGCCCAGGTCTCCCTTGAAAAAGAGATGTAAGTCTCAATGGGATTTCCTGGTAAAACAAAGGTTACATTTACATGTTGTATACATGTTTGGTTCGACCTGTCGCCTGCAGCATTCACCTGGAAAAAAATGTGAATGAGCGTTTTCTCTCTACAGGTTCACTGAGCGGTCTACAATCTGAAAACTTTCCTGTGGGTCACTCATGTGCCCCGTAGAGGTCTGCCCATGTTCCACCCACAGCGAGTATCCATCCGTAAGGACAGCTGTGACTACGGCTAACGAAAAGTGCTGCATGACGGCACAGAAGCTTCTCTCTGCAACAGAATTGGCTGAAACACTTCACTGCTGTTAAGTGTTGCTTATCAGTGCAAAGCCGCTTTTCTCCACTTTACTGGAATTACCTAAAATGGTTGAATAGGTACAGTAGTCTAAAGAAAACTCCAGAACTACGAGGTTCATGGCCTACTGATCTAGCCAGTGTAGTTCACCCGGGGGTGCTACTTCTCCATCTTTGTCACCTTCTGCAATCCTGGAGTAGGACGTGATGAGTTGTCACCAAACCAGTCATCACCAAGTCATCCCTTCTTGGACTTGATTTAAGGTCTTCCACTCTTTTCTGTAGGTCTTTAAATGTTTGGTTCCATTTGTGGATCACCATCTGTAATAATTGTCCATCCTCCATTAAGGCCACCAAGTCTTGTTTTTCATCAACATTTTTATTGTCATGACATCGCGTCATGCTTCTGACTGTTGATTCATAAGCTCTGACCTGAAATGAGTCGAATAGAGCCTGCAGGTCTCTCTGTCTTCTTCTGCTTCTTTCATGGCCTCCTGGATGAGTCCTCTTTGTGGTCTTTGACTATTTTTGCTCATGGGAAGCTTCTTCTCTGTTTAGCTTGGATCTCACCGCGGTTCCATGGAGATCCATTTTTCAAGGGGTCTCTGGTCACATGCAAGATGGCGCCAGAAATAAAACTCTAGTCGGAAGCGGAAATTTCGCAACTTAAGCTGTAGTGGAAGCGGAAATTTCCTAAACTTTAGGAAAGCCTTTCAAAAATGATATTTTCAAAACTTTTCAGAGCTATCACCGTTTAAACTTTTAAATGTGAATAAACTGTAACTGTTTAACAGTTCAGTGTGTAAGATGAGATTCAAACGGGACAGAGAACATTCATCGTTTTATTTATTTCAAGTCAATATTAACAAGTGTTCAAATATGTATAATTCCACCCGTTTGCCTCCAGAGAAAAAGCCAGTGAAATTATGCTTTCTGTCAGTGAATCAGCTGATCATGTAAGCAGTTATGGAATCTCAAGGGGAGAAAAGGTCGAAAGCTAATATCGGGGGGGGGGATTCCGGTCGAGGTCTTCCTGACAACAACTTAAAGCGCAAATTCTGTCTTTTTTGCAGCCGGCTCCGGCAGGGGGAGGGACTTCCAGCGATTCATTTTCGAGCGCCATATTTTTTCTCTGTGACCAGATTCTCTTGCATTTTAAAGTTAAACTGCCACTATTTGACACACATCTTGATGTGTGAAATGTGTTCCCCACATTTGACACATCCCCTGGGGGAGCGGTAAGATGCAGACACAGCCGCGCTCAGGCACTATTTGGTGGTTCATCCCCCAATCCAACCCTTAATGCTGAGTCTCAAGCAGGTAGGCCCTGAGTCGTTGATAGGACTCGGCCGGGATTTGAACCCACTATCTTCCAATCTAAGGGCGGACACTCTACCGCAATGCCACTGAGCTGGTTTTAAGAAACACCATTGATAGTTGGTAGAGATGGGTACAGATGTTCTTGATCCCAAATGAGACATTTCAGGATGGCAGAAACGTTGGTTTGGCTCTGGAGACTTAGAACTATTTTTTATTGAATTAGTTTGAATAATTGAGGCGAGACAAACCTCTTTCATGGCTTGAGCAGTGTTGGTCATTTCCAACACTTTTCGCGTGTGAACATTAAACTTCAGGAAGAAGCATTTCAAAGATGTTGCTCAAAAAAGGAAAAGAAAAGAGGAAACACCTAAACAGTCCACATTTATAAGGAAACTCCGATATTTTATGATTTGGGGGTTTCATTTCCACATTCTGGTTCTCGGCAGTGACTCACACACAGGTGGTTTTGGGCGGGGTTGCAGATTGAAGAAAAGAGGAGGACGGTGAAGTTCTGTGTGAGTTTATGTTCAGCTGCTGTGAAGATGCTGTTTCTGCTGCTGCTGCTGCTGCCGGTGAGTCCAGCATTTTTCTCTTTGAAACAACATCCATTCAATAAGTCTTTCAAAGTTAAGGCGGTGTCTGTGTGTGGGTGCAGGGGGGCGCTCAGACTCAGCGCGTGGTGGGAAAGAAGGAAGGCGGCTCATGCCAGTGTGAGGTGAACTCCACCTGGTGGATGTTTCCTGCCGGGAAGTACGAGGCGGTGGAGCAGCAGGTCCAGACCTGCGAGGCCAATGTGATGAACCTGCTGGCACAGGTGAGAGATGGTTTTCATTCTTATCATGGACAAAGGTGTTGGTTCTAACCCCATCAATGACGGAACCCAGAGCAATAATGAAACATCTGATGAGATTTAGGCAGCGGAGCTGAAGGTGATGTTCTGATGGAGTTCTCTGATAATGGATGTCTGATTCACTCCAACTCTTAAATGCTGCAGCTTGTTTGATTTTCTGACTGCAGATATTTTGCTTCTGCTTTTGTAAAGATGCAAACGAAAAGGGAAAGTTTTAGGGGGAAACTGACATGTTTAGAGGTTTTAACAGAAAACCTTATCAAACTTCGTCTCTTTGTGTCTCTTTACTCTGAATGTTTACTAAATCTCTGCTCATGTCTTAGTTAACTTCCATCGCGGTGCAGTCCAGCACAGCTGAGCTCCACGTCTGTTTCCCTGCAGGTGATGGTCTCCAGCGAGAGTCTTCCTGACATCCAGGCCCAGTTGAACAACGCGACGGCCCGCCTACAGCCGTTCCAGTACCTGAGCCAGCGGGGCCTGTACACAGCGCTGTCCCTGCGCCAGCTGGGCCAGGAGCTCAGCCAACTGGAGGCTGACATTGGAGTCATCCACAGGGAGCAGAACTCCCCCCAGACCCAAAAACTCTCTAAAGAGGTGAGAGCTAAAAACCCGTCAGGACCAGTGAGCTTTAAGAACGGACGCTCTGATGCTCAGCAGCTCTTTGGAAATCGACATCTTTCTTTTGTTTGTAGCCACACACAGGTTTGTGTGGAATCACTGTCCTGCACTGACACACATTCACTTCTCAAGTTTAAATCCACAGATCCTGAAAGACCCAGGAGTCCAGGATCCAATTAGATCCAATTATGTAAAATCCTTAATCCCAAATCATGGCCACACCACCACCACTGATTTCAATCAGATTTTCCTCATTACACTTCAAAAAAACTTTATGAATCTTTTTTATCACAAATATACACTGACCAGGTTCTTCATTGTATACACCTTGCTAGTACCTGGTTGGACCCCTTTTGTCTTCAGAATTGCCCTAATCCTTGGTGGCATCGGTTCATCAAGATTCTGGAAACATTCCTCAGAGAGTTTGGCCCATATTGACATGACAGCATCACACAGCTGCTGCAGATTTGTCAGCTGACCATCCATGATGCCGATCTCCTGTTCCACCACATCCCAAAGGTTCTATTGGGTTCTGGTGACTGTGGAGTCCATGTTCAAGAAACCAGGCTGAAATGATTCCAGCCTGGTGACATGGAGCCTTATCCTGCTGGAACAGCATCAGAAGACGGTTCATGTGGTCATAAAGGGATGAATGGTCAGTAACTCTAGACTGTGGTGTTGGAACCATGATCAGTTGGTACTAAGGGGCCCAAAAGGGTCAGACGTGGCTTCAGTTACCTTCCTTCTCCATTCTGATGCTTAGTTTGAACTGCAGCAGATCGTCTTGACCTCGTCTACATGTCTATATGTATTGAGTTTCTGCCATGGGATTGGCTGATTAGAAATGTGTGTCAACATTAGGTTGGACAGGTGTGCCTAATAAAGTGGCCAGTGAGTGTATGACCACCAGGAACAATGTGGGGGTCTGTGTCTTGCTCAAGGACACTTTGACACTTGGCTGGGCAAGAAGGGAACAGAACCTGCAACTTATCGATTAGAGGTCGACCGCTCTACCTCTACACCACGCCCACCCCTAAATGTCATTACTTCTTGTGTTTCCAAATGTTGGGATTACTTTAATAACACAAAAAAGTAGAAAAAGTCCTCATTGTTTTAACTGAAGCTATGGTTGTTGTCAATGTTTGTTTGCTCTGCAGATGATGGTTATCTGAGTTTCTTTTATTTTAGGATACCAGGCAAAAAAATATTTTTGCAAACGAGCAGCAGTATTCCAAAATACATCAATGTAACTAGTAGTTACTGGCACCAGAAATGAACACTGATCTGCTGCAATTAGTTCTGTTTCTATACATGCTACAAGGAAGAAGTAACCACAGAGCGTTAAATTGTGTTTTCATCCTCAGCCAGTCACGTCACTCTGAGTAAAAATGAATCTTTGTGTTTTCAGGTGGAAAAACTGCAAAAAGATGTGAGTCGGATTCAGTCGACAGAAATTGTTAACATGAAGTCTGTCAAGGAGAAGGTGCGTAACCTGAAGAACAATGTCCAGTCCTGCAGAACAATCCCCAAAGACTTCACAGGTGAGTTTCTGTTACAGGAATGAGAAGAAAAAGCAGCAGTAATGATCAATGAAGGCTCAGAAGCATCAAATTTCTGTTGTCACACTGCAACATCCCCTAGAGGCACCAGTGAATCGTCAGTGTTTCGGTGATTACAGATAACCGAAAAAAGTGCTGCATCCTCATCCTACTCTTGAATCCAGATTATTTCGTTTAAGTTTCACATCAAACTCATGCTACTCATCAAGGACGCCTGTGACAGGAGTTGGTGAATGTTTTTCATTATTGGTTTCATTAGTGTTTATAATCTGCATTTAATGTTTTTACCTGAAACAAGGTTAAAGTGTACTAGCATTGGATTAGTTCTAAGACATGAGGTAGGGGTGTGGTTTCCATATTTAGAGAGCGAACATGAATCAGATTCTCTTAAAAAAAACTCCAAAGCTCTGGGTCCTGACCAGCAGAAAAATGTCCCAACTACAAGCAGCTGAAAGGAGCTTCCTCCGTAGGGTGGCTGAGCGCTCCCTTTAGCCTCGTTTCCACTGAGCGGTACGGTACGGTGCAATTTGACACGGTATTTTGAGCATTTCCATTGTTAAATGGACCCATTAGTTCCGACCTGTACCTCTTGAGGGTCCCGAACAGGACGGTATGGGCGGAGTCAGAGTTGCCACCTGCTGATTGGAAGAAAGTGGTGATGATATTAGAAAGCACCAATATAGCACTTAGCTAGCAATTCCGTTTTCCTCTTTGTGGCTGTTTTCTTCTTAGCCGCCCGCGCTCTTCTTTCAAGCAACATTAAATTCCTGTTCTACACGTACAAAAAGTAAAGCAAGAAAAAGACGCGCTGCTGGATGACCTCCATTATTATTGCTTATCTAGTCGTTGTATCACAATGATACAATGACACGCTAGTGGTCTACACACCACGCATGCGCCATGAAATCAAATCGCTCAGTGGAAGTGAGGCTTAAGTGAGAGGAAACGCTTACCAAAATCAACTGGTCCGTCCCATACTACTCCTGCCGTACCGGACTGCTCAGTGGAAACGAGGCTTTAGAGATAGGGAGAGAAGCTCAGTCAGGGAAGACCCAGTCCAGCGTGTCTTGGGTCTTCAGCTGGTCTGGGAACATCTTGGGATCCCCCAGAGGAGCTGGAGGAAGTGACCGGGGAGAGGGAAGTCTGGGTGTTTTTGCTGATTGCTGCCAGTCCGACCCAGTGAACATTTCAATGTGGGCCCCAATGGGCAAACCCACCTGTGGCCCACCAATTCAGCCCAAAGGTAAACCATATGGGGCCCACATTGAAATGTTTGCTGGGCAGATGAGAGAAAGAAAGATTGTTGAAAGATTACTGTTAGTAATTTACAGAACTGGTGACTTTCTAGAAATCTCAACTGTGCAGCTTTTCACAGACTCTGTAATGATTGTAGGTGACTTTAATATTCATGCAGACAATTTAGCCAACAGTTATGTCAGTTTGATCATTCCGTGAAACAAAAGAAACATTTGATCGGATGCAGTGGTTGTGAAAACTCACTCGTGGTCACACACTGGTTTGTTTCTGACCACAGATGTTGATGATTCCAACAACGCTGTCAACCATGAGTGTAATCTCTCCTGGGTTTCCTTTATGCTGATCCTGCCAGCTTTAGGACCGCGCGTATTATATGCACGCAAAACCCGTTTTTGGCGTACATTATACACGGTATTTCCCAAATCGTGGCATATGTACGCATTTTACTGAGACTGGGCTGTGAAAAGTGTGTGTAAATGTGCGTAAAGACATATTTCAGGTGTCTACGTTGAAAACTCTAGCATTCACACGTAGTTTTTATGACCGCTTTCGGACTCTACGTACAACTCGAGCGGCCACTGAACACATGTTGATAGCTAAATCAGGTCAAACTTTGACCTGATTGGTCAGGTCAAATCTTATTGAGCCTCGGCTTTGGTAGTGACGTATGGAGGGCATTTTAACTTAGTGCTAATCAAGAAGAAATTAACGATCGCGGTTTGTGTCCCGACGGAATTCTATGACACCAAGTCTTTCATATATTGGAATAGAGCTGTGAGAGAAAAACCCTGGAGCAAAGTTTGAGAGATTTGCACCACTTCAACATTTCACACCAAGCCTCTTCCAACTATAGGTGGTGCACACATGCTAGTATATAGTAAAAAAAGAAAAACAAGCCCCTCCCTGCTTTTGTGAACACTATGGGCTAATTCTAAAATATCCTTTCATAGGTTGGACACACTGCAATATAATTTTGAGAAAGTGAGAAAACCTCCAAACACATACTGGCATGACACCAACAGCTCCATCTTTACTTCTGATTTGGTTTTGAACACAAATATAACATGTTTCTTATTTGTGTCATTAACTGCTGTTGTAGAGCTAATGAGTTGCAGTGCTAAAATATACTAGATTTTAAACTCTTGTTGAAGAGCTAACAAAGCCTGTACATGGCTATTTGAAAAGGTTTGAGGGAATTTCTGTGAACTTTTGCATTTCGTTTTATGTTTGAGTAAATGTTGACCCTGTTAGGTCATTTAGCAATTAGCTTTGGGCATTTTTGGCAACCAGCTTCAGCATGCAGAATTCACATTTCCATCATCACAGGTGTTTTTACACAATATTTTAAATCTGAGAATTGTTGTAAGGTGGTCAGGTCACCAATAACTCTGAAACATTAAAGCAATCTACATTTACAGTGAGTTTGTCCTGAATAACCTGTGCGGTTTGGGTGTCTTGTGGGAATGACTAACAGGATTCCTGTGGTGAATCAGAGTTTTAGACGGTTTCTCTGTGTTTACAGGTCAGAGCAGGAACTGCAAGAAGGGCCTGATGAAGGGCATCAGTGAGCCAGTCACCACAAAGATCAGCCCCTTTGGAAAGAGCTACATCTCTGGTTCCTGGGGCAAACAGGCAAAAATGGACGGTGACGAACAAAAGAATAGTTACTGGGTTCAGCCTCTGGTCAGCAGCCACATTTATGGGAACACGCTACGCATCTACCAGAACTTTGAGGACTTCATGTCGTCCTCCAGATACAGAGACTTCACCTTTGCTCCATCCCACACCCATACCAACTCCATAGAGGGCCCCAGTGCTGTACTGTACGGTGAGGCTCTGTACTATCACTGCTACCGCTCTGCAGAGGTCTGCCGCTATGACCTGAATACCAACGCCATCAAACGGGCCAAACTTCCAGGCACTGCAGAGGAATACAACAACAAGTTTCCCTACTGCTACTATGACTGCCGCAGCCACAGCGATGTGGACGTGGAGGCAGATGAAACTGGACTGTGGGCCATATACGCCACCATGGGTAACCATGGCAACCTGGTGGTGAGCAGGTTGATTTGGGACGAGGACGCTGCGGTGCTCAACGTGTCACAGACATGGGAGACGAGGCTGTTCAAGAAGGCAGTTAGCAATGCTTTCATGGCCTGCGGCGTGCTCTACGCCTCTCGTTACGTGAATGAAGACCAAGAGGAAGTCTTCTATGCCTTTGACACCGCCACAGGGAAAGAGGACAACACCCTGGCCCTGCCACTGCAGAAGGTAGCCAAAGGCATGGCCAGCCTGAGCTACAACCCAACCAACAAGCAGATCTACATGTACAGCGACGGATACCTGCTGGCCTATCAGGCGCTCTTCTGACCGCGGGCTTACATAAACTCAACTCTTGACTTTGTTCATGATCCTGTTGGGGGGAAATCATCTTTGTGTTGAGTCAAATCAGTAACAGTTTTAGTGAATGGTGTCATTTGTATTCATTCTTTAATTCTTTTAAAAAGTACATTAAACACATTGGTTTGTAAATACATCTTTCAATCAGTTCATTTATTTCGCAATATGAAAATAACCTCAGTTAGCCAGAGTGTCTTAAAGAAAAATATGAAAACTAAAAAAGAAATACTCCTCTACAGTAAAATACTAACAGAGCTTAAATGAAGATCAAAGTAAACAAAAAAAGGGAAGATAAGGTCAGAAATGAAATAGTCAAAAGATATGGAAAAGAAACTTCAAGTGGGATTTCAAATGGTCAGTGTTCTGTACAGCTCTAGTCTGTTGAAACAGTTTATTAGACAGCAGGGGAGACTGTCACGCCTACATTCTAATTTGTTGGAAGGAAACAGCCATACTGACCTCAGCGCTCTAGGGCAGTGTGGACCTGTACTAATACAGAGGTGTAAGGTGCTGCTGTCAAAAGGTATAAAAACATGTTTCTTGAATTGGACCCTAAATAAACTACCTGATTCCTACACCCCATGAGCCTTTGCGTGAATTATGGGGGAAACTTCCGGTAGACGCCGGAACTCGCATACATTTACATTACAGCTGTAGAGCCGACAGCGCAATTCCTTTTGTTTTAGATCTATAACTACATATAAATGTGGAAAAACCAGCTGTCATGTCTTAAAAGAGGCGACATAACAACTCCGGTGCCTGCTGAAATTGAGGGATTGGAGGATGACCTTAAAAAACACAAACACATTTTTAGCTACTGTTTTTAGCTACTTTCTCAATTCAGCTGCAGCAGGTGGCGAAGCTATGAACAATCTTTAAGGTTCACATCATAATTCTTTATTTATGCCTATTTGTGCTAAAAGTTCACATCATAATTCTTTATTTATGCATACAGTGCTGATGATCAATTATCTCTTCACGTGCTTGTGTTTACATGCTGCGATGAGGGATGCATCGCGCGGTGGAGCTTTTGCCCGTTTCATATTTTGACAAAGTCAGCTGCGGTTTAAACATGGGTAATTTTTGAATATCTGATACCAGGAGATTACACACCAATTACACACGAAATATCTTTTCTGCTCTTGTGACACTGCTGTCAGCAGCGCGGTTAAACTAGTTTCATATTCGACATTCATCACACATCCAGTAATGAACGGCAATATTTCTCAATCGCCTTTAATTAAAAACACCAAAAATGTGTTTCCTGAGAGATAATAAAACAATCAACATTCCACATTACTTACAGCAGCAGCTCGGGCAAAGCGCTCCGGCTCCGCTCACATTGGAGCGGCGTTTGCGGTGGTCTGCTCGTTACGTGGACCGTGAATAATGAAAACGAGTCATGTGAAACATTGATTGTTTTATCATCTGTCAGTAAAACCCTTTTGCTGTTTTATTTTTTTAGCAAAGGCGTTTGAGAAATATCACCGTTCATCGCTGAATGTGTGACGAATGTCGAATATGAAGCTAACTTAACCGCGCTGCTGTCAGGTCTCTGCAGTACCCGGCGTCTCTTCTTCCCTGGTGTTCTGGAGTAACCTGACCATAATGTTGGATATGGATTTTCCTCCGTGTGTACTTTATCCTCAAAATGAAAGATTTAAAATGTTCAGCCACATCATTCTGACTTCATCCTCGCCCGGTAGACGGTAAAATCTGTACCGAGGAGGGCAGCTGCACTCCCTCTTCGTCAGCAGCCCATGTTCACAAAACGCTCCACGAATGTAATTTAGTTTGGTTGTTGGTACAACCATGAGCTGCAAAACATGCGCCTGAACTGCACAGACATTTTTGAAAACTTTGAGGGATTAAGTAAAACACGCTTTTAAAGTTTGTATGCACCGCTAAAGCTAACAAAACCGCCACTTTCAGTGGAAACAAATAGAGACGTGTAACTTCGGGTTGCTATGCCGGAAGTTGCACCGATAATCCCTTTTACATGAGAGGCCCCCGGAATAAGGTCCATATACCTACCTTCTTTGAGGGTCCAAAGTGCTTAACAGTCACAGGGCACACACTGACACTCTGATGGCAGCTCAGCCCCAACCAATAACCACCAGGAGCGATGAGGAGTTCAGTTTCTTCCAGAGACACTTTGACCCATGAGTGGGTAAGGCTGGAATCAAACCTGCAATCTTCTGATCAGAGGCTGACCACTCTACTACTGTGCCACAGCTGACCCAAAACGGGAAGCTGGTTAAAACAGGCAAGCACTTTAGTAATTTAATAACTTTTCTTTGGTTGCATTCTGTGCAGTTTACAGACGATCCACCGATGAGTGATTAAAGGTTGAAGAGAATTTCCGTAATCAATACAACTGGGAATGAGCTAAAGCTGCTGTAGTGGTTACTAGGGCTGGGTGGATAAAATTGATTAATCGATTTGAATCAATTTAAACTTAACAGGTCAATAATGGATTCATAAAAATATTTGGTGGTTTAATCCTCACCTTAACCCTTCATGTGCTTCTGTGCGGCTAAGAAAAAACTTCTCTTCTTTTCTGCTACTGCTTGCTTGTAGCTTTGGTTGTTTGATTTTTTTTCTTATAACCTCTCATGCATCTTGCACATTCATCCCTGAGTTGAAGTCCAAAACGACGTGTTCTGCACAGCTTCATCAGGTCCAGTGGGGGTTCTACACTAAATCACTCACGGGGCGAGCCCCTCCCCAGGCGCTCCACCCCCACCCCCCATCGCCTCATCATGGAACCCAACAGGGTGGAAATATATTTAAAAAAAACTTCATACATGGAGGCTCGCAGTTAATCCACTTTAGCTGTCAAGATCCCAGTTAACTGGTTAAAGAAAGAGTTTTAAACGTTAAGGCTGCCACAAATGATCATTCAAATAATAACTACTAAAGAGTTATTTATCCTATTGTATCTTATTGCAGCAATCTTGTTTTTTTATATGAATATGTTCTGATGGGCTTTAAAGAGAAAATATTACTTGAGATTTAAGTAAAAGTCCCTAATGGTCTCAACTGAGTTCATTTTCTGCAGTGGAAATGTTTGATTACTGAGCATGTCAGATAACAAAACAAACTATTGACAGTTTTGAGGAAGAGTTTTTTTTTTTTTTTTGCTCAAGTATTAATTTGAGTTTAGGTACTATAGTTTGAAGAAGATTTTCACCTTCACGTGAAACCGTATCAATTTTTGTGAACTTGCAGGACAACCTTGAAACTCTATAAAGTTTTATCACATGTGAGTCAATCAAAGTATGAGCCGAGCTCATCTGAGGAGAAAGACACTTAGATGTAATGAACATCAGCTGTGAGACCTGCAGGAAGAACGCTTTAAAGATCCTCGTTTGTTGGCTCTGCATTTGCTGTCTGGCAACATGGGAGCTGAGTCGTTTGTGGCCCTGTTTGTTCTGGCTGTTTGCCTGAGTAAAGGTAGAGTTTTAAACTCTAAACTTGAGGATTTTAATGCAAACTTCCATAACATTATTTGTATTAATTGCGTTTCTTCAAAGGTTTAACTTTACCGATTGAAAAAGAGGATGACAATACAGATGATGAATGGCTGGGAAGAAAAAATGGTGAGATAAAGAACAAAAGCCATGATTAATATGAAAGAAGTTTGAAAACTTCCTGCTCTTTACTGGTTTCTTCTGTCAATAGGCTTTGCTTTCAGGAGTGACCTTGGTCTTCCACAGTCCCTTGATTCCAGGTTGAAAAGTCTTGATAAAGAAGGTAAGTTTGTGTAAAATAGAAATTTAATGATCGAAAACTGTCTGAGGTTCGTAAAGCCTAACAAGAAATGAAAGTGAATCTTGTTTAACTTCAATTCACTTAAGTTGAATTCAACTTGCATTCGTACAATTTTCCTTTCAGTACAACTGAAAACAAATGAGGTGGAAGCCAATTTCATTAGCTTAGACGCCGCCAGCAACCAGACTGTGTCCGACGCCG
>NC_050517.1:6239326-6240114 GCF_002922805.2 Oryzias melastigma
CGTAGCAAACCAAAATACTGTCACTTGTCAGTGAAAGTGTACCATGAGTGCACTACGGTTCAGTTCAATAGGTTTATGAAGTGGTTCAACTTCATGACCCAAATCCTCATGATGACAGTGAAGGACTGTTTGTAATGCTGATCGTTTCCTTTTTAAATTATAACTTTTCTACTTAAAACTTTAACATCTTAGGTGCCATGCAGTGACAATCTTAAAGTTTTGCTAACTCATTCCAGAAGAGTTTAAAAAACGTATGTTTTAGGCACTTTGATATTATGACAAGGTCTTGCTTGGTACACTAATGAGTTCTCGTCCCCTAATACTCCACTACATTTCACATCCTGGTCCATCAGAACACAAGAGTCTTAGTTCACATAAAAAACACAAAAACTCTAGGGTGTTTCAGTCAGTGTAAATGCTCATCCACTTTCCATGAACCAAAGGGAGTACAGGATCTAAACCCTGTGCTTTACCAGGAGAGGAGAACATTTTTAAAAGTAACCCACAATGCCAAAAAAAAGAATCACAAAAAAGTTTTGTGTTTAATAAGACCCTTGGAAGATGCAACTGCTTATCGCCATTTATTTTCTTGCTTTGTCCTTCCTTATTAGAGGTATTTTTGTCAGTACTGACCCCAAACAAGCAGCTGTTGAAACTGTGATTTTTGTTTTCCTTTTTTACTTTTAACAGCTTTAGTCTTTATTTGGCTGGGTGGCTCAGTGGGCTAAGTGAAGGGATGACACCCAGGAGCCCTGGGTTCGATTCCCAGGGTTGTCCACTGATCCCCA
>NC_050517.1:6243112-6244310 GCF_002922805.2 Oryzias melastigma
GCAAAACTACCTCTTGGTGATGGATTTGTGATGAACATTTAACTTAAAGGCTTATGGTTTTATGAGCTATGATGCATTTTACCCACTTTGCAGTACCTGGCAGCCCTGCTGTCTGCCAGGTATTGCAAATGATTGGTGTTGAGTAATATATTACTAGATTGCCTGTTTGCTGTAATAGACAGAGACCTGTGATTTTAGGCACTGTCACATAAAGAGAAGATGGCAACAGAGGGAAGCAACATCACAATACCAGGACTAAGTAGTAAAAAAACTAGAATGGGTTGGGACTGTCTAAACACTATAGTTGCACGCACACACCTGTTGGCCAAAATAGTCTCCACATTTAAACTAAACATAATGTACTCAATGCAACTGTAACTTCAGCTCACATGCTTCATCATACAAACCCATTCAGATAAAGCCTTTCATTCTGTCACACAAACTATTGGTGTAAGGTGAGCTGACGCCTGTGCTCAGGTGAGTGTTTATGTTTCGCTGAGGTGGATAGCGATGGAATGTACTCAGGGGGAGAACACCCGGCCATCCCCACGCCAAGACCCCTGCCGGGGTAGCAGCTGCAGCCCGGACCCCCAACACCTGCCATGGAGCGGCGGAGAGAGACCGCCCACCGGGCAATCCTGCCAAGCACCCAGACCAGAGGACCCCCGTACCCAAGAGCAGGAAGGCACAGGAACACAGAGACTCCAGGCCCCAGCCAGAAGAGCAGCCCCCCCACCCCACCAGGACCCCACCTCTGGAGAGCCCCCCTACTCCCGAAGAGCAGCCCACCACCACCCAGCGGCGCCGAGCATCCCCCTGCCCTACACCAGGTATGAGCCAGGGCCCCCCAAGGGCGACCTACCCCACGCTCCAGACAACCGCCCGCCCCGCCGCAAGAGGTGCAGGGGGGGAGCAAGGCAGGGGCCGCCCACCCTCGCCGAGGAGAGGGGCACCCAAGAGAAACGGAGGCCCCAAGGAGTGATGTAAACAAGGCCCGACCAGGCACACCCACTGATGGAGTTAAGGAGAGGACTAGTTCTCAAGAGCAAGGACCGGAACCCGCACCACGAAGACCTGGACACCCCCAGGCTCCGATGTAATTTGATCCCCTAATAGATCTTAAATCTCGGGGATCCCACTCCCGGCGTGGGGAGGAGACCGCCGGGCCCAGGAGACCAGCACCCAAGAGACTAGACCA
>NC_050517.1:6244399-6250547 GCF_002922805.2 Oryzias melastigma
TGTATATTTGTGGTGTTAGAGGTGTGTGTGCTAAAGGGTGCAGTTAAAATTGGTGAGAAGGCCTTAACAGGGCATCTCCTGATTGCTCCCAGAGATACCCCGTCACCCTCCCACCAGCAGTCTTACATGTTTATGGTCTGGTTAAAATTGGCGGGGGGGGCACTGAGAGGACATCGACTGTTTGCTGGCAGTGATGTCCAAGCAACTAAAGTAGATACTAATCCTCCCTCTATATCGATGGCACTCATGTCACCAAGCACACAAAGTGACGGTGAAGCTGTGATAGAAACATTAAGCCAGACTGATAGATCAGTACAAACCTGTTGCCAGAGAGCCTGGACAGGTGTGCAAAACCACAGTGCATGCATGTAACTGTCAGGTAAGTTACTATCGCAGTGCTCACATATGTCTGATCTTCTGAGACCCATCTTGAACATCCTCTGCCCAGTATAATAAATTCTATGGAGAGTTTTGAATTGGATTAGTTGTAAGTTTGGACTTTTAGTCAGTTTAAAGGTGTTTAGACACATTTCTGTTCAGAAGCTTTGATCTGTGCTGCTACTCAGGTCTGCATCCCATTTGGTTATTGGAATTGAAATGTTATTATCTAGGTTGCATAAGAGTTTGTATATTTTGGAGAAAATCTTATTCATTGAAATTTTAAAGTAAGAGATAACTAGTTCTGGTAATTTTAAGTCACTATCGTTGTATTTAACTTTTTTAGTAATTATAGATTTCAGTTGCTGGTATTCCAAGAAGGGATTTATTCCATGTTTATCGTGTAGTTCCTGGGGTGTTATAAATCTTCTATCAATGATTAGGTGCTCTAGTAGTGTTACGCCCCCTGCTTGCCAAGCTGGGAAGTGTAACATCTTTTTGTTTATTAGGATGTCTGGGTTGTTCCAGATGGGTGTCATTTTACACGGTACGACAGAGGACTTGGACACTTTGAGAAAATCCCACCAGGCTGTTAAGGTGGTACTTATGTTAGTACTTTGGAAAGAATCGTGTTTTTTTATTGTTTGGCTGATAAATGGTAGATCTGACAGTTTGATCTTTCCACATAACTCCTGTTCCAAGTCCATCCATGAGTTATTTTCTGGATTATTTCTTGACCATTTTAAGATGTACTGTAATCTGTTAGCATTATAATAATTGTTGAAGTTTGGTAATTCTAAGCCTCCACATCTTTTTGCCGATTTTAGAGTTTTAAGGCTGATTCTTGCTGGTTTATTTTTCCAGAGAAAGCTGGTTATGGCTGAGTCTAATGTTTTAAACCATTTTATTGGAGGTTGTGTGGGAATCATGGAGAATAGATAATTAACTTTGGGCAAAATGTTCATTTTAATTGTGGCTACTTTGCCCATAAGCGACAGGGGCAGGTTGACCCAGCGAGTTAGATCGTCTTGAATGTTTTTCAGTAATGGGGTATAATTTAGCTGCACCAGTTCTGATAGTTTGGGAGAGAAGTGAACACCTAGATATTTGATATTGCCTGATTTGACCGGTATTGAGAGTGATTGCTCAGCGTTACTGTTTAGTGATAATAAAACTGATTTATTCCAATTAATTGAATATTCTGAGATGGATGAGAATTCGTTAATAATCGTTATCGTTTCACTTATAGAACATGATTTATGTAAAAATAGTAATATGTCATCCGCATAGAGACTAATTTTATGATTGCCATGTTTTGTTTTAACTCCTTTAATGTTCTCATTCTGTCTTATTGCTGCAGCCAGAGGCTCGATGAATATTGCAAAGAGAGAGGGGGAGAGTGGACAACCCTGTCTGGTTCCTCTTCCAAGAAAAAACCTGCTGGACATCTGTTTGTCCGTTCTGACTGAAGCATTTGGGTTATGATATAATATTTTAATCCAATCAATAAATGATTCTCCAAATCCAAACTTGTGGAGGGCAGCGATGAGAAACTTCCAGTTGACTCTGTTGAAAGCTTTTTCAGCGTCCAACGAGAGTATGTTCATTTCCTGTTTTTTAATAGTGGCAATGTCTATGACGTTAATAAGTCTGCGGACATTGTCACTCGATTGTCTACCTTTAATAAATCCAGTTTGATCATGGTGAATTATGTGGGGAGTGATTTTTTCTATTCTCTGTGCTAATGCTTTACAAATAATTTTAATGTCTGCATTGATCAGTGGCAAGTGGGTTTTGTGCACAAAGACCTGAACCTCCGTCCTGAGGGAAGGAGACTGAAAAGTGTGTGACCTGGATGTGAAGGGTCTGTCGAGATTCTTCCAGCTCTCTTCCTGAACCTGGACCGGTATAAGTCATAAATGGAGGGAAGGTCGGAGCCAATAATCTTCTCAGCAGACCTGATGGTTCCCTGCAGTCTGTCTCTGTTGGTTCTGGTTGCAGATCCGAACCAGACTGTGATGGATGTGGTCAGGACAGACTGGATTATTGCTGTGTAAAAGTTAATCAGCAGCTCCTGAGACAGGTTGAACTTCTTCAGTTGTTGTAAGAAGTACAACCTTTGCTGGGCCTTCTTCCGGAGTGTGTTGATGTGCTGGGTCCATTTAAGGTCCCGTGAGATGGTGGACCCTAGGAACCTGTAGGAGTCTGTTGGGGGGACTGATCTGCTGAGAGTTATGAGTGGAGGGGGTGGGAGTGGAGGGTTCATCCTGAAGTTAACTGTCATCTCCACAGTCTTTTGTGGGTTCAGCTCCAGATGGTTCTGGCTGCACCACACAGCCAGCCGCTCCACTTCTCCTCTGTATGCGGACTCGTCACCATCCCGGATGAGTCCAATGACTGTGGTGTCGTCCGCAAACTTCAGGAGCTTCACTGAGGGGGCTCCTGAGGTGCAGTCATCGGTGTAGAGCGAGAAGAGCAGTGGGGAAAGAACATACCCCTGGGGGACGCCAGTGTTCAAGGTCCGGGTGCTGGATGTGATGTGACCCACCTTCACCTGCTGCCTCTTGTCAGTCAAGAAGCTGGTGATCCACTGACAGGTGGAGGGAGGCACAGTGAGCTGGGTCAGTTTGAGATGGAGGAGCTCAGGGACGATGGTATTAAAGGCAGAGCTAAAGTCCGCAAACAGGATCCGTGCATAGGTCCCTGCGGAGTCAAGGTGTTGCAGGATGTAGTGAAGAGCCATGTTGACCGCATCATCCGCTGACCTGTTTTGCTCTGTAGACAAACTGCAGGGGTCTAGCAGAGGGTCAGTGATGTCCTTCAGGGGCCCCAGTATCAGGCGCTCAAAGGATTTCATGACCACGGAGGTCAGGGTGACGGGTCTGTAGTCATTTAATCCTGTGACAGAAGACTTTTTGGGAACTGGGATGATGGTGAAGTGTTTGAGACAAGCAGGGACCGCACACATCTCCAGAGAGCTGTTGAAGATTCTGGTTAAGATGGGAGCCAGCTGGTCAGCACAGACTTTCAGGCAGGACGGCGACACTCCATCAGGTCCTGGAGCCTTCCTGATCTTCTGCTTCTGAAACTGCTGACGCACATCTTGTTCACAGATCCTTAGTGCTGATGTGTGGTCGGGTGTGGGAGAGGTTGGGATTGCAGGTGGGTTCTGTGGGGTGGAGATGGTGGGGGAAGCGGGAGGTGTAGTCCTTTCAAACCTGGAGAAGAAGTCGTTGAGGTCTTCAGCCAGGCGGTAACTCTCTGCAGGGCGGGGAGATGGTCTCCTGTAGTTGGTGAGGGTCTGCAGACCTTTCCAAACTGCAGTGGAGTCGCTGGCAGAAAAGTGGTCCGTCAACTTTGCAGTATAGGTCCTGTTTGCTGCCTTAATCTCCTTTGTCAGCTTGTTCCTGATCTGCTTGTACAGGTCCCGATCCCCGCTCCTGTAGGCCTCTTCCTTGTCCTGACGAAGTCGCCTCAGCTTAGCAGTGAACCATGGTTTGTTGTTGTTGTATTTGCAGAAGGTTTTGGTCTGCACACACATGTCCTCACAGAAACTGATGTAGGATGTCACGGCATCAGTGAGTTCATCCAGCTCTGAGGCAGCAGCTTCAAAGACGCTCCAGTCAGTGCAGTCAAAGCAGGCTTGTAACTTCATCTTTGACTCATCCGTCCATCTCTTCACGGTCTTCACTACAGGCTTAGCTGATTTCAGCTTTTGCCTATAGGTGGGGATGAAATGAACAAGGCAATGATCGGAAAGACCTAAAGCAGCGTGGGGAACAGAGCGATATGCGTCCTTTATTGTTGTGTAGCAGTGGTCCAGAATGTTTGAGCCTCTGGTAGGACAGGTTACATGCTGTTTATATTTGGGTATTTCAGCTTTAAGATTTGCTCTGTTGAAATCTTCGAGAATAATCAGCAGAGAGTCCGGATGGGTTTTTTCAACGTCTGTAATCTGGTCAGCGAGTTGCTGTAGCGCCGCTGTTACGCACACCTGTGGTGGAACGTACACAGCGACCAGCACAAACGAGGAGAACTCCTGCGGCGAGTAGAAGGGTCTACAGTTTATAAAGAATGATTCCAAATGCAGGCTGCATGTCCTCTTAAAACTGTGACATCCGTTCACCAACCTTCATTTATGAAGAAACACATTCCTCCTCCCTTTGATTTTGTTGCAGTCTGTGCGGTGCAGCTGGAAGCCCGGCAGATGTAGTGCGGTGTCGGGGATGTGTTTACCGAGCGAAGCACAGGGCGGAGGAGCAGCGAAACTCAGAGCTGTTGTTTAGGAGAAGCAGCAGTTCGTCCACTTTGTTAGCTAGGGAGCAGACATTTCCCAGGTGTATCGCCGGGAGAGCGGTGCGTGAACCCCGCTGCCTTAGTTTCACGAGCGTGCCTGCACGTTTAATGCTTCGGCGCCTCTGTCTAAGTCCGCAAACGGCTGCCGCACTTCCGATCAGAATCTCCAGAAAACTACCTGACTGGGTAAAAACAGGTGAAAAAAGTCCAGCACTGGATTGACCAATGTGCAAAAGCTCTTGTCTGCTAAAAGTGACCGCAGAGGGAGAGTGGAGAGCAGCGCTAAAAGGAAAAGTGACAAGTACGAGAGAGCACAGAACCGAGGCAGCCATCCGCGGCGCCATCATACATCAGACATACATCATATATAATCAAAGACCAGCTGTTTTACCATTAAAATTAAACACAAATCTGACTCTTTTTTTGCTTACTGTTGATAAAAAAAAGAATACATAAAAAGAATAACAGTAAATAAAATGGAATCTCTAACTAGCTTCTTAGCTGCAGCAGAGTAACACATGCTGAGATAACAGGCTCTAATGTGATTTGGATTGAGACTTTCCTGGTTACAAAGAGGGTGTTTTGATCATAAGCAACATTTGAATAACTTTGCATGGAAATATTGATTCAGCCAGTTACACAAATATAATAGTGTTTACATTTGTGTAAATCACATAAGATTGAACAGAGATGTCTCAATGAAAACTGTCTGTCTACATTTTTCAAAATCAAACATTTTAAAAGTCTACTTTTGTCTGATGTTTCTGCTTGTAGTGTCCAGTAGGGGGCAGTGTCTGATGAACAAGAAACAATGTTTTTGACTGTGAAAAGAAGACAACGTTTCAGAAAGAAGTCAAACACTGTTGGAGTGTGTTAACAGAGAACTCTGATGAAGAGTACGGAGCATCAAAATGCTGGGTCTCTATGTGTTCCTCAGGCTGTGCTTCAGCGTCTACTCTCAGGTGCGATCCCACAACTGAGCGGCACGCGGGCTTTGACCTGCTCCGTTTCCGATCTGGGCCGATTCACCCGTCCTTAGACGATCTGGTCGTCCCGGGCTCCCCCAGAAAGACCATATCGATACCGAACTGAGTGTGGACCCTGATCAGCATAGTCCACTGCAGCTCAGAGCTCCTGAGCTCCAACCATCCTCCAGCCTCAGCCTCAATGACACTTGGATTACAGACGCACGCCACCACACCCGGTGGGAAACTCTCCACAAATCAGCTCTTTGACCAAGACGGTCGTCTGTCACATATGAGAGAAGCTTCTAGAAATAAATCCTCAGAGTTTCTGTTGTTATCAGCTTTATCAAATTATATTTAAAATCAGAAGAAAAAAAACACGTCTGTTGGTTTTTCATCACTTTCAATCGTTTTATTATTATTTACTACAAACATCAACATGACAAAAGCCAAAAACACTAAAGAGACAAAACAAAGAACCTTAAATGAGTAAAGACAAGAGTTTGGCG
>NC_050517.1:6250647-6252536 GCF_002922805.2 Oryzias melastigma
ACCTGTGCTGCAGACCGTACTGGTTGAAGTGGAAGGAATGCTCAATGCTAAGCCCCTGGGATACATCTCTTCCGACGCTGCTGACCCAGATCCTGTCACCCCAAACCTGCTGTTGATGGGACGTCGTGACGCTTCACTCCCACAAGCTGTCTATGCCTCAAGTGATCTTCTTACCAAAAGACGGTGGCGTCACAGCCAGATATTGGCCGACCATTTCTGGTCCAACTTCATTCGTCGCCACCTCCCTGATCTTCAAAGGCGTTCCAAGTGGCACAGTGACACTGACAATCTGACGACTGGTCAGGTTGTGATGGTGGTTGATTCTCAGCTACCTAGAGCTCTTTGGCCAGTTGGAAGAGTTGTGAAGACCTGCGCTGGCTCAGACGGAAGAGTCAGGGCAGCTGAAGCCAAGATAAAGGGACACACCTACCTCAGGCCGGTTGTGCGTCTAGTACGACTGCCAGCCTGGGAGGATGAAGATGACAGCGTTTAAGCTAGACTTTCCTTTAAGATTCAAATTTGCTAAATTTGGGGGCGGCTATGTAGGAAAGTCTCTTATATTTATTAGGTATTTTATTTTGAAAGACACTTATTGACGTCATTTCCTTTGAGTAAGTTTCTGTTTTGAGACTGCACCCCCACTTATGATGCTGCTGCCGTGTGCGTTAATAAGCCAAAGTAAGTCTTGATGTATATATTTTCAGATATTCAGTTAATATTACCTAATCATTCCTTGATTCAGCATATTTTCTTTGCTTATTTCTGTTTTTATGCTGTGGAGTATTTCTTTTCACCGTTAATTGATGATGTTGTGTTAATAGACTTTTATTAGAACATCGTATGCTTTCCTGCTCTAAGTTTCCATTTAAGTATATTTATTTAAGTGTACTTGAAGTCCGTTAATTTATTTTCCATGATTGTGTTGTCGAATTTTTGCCGCTTTCCCCGACATGCGCTCCGTGTTTAATAAACGGATTCTGTTCATGCGCTGTTCACGTGCATCCGCGTAATAATATGGTTTTCATTCTTGCCCTCTAGAGCAGTGGTCCCCAACCACCGGGCCGCGGACCGGTACCGGGCCGCAGACCAATTGCCACCGGGCCACGAAAGAATTTAAGGACTTTTTTTTTTTTTTTTTNTGTCTGCAGGCTGAGCAGAACTGACTCCTGCAGGATCACAGGAAGAAACTGTTAACTTCCTGTTGTAATTTCTCGCGAGACTCTGTTCTATGGCGAGATCTCGGCACTTTTCGTTTTGGGCGCGCTCTGCCCTGTGATGGCATGTGATGAACGGGAGAGGAATAAAAGAAGTGCAAAGGAAACGAACGTCATGTTTGTTGGATTTTTCATGGTAGCAGAGGATGGTTTCCAACTATAGAATACCGCCGAAGTTGGATGAAACAAGATCATACGAAGGCTGGAAAAATGAAGTCGCGATGTGGAGATTGGTTACGGACTTGGATAAAAAGAAACAGGCGCTCGCCGTGGCGCTCGGGCTCGAAGGACGAGCCAGAGAAACGGCTTTGGAAATATCCGCGGATGATCTGAACAAAGATAACGGTATGGAAACTTTACTTGGAAAACTGGACTCGATATTTTTAAGGGAGGAAAAAGACCGAGCTTATGAAGCATATTCCCACTTTGATTCAATATCTAAAGAAAATGCGATGTCCATGGCGGATTAAAAGAGTTTGAACAATATACAATCGGATGAAACACTACGACATGAATCTGCCGGATGCCGTTTTGGCGTTTAAACTACTTGACACAGCCTGTCTTGATGAGAACAGCAGGCAACTCGCTCGCACAGCGTGTGCAGATTTAACATTTGCATCCATGAAGTCTGCATTAAAACAGATTTTTGGAGGGAAAAGTACAGAAGCAAGTAAA
>NC_050517.1:6253795-6254726 GCF_002922805.2 Oryzias melastigma
AACACAGATTCTGATGTACTGATCACCAAAGATGTTTCTTTTGATTCTGCTAAAAAGCAAGAGTTTGTAAACTGCCGAAACAATGGTGTTTATGAAGAGGTTCCAGATGATGGTCAAAAATGCATCTGCACTAGATGGGTGTGTACACTGAAAGAAACTACAAATGGTATTGTTTCCAAAGCTCGCCTTGTGGCCAGAGGTTTTGAAGAATCAAACATTCATGAGTTACAAAAGGATTCTCCTACATGCGCATCAGAATCACTGAGATTACTTTTGGCTGTCATCTGTCAGAACAAATGGAAAGTCCATTCCATGGACATTAAGTCTGCATTTTTGCAGGGAATGCAGCTCTCCAGAGATATTTACATTCGTCCCCCATCTGAAGCAGGGTTAGACAATGTTTTGTGGAAACTAAAAAAATGTGTTTATGGACTTGCAGATGCATCTCTCTACTGGTACAACAAAGTTAAAGAACTCTTGTTTACCACAGGTGGTAAAGTATCACAAGTTGACCCTGCTGTGTTTTACTGGCAGGATGAGGAGTGTAAGATCACTGGAGTAATGGATGTCATGTTGATGACTTTCTTTGGGGCAGGATCAGAGCATTTTGAAGTTACTGTTATCCCTGTACTCAAATCTGCTTTTCACGTGGGTCGTGAAGAGCATGAGAGTTTCTCTTATGTGGGGATGGAAATCGCTACTGTGAATGGTATGGTACATGTACATCAACACAGTTACATTGAAAATCTCCAACCAGTTCATTTACAGCCAGCCCGAGCTCAACAGAGAGATTCACACTAAACCAGATGGAAAAAGAAAAATTCAGGTCCAAGATTGGACAGATTTTGTGGGTTGCAAAGCAAACAAGACCAGATGTTATGTTTAATGTTTGTAGTCTGGCATCCAAAATAGAAAAGGCTACAGTTCAGTC
>NC_050517.1:6255325-6256389 GCF_002922805.2 Oryzias melastigma
ATTATTCTGTATTTGTTTCTATGTAGACCACACGCCAAACACACACACATCTATCCATTCAACTCTTGGAATTAAAAAGTTCGCTGGAAACTCGGATCTCCGTGCCCTTCTCTCTGACCGGAGCTCTGTCGAAGGGGGCTATAAGACCGGCATTCTCCTCTAGAGTGTTCCCACTCTGTCACATATGGTGTTGGCGGTCCAGGACAGGTCCTCACTGATGTGCAGCCCCAGAAACTTGGTGCTGGTCACTCTGTCCACTGCAGTGCCATCAATGATAAGTGGCAGTTGTTGAGTGTGGCCCCTCTGGAAGTCGACAACAATCTCCTTGGTCTTGTGATGATGATCTCTATGTTTGGAATATCAGAGTGGATGATGCTGACAGAGACATTAACAGAGAAGGTTTTCCAGCAGAAACGCGTCACATGATCATTATGTATCTGTCTGGGAGTCATGTTAGCCAATGAGCTCAAAGCCCCGCCCCCTTCTACAGTTAGGATCAGCTCAGAAACCAAAACTCTAAAACTCTGAATTGAAACTGAAAACTGTAATCAAAGAAGAGAAACAAAAAAGAAAAGTTAAAAGTACAAATAATCATTATTGTATCTGGTAATAGTTTTAGGTTTATCTCTGATATTTACATTCAAGTTCATAATTTACTTTTTATTTCAAATATTCAATGTTTGTTTCAACTGTACAGTTTCAGTTTAGAGTTAAAAACTCTTTTTAAATTCTCTCATTTTCAAATTTCTAAGGTCTTATTTTGAAATTCTTAATCTGGATTTTCCTTCCTGATCCCGATGCTGATTTGACTCCATGTTTTTGGTGCAGCACTTTAAGGTATTTCAGGTTCTAACTTTAGATACAAACTGGATCAAACTGTATGACTTTAAATGACCAAATGTTCCTTTCAGACCCTCAGAGTCTTTAGTTTGTTCTTCAGTTCTGCAGGTTAGACTGAAACTAAACCATCTTCAGAGTAAAATCGTCTAGATTGGTCTCAAATGATTGTAAAGCTTTTTTTTTAAAGGGTTAGTAATGGGGTTGTAGGTCATTTTCGGTGTTAA
>NC_050517.1:6256917-6261675 GCF_002922805.2 Oryzias melastigma
GTTTCCATGAGGTTCAACACAGATTCAGATGAAGACTGAAGGACAAAGAAGAAAAACAGCATTCAGTTGTTCATGGAAAGATTCTGCAGACACTAAACACTACACACTTCTAAAGATCCCACGTGTGTATGGACATGAACAGGTCCAAGTCAATTACTAGTGTTACGGCTGTGGCCGTATTTGGCTTTGGTTTTTCTTATGTTCTTCGGATTTTGGTCAGAGTGAGACTCCTGTATGATTTGTGGATCTTTGTGTGTTTTTCTGTCTCCCTATTGGTTCAACCTGAAGGAGGGGAGCCTTCAAAATTACCATTTGGACCTCCAACCCACAAGAGGGAGCTGGGCTGCAACCTGTCTCCATTGCAGTGCAGTGATCTTCTCCACCTGTTTTGATTTGTGCGCACTTTGTATTTTCTTTGTGGTTGTGTTTTGTCCCACTCTGTGTTTAGTGTTACTTTAGGTGAAGCTGTAGGGGTGAACTGCCATTTTCTTTAGTAAATGTTTTCCCCTGTTTCTGTTAGTCCAGGGAGGTTAGTATTTATCATTGTTTTACTGTTTCATTTGCAGGTACGCTCCCTGGGTTGAGTTAGTTGGGGTTTTGCTTGTTATTTTGGCCTTGGTTCACCCTGAAGCCTTTTGCTTCACTTTTAGTCATTGATTGGTTGTTTTGGTTCTTGTAAATAAATATTGTTATACTTTTTATGGAGACACTTCTTGTGCTTTTGCTACAATTTCTTATTTACTTTTATGTTAAGCTCCGGACCCCTAGACAACATGGGGCGTAACACTAGTCATTCTGTCCACTGTGTCTGCTGCTCCTAAAGTTCCTTTTCTGATCCCAGAAATCCTTCAGGATCTTCTTCAGTTTGTTAGCTGGTCTACAGACTACAGAGTTCTGATGGTTCTGCTGTCAGTACTGACTGTGAAGTGGGTTCTTCTGAACACAAGTCCACTGTCAGAAATGACTTCCTGACTTCAGCTGACTCCAACATGAAGCTTCATCATCTGACGGGCTCTAATCTAGTGGACGTCTGCCAAAGCTCCAAACTGACAACAAACTTCCTCCTTGAGACTCTCAGGACGTTTCCATCACAGCTCAGTGGAGCTGCAGGTCCAGCTGGACCAGAACTTTCATGGACTCAGCAGGAAGAAGACAGTTTGAGTGAAGGTCCAAAGTTTCAGCATCAGTTCAAGTCACTGACTGTAGCTAGAAGAAGACTGGAATGTTGTCCTGGAGGATCATCTGGTTTGCTGCTGCAAAGATCAGAATGATGTTTGGGACAGACGGCTGCTTCTCTCTGACTCCTAACCACTGGAGGCGGAGCTTCGGTTCCTCTGGTGCAGACGCAATTTGAAACACTGACTGTTTGTAGGTATTCCATCCTTTCCCATTTCTGCTGTTTGCTCAGTGGCGTTCTCTGTCCGAGAGTGGAACCAGACCTTCCTTTGGCTGGGTTTGTCGTGCCTCATGGGTCAGCAGGTACTTCAGCTCCTGGCTGCGGGTGTGCACCCCCCACACCACCCCCACCCCCTGGTCCATTCAGTGCTGTTTTGTGTCACATTTTAATACGAAATAAACTATAAACAAACATGAAAAAATATTGAATGTTACATGGAAAGTGATGACAGGAATTTCAAGGTCAGATTGTTAAGAACTACAAAGAAAAGTTTCTGTGTCTATGTGTGTCACTAAACTCTGGAACACGTTAATCAACGGGTCAAACAATGTTGAAACATCCATACATTCATGATAAAATTAGTTAAATTCAAATGTGTGAATGTGAGAAATTGAATGTGGTGAAATAAGCAAAGCTTTAACTACAACCACTGGGTTTTACATTGCGTAATATGCAGTAATATTTACTAAAATATTTTAATTCATTCATTCATTTTCTTGGCCGCTTTGTCCCTTTCGGCGTCGCGGGGGTACCGGAGCCTAACCCGGCTGCTGATGGGTTAAGGTTTACCCTGGACAGGACACCAGTCTGTTGCAGGGCCTTAATCACACACACATTAACACTCACTCTCACACCTAGGGGCAATTTAGAGGCGGGGCCTTCTAGATGTGAGGCAGGAGTGCTGATCACTGCGCCGCCGTGCAGCAATGTTTTAATTACAATCATTGATTTTCTTTACTTGATCTGACACATGCAGCAATGATAACTTATGTAATTGAGTTCTAATGATAGTCGATGGTTTTCCATATTGTGTGAATCATTAATGTTTACTAAAAATATGTGAGAATTATTTCAAAGCATAATCAATAAGCACTCTATTATTACTTGAAAACTTGATTTGCAGTGTGAATGAAGGATTTCTGGAATATTATGAAATTGTATTCTGATGATAATCAATGAGTATTATATATCTGCTACATGATGTATGATTGATGTTACTGTTTACTGAAATCATGGAAAAATGTTTTAGGATATTACTGTAATCGATAATAAAAAAAGCTTTTCAAATGGCTACTAAAAAAAAAAAGAAAGAAAACAATTTATATTTGATCTGATCAGAACCTGATTACACAACTATGCAAAACTGTAAAATGAAGTAACTAAGTAGAGGTGGGGTTATATACATTTGCCCCCCCCCCTCCTTTTCAAGCAATCAGTCAAACTCAACTTGACTTTAGTTCATTTCTACAATATTTAATGAATTAAATGTTACATGAGTGTCTTTTTTTGCTTTTGTTTGTTTTGAATTTTCTAATAAATGAATTTCATTTTTTCTGTGATGAGTGAGAAAAATCTGTTTTATCCTGTATTGTCCACAATAGACCAGATTAGTCAATCAATCAATCAAAGACATCAATTAATTTTTTAACTGTCCTGTCCAACAGCTGGGCAAACAAATAAGCACTAAGAGCTTCATGTGTGAGATTTTACTGTCACAACAGGAGGTTATTGATCTTCTAACACACAGTGTATATTTGTATAAAACCCTTTTGTAATATATGCTAAACATCTTTAATATATATTATGTTTGGATCTTTTTTTTATTTGGAGAAGAAGAAGGAAGGTCATAAACCAAAGGGCTTCAATTGAAGGTGAAAGAGAGTGTTTAAAGAGGTTAGAAGATGGTAACGGAGGGGAAATAAATCATAAAACAACTGGTGAAAATAGTCATCTGAAATGACATGTTATTAATATATGCACAATTGACATTTTGTAAATAAAGCATTAGGTTTAGACCTGTACATATTTTGGGTTGTTAAGGAGTTACTTTGCCAAATCTTGAAGTTGCTATAGCAACCCCTAGCTACTCTAGAACCGCCCCTGGAGCAGGTAGAGAGGAAGGGGAGGGGCTTAGACTCACTGCTTGTGATTCTACACCTCAGTAGAAACTGACTCCTTCATCCTTATCAATAAATGCATAAATAAATAAATGTTTTCATTCATAAAATCTATATACTTTAATGGGTTTACTAGATTTTTTAAAAAGTGAAAGAAAAAAATTGGAGTCTCCAGCATCTCATTCATCTTGACTCTGGGTTTTTGACAAAAGGAATTTATGGTTGTGGAATTTGAGCAAAAGGTCAAAGGAAACATCATGTGCCCAGTGTAGAAACAAAAAAAAAAAATTATAAGAAGTTAAGACCAAAGTGTGACATTTTGAGCAACATTTTCCACATGGCTAATAAAGGTTTGCAGTTAATTTTGATGCTCATACATGAAGCCAACAGAAGGAATAAATTCACTCATAATTCGTGTCAGGGTTGTATTCAGTTCAAGAAAAAAGAAAAATGTGGCCATTTGTAACAGAGCCAACCAGCCGTCAAAACAAAAACACAAACTGTGTTTGAAGTGTGAACAAACTTACGCATTAAATCTTAATTATGAATTCCATTTTACAAGTAAATATTACATAAATGATAAATAAAGTTTAATAAATAATACATTTTGTTCTTGTGATGTCAATCATCATAAAACTATTGCAAGAAAGGAGCAGGTAAAAGGTGCCTGCCCAGGCGAGCACAGCAGGAAATTTGGTTCTGCACTGACTGTGAGTCGCCAAAATGACTACCAAACAATGCATTGTGGGAAACAGTGTCCTGACAGTTCTTGATCAGAAACAGCTGGTGCTCAGTGAAGGAAATCTGTTCATTGTTTAAGTCTCTCTACAAATAGTGAATCAGTAAAGAAATAAACTAGATTTCTATTTCTATAAATGGTTGTGCTCATTGAAATCAACATGACTCTAATTACTTTATCATTAGAAAATATTTTACTTGAAGGTTTAATCATTTTAATGTTTCTACAGGTAATTAATTTAGTTTCAATGCTAAATGTTAGACAGACATTTGTATTTATGCAACAAAGGGAACTTATAAGAACAGACATCACTGATCATCTGTGGTTATTTGCTTTATCTACTGGAGTTCTTGCAGATTTCTGTGGGTCAGAAATGTACTGCAACTAATTGTCCATTTAAATCTGCAGTTCTGTGATTGATTCATGTTTTCTTTCAAAGAACACGGATAACATGAACTTATCCCAGAAATCTACACCTGGATGGACTTAGGCTCTCATTTTTAGTCTGGTGTAAAAAACCCAGGATAACATTTGTAACCACCAGGTAAAGAAAATCCTGGATATTTAACTCTAGAAGATTGTTGTTGTTTTAAACATATGCAGCAGTTCTCTGATTTTTCTTCTTCACTGACATCTATCTGACACTTTCTTCTGAAACAGAGAAAAACAGAAAACCTGGAAAACAGTTGAATGAAATCTGACCTGAGAGTCTCCAGTTTACAGTG
>NC_050517.1:6261704-6262344 GCF_002922805.2 Oryzias melastigma
AAGTTTATTTTTGAATAGCAAAAAGTGTTGGACATTTATATTTTTATTCTTTTCAATTTCATTTATTTGGATTTCAAATTATATTGGCCTTGATTTAGCTCCATAGAAACATAAAATTAAAATAATATGTTTTTAATTTTATTATTTCCAGATTTATTTAAAATAAAACCAGTCCTGAATTCTCTCTTTCTAGAAAACATTTTAAAAGGATATTGAAAGATTATGTTCCTATGTCATTTCTATGCTTTAAATAAATGTTTGAAGTTAGGAATTTAAACAAAAATGTATTTATTAATTACAATATTTATTAAATTGTTAATCAAAAACTGCATCTTATAATAAAATCTTTAACAGTGTCTTAGAGGACAGAAGTATAGTGGGGAGAAAACGAGAAACGTTTGTTTACAAGGGAAGTGAAGCGCCGCTTCACCTTAGGAAGATGGCAGCCAACTAAATCCAATTATTATTCATTCCTTCCTCACAGCATCCTTACAAATCCTTTGTTTTTGTGGCTCAACCTCTTAAAAAATTCCAGATGGAACTGATAGAGAGGAAGATGAGAAAATGCGAGGACAAGAGAGAAAGCGGAAGAACTGAAGCAAGCAGCTACTTCCACCTTGTGTCCTACTGTGGAGGTCCG
>NC_050517.1:6263350-6265100 GCF_002922805.2 Oryzias melastigma
GAAAAGTACATAAAGAATCCCCAGCGCCAAGGAAGGATTATCAACATTCTGTTTCACAGAATGTCTCTGACACAATTAACATGGATCCATTTCAGGATTCGATGAATCCTCGTGCATCTGAGGACATATTTGATACTCTTGGAATAAATCTTGATAACTTTACGAATGAAAATCCAGGAGCCCAAACTTCTAGAGCTTTTCAGAAAAAAGTTCAACCACAGCCACAAAAAAGACACAGAGATGATTTTTCTGAGCGTCAAGATAATCCACCCAGAAAACGGCCCAGATTACAAGCAAAGATACATATTAAGCCTGTCTCACATTACAAAATACCAAGCCCAGATGCCAAGGCTAACCCTGAAGACATCTGGTCATCTCTAAGATCTATAAGAGAAGGGTTAAATATGAAAAGCAAATATGTCTTTCCCTCAAATGTTTCTCAAGAGGCAGCTAAAAGCAGGGCTGAAAACGAACAAAAAAAGCAGACCAAAGACTTTGAGATGGCACAGGACCTTAGAAAAGTACATAAAGAATCCCCAGCACCAAGGAAGGATTATCAACAACCCCCACCTCGCCCTGTCCATGAATCTGTTTCACAGAATGTCTCTGAAACAATTAATATGGATCAGTTTCAGGATTCGATGAATCCTCGTGCATCTGAGGACATATTTGATACTCTTGGAATAAATATTGATAACTTTACAAATGAAAATCCAGGAGCCCAAACTTCTGGAGCTTTTCAGAAAAAAGTTCAACCACAGCCACAAAAAAGACACAGAGATGACTCTTCTGAGCGTCAAGATAATCCACCCAGAAAACGGCCCAGATTACAAGCAAAGATACATATTAAGCCTGTCTCACATTACAAGATACCAAGCCCAGATGCCAAGGCTAACCCTGAAGACATCTGGTCATCTCTAAGATCTATAAGAGAAGGGTTAAATATGAAAAGCAAATATGTCTTTCCCTCAAATGTTTCTCAAGAGGCAGCTAAAAGCAGGGCTGAAAACGAACAAAAAAAGCAGACCAAAGACTTTGAGATGGCACAGGACCTTAGAAAAGTACATAAAGATGCCCCAGCGCCAAGGAAGGATTATCAACATTCTGTTTCACAGAATGTCTCTGACACAATTAATATGGATCCATTTCAGGATTCGATGAATCCTCGTGCATCTGAGGACATATTTGATACTCTTGGAATAAATCTTGATAACTTTACGGATGAAAATCCAGGAGCCCAAACTTCTGGAGCTTTTCAGAAAAAAGTTCAACCACAGCCACAAAAAAGACACAGAGATGACTCTTCTGAGCGTCAAGATAATCCGCCCAGAAAACGGCCCAGATTACAAGCAAAGATACATATTAAGCCTGTCTCACATTACAAGATACCAAGCCCAGATGCCAAGGCTAACCCTGAAGACATCTGGTCATCTCTAAGATCTATAAGAGAAGGGTTAAATATGAAAAGCAAATATGTCTTTCCCTCAAATGTTTCTCAAGAGGCAGCTAAAAGCAGGGCTGAAAACGAACAAAAAAAGCAGACCAAAGACTTTGAGATGGCACAGGACCTTAGAAAAGTACATAAAGAATCCCCAGCACCAAGGAAGGATTATCAACAACCCCCACCTCGCCCTGTCCATGAATCTGTTTCCCAGAATGTCTCTGAAACAATTAATATGGACCAATTTCAGGATTCGATGAATCGTCGTGCATCTGAGGACATATTTGATACTCTTGGAATAAATCTTGA
>NC_050517.1:6265200-6280347 GCF_002922805.2 Oryzias melastigma
GTTGTTGCTGATGTGTCCTACTACCGCTGTGTCGTCTGCAAACTTGACTATATGGCAACTGGGGTGTCTCACCGAGCAGTCATATGTCTGCAGAGTGAACAGGAGGGGGCTCAGTACACAGCCCTGGGGTGTGCCAGTGCTCAGGGTGGGGGTACGGGAGATGGTATTGTGGATCCTGACAGTCTGTTGTCTATTTGTTAGGAAATCCAGAACCCAGTTCCCTAGTGTGGGGCTCAGGCCAAGGCTGGAGAGTTTCTGCAGCAGGGTCTGTGGGATGATGGTGTTGAAGGCCGAGGAGAAATCCAGGAAGAGCAGGCGGATGTAGGTGTTCCTGCCCTCCAGGTGCTGAAGGGCTGTGTGGACCACAGATGAGATGGCATCATCAGTGGAGCGGTTCTTCTTGTAACCGAACTGCTGCGGGTCCACAGTGGCATCGATGTTGTTCCTGATATGGGCCATAACCAGCTTCTCGAAGCACTTCATGACTACCGGGGTCAGTGCTAATTTTACTCTTTTTGTTTTGCAAACTGAAAAAGAATAACAGTAAAAAATGTATTCTCCAACTAGTTACTGCAGTAGAGTTCCACATGTTGAGATAACAGGCCCTGCTGTGGTTTGGATCCAGACTTTTCTGGTCACTGAGCAGCTGCTATGATCATTAGCAACATTTGCATAACTTTGCAAATGTAATGATTTTTACATTGACAACAGAAAGATATAAAATGATTGAACAGAGATGTCTCAATGAAAACTGTCTGTCTACATTTTTCAAAAATCAAACATTTCAAAGTCTACTTTTGCTTGATGTTTCTGCTTGTAATATCCAGTAGGGGGCAGTGTCTGATGAACAAGAAACAATGTTTTTGACTGTGTAAAGAAGACAACGTTTCAGGAAGAAGTCAAACACTGTTGGAGTGTGTTAACAGAGAACTCTGATGAAGAGTACGGAGCATCAAAATGCTGGGTCTCTATGTGTTCCTCAGGCTGTGCTTCAGCGTCTACTCTCAGGTGCGATCCCACAACTGAGCGGCACGCGGGCTTTGACCTGCTCCGTTTCCGACCTGGGCCGATTCACCCGTCCTTAGACGACCTGGTTGTCCCGGGCTCCCCCAGAAAGACCATATCGATACCGAACTGAGTGTGGACCCCGATCAGCATAGTCCACTGCAGCTCAGAGCTCCTGAGCTCCAACCATCCTCCAGCCTCAGCCTCCATGACACTTGGATTACAGGCGCGCGCCATCACACCCGGCGGGAAACTCTCCACAAATCAGCTCTTTGACCAAGACGGTCGTCTGTCACATATGAGAGAAGCTTCTAGAAATAAATCCTCAGAGTTTCTGTTGTTATCAGCTTTATCAAATTATATTTTAAAATTAGAAGAAAAAACATCAATATTTAAATATTTACTTCAAACATCTTAAGATCATTGTTTTTAGTTTTCTGCAAAGGACAAGTTATATGTTTTTCATTACTATCTATCAAATTTTATTAATGTAAAAAAAACATGAAATTAGTATGTTAGCTTTTCATTAATAGCAGATTTTTTATTATTATTTGACACAAACCTGTTCAAGTCAAACTGAATAAAACTGCACTTAATTTAGAAACAAAGACCACATTATTATTCCTGTTAATTCAAAGGACAGTAATCAATTTACCATAACACAACTACAGATAGAAGTCCTTACCTTATGCTAAAAGGTCCAATTTTACCACAAAATAAATCCATGTACGGTCTTTGATCAAAAGGTTTTCTAAAGTTCTATTTTGTAATGATAAATAGAACTAACATTTAATTTCTTTAAACAATCTGTTTAGTTTTGTTGCAGCTCAGATTTACGCATAATGAGGTCCATGCTTGATTGACAGGCAGGTGGAGCATAAATTTTCCTTTTCTCATGTCTCTTCCTTTAACATTAAGTTAGATGGAGTAAACTTCTGTGTCTTAAAGATGATCCAGGTCTTCTGGGACAATTTATGCACAATACTGACATCTGGTGGATGACCAGGATCTACTGTATGTCTGTGAGCTGTTTTCCACCACATCTGGGTCTGAAACTATCTGCTGGTTTATTGTTCACACCATCAGCTGACAATCACAAAATGCAACTGGAGTTCACCATATTTTGATCTGTTTTAGTCCATTTCCAACAGAGCTATGAAATCAATGTCGTTTTAAAAAGTTCTGTTTTCGTTTAGTTTAATAAATAAACCCCAACATGCACAAGCAATTTGAACAATCACTGTTTTGGGATTTGATGTACATACCTGTGACCAGGGGTGAAAGTAAGTAGGAGCCGAAGCTGTGTTAAAGAATAAAGAATTGGAGGCGGATCGCCGCTCTGGCTGGAGGAATCAGCTGTACGTCCGGCTTTCACTGTAAAACACATGACAGAAGCCACGGTCGCTCTTATAAAAGAAAAAAGAAAAATTGACATTGAAGCTTCTTTGTCATACCACTCGTACCACGGACCAGACGAAGCCCCTGGACTTAAAATCCATGAACGACTTTGAGAGCTGTGGGGTTTCACACGTTTGAACCTTTAATGGAAGCAAAATGTGAAATGTGAACTCAAGAAACTGCTGAAGGTGAACTCTGACCCGATTCTGAGCTGCAGAACTCGAGCACAATTCCCTTGAAATGAGACCTTCACAGTCTCTCAGACATAACAATGAAGAACGATTACGTGGCCTTAAACTGCTCCAAAAACTGTGATGTAGCACTGATTCTGCTCAAACTACTGATCTTTTTTCCTTTGAAATGATTTCATTTTGTATTATTATAATCATTATTTGATTAAAACAATCTGCACAAATTGTCTTTTTTTATGAGAATATTATGTTGTTTGCATTAACAAATGAAGATGATTTTTACTTATTACTTTTTGTATTATTAAATCATTCTTTGATGAATACAATATTTTTTAAATAAGAATATTTAGATTATTGTTACTGATTAATATGAATGATTTGTCTGTGGATGTTTTGATATTTGATTACATCAATGATGTTATGAACCTTTATAACCTGAATCTATGATTGTAGAGTATAAATATTTGATATTAAGTCCTGAACCGGATATTGATAATTCATGTAGAGAAAATGGTCGAGTCGGGGTGGGATTATATCAATTCACTTCCTCCCACTCCCTTTCAATCGATCTAGTTGTAATTCAATGTGATTTGTTTGTTTCATGTATTATTCCTGATTGCTTAAAATAAACAATTTCATTCATTCATTCAAAGCTTTGAGCAGGCAGAACTTTATTTGGGTGTTTGCATTGTTTTTAGTGGCGCATCGGCCAGTTTTTAAATACTCTGGGTCTCTCTCTCTTGCTTTAGTAAAAACAAATCCTCGCATAGACTGTATATAAAATAACTGGACAGAGCAAGCCCCCCTCCTTCCGTGTTCCATATAGGAAGTACCACTGGGTTACAAAAAGGCCAAAGTCCCATTGACTTACATTGAGAAACAGACAGTTATTTCTCAGTCATTTTATACGTCAGAATAATCATTCTTCCTCTGCTGCTTTCTGATTAACTTCTTTTTTCTAATCCTAATTTTTTTCAAAGATTTTTTTTCCATTATCACAAGTTATTAGAGTTATAAATTGACCAATCAGATGGCTCAATAAGCGTTTGTGGGTCTGACGTCGAATGTCTGGGGGGTTTGATTGACAGATGACGGGTAGCCAATGGGAGCAGACTTCATCAATGGGTCCGTGAAGACCTTTTAACACCTACTTTACAATTCAACAATGTACCAATCATTGTCCTACTGTTGTTTTCCTCAATGGAATGTACCGATGCAGCAGTTTGAAACAACAAGAGGAGCATGCTGTCGACATTTTTAGATGAGGATTTACTCTGTAGAAATAGATTTCACTCTGAGGTTATGTGCTTTGGACTTTTTTGTTTGTTTAATGTTCATTTTTCTTTATTTCACTGTTTTGATTGTAGCTTATAAATTATACGTTGCGTATATGCGCATAAAATCACCAACCAAAGTTTCATCTTCTTCACTTTTCCAGCTTCAGCCTGAATTAGACGCAGCCGTCTGAGGAGCGCGAGACAAAATTGAAAGGACCTGATCGTATTTTCAAACAGAAAGAAGATCCAGCTGTTCACTTGTTGGGATGGTTATTTATTTTAAATACCGCTGAACGCGCTTCTCACGTGCATCTGATCAGACTAACGTGGCCGCGCATGTGAAGAGACAGCGCGCGAGGGGATTAGCAACGTCACCCAAATGCTCCTTTTATCTCGACAAAAAGGAATAAATGTAAGTAAATCCAAAAGGACCGCTTACAGAATCCAATGTTGGAATGGTTCTCCCTCAAAGGCTTGAACAATGACTTGTACAATCAGCCCAGTCTCAGTAAAATGCGTACATATGCCACAATTTGGAAAATACCGTGTATAATGGTACACGTGTACACGTGTTTGGCCGTGTACGCCAAAACCGGTTTTTGCGTGCATATAATACGCGCGGTCCTAAACGTGTTAAAATGTGTTTTCCACGTTTGACACGTCCCCTGGTGGAGGCGTGAGCATCACAGACAGCCCCACAAACGAACAATTTGCTTTTCTAACCCTAACCATAACCATAATCCTAACCTTAACCAGGAACGACGTCATTTAGAAAAGAGCCAGAGGATTTCTGACCACGTGATCAAAACGAAACCTAAAAAGCCATTTTCCCGAGCCGCCGTTATTGAAGCTGTTTACATCCGCGATCTCGTGGTAGAGGCGTGGAAATAGGCAGACGGTTGCAACAAACTCACTCCTGATTGGCGACAGTACTTCTTGTAGATTCGATGACTCAGCTATGACTCAGACCAATCGCTGAAGATTGTTTGCAAATGGCGGTATCCGTTTCAGGAATTGACGGTGAAAGCGGCGGCCTACTTTCGCGAGGAGAGGAAGTAATGCATTTCCAATGGGGGACCTCATTGCTCGCTCTGTCCATTATTTTTACAGTCTATGTTCCCGGGTCATCACATGTTGACGTTCGGGACCCATCCACGTCACTTTGTGATGTTTTGGGTGTTCCCAACTAATCGAATTTTATCATGATGGCTGTTCCCTTTAAATCAAAGGTCCCCAACCTCCAGGCCACGAACCAATACCGGTATGTTGCCAGGATGGAAAAACACACCGGCACGCTAACCCGGTTCCGCGTTTGGTTCCAGTTCGTGTCCGGTGTCGTGTCCCAAGGGTTGGGGACCCTTGTTTTTACTGAACAGCCGGTGTGTCCGGGGGGTGATGAGTTGGGGACACCCAGGCGTCGGTGTGTGGCGACTTGGGAGTGAGATTGTTTTGTCTGTAATGCACCTGTAATGGAGTGGGTTTGATTTTTCGTTCGGGAATTTTCAATTTGTTCACATTTCCCTGAGCATTAATGTGAATGCTACTAGGGCTGTAACGAGTATCCGGGTACTCGGGTATTCGCGATCTGCTCCCAAAATTTCGAGTAAGGATATTCGCGACGTCTAAGATCGCTGATTCGCGATCTTTATAAATGTAGTAAATTGTAGCAAAAGATGATCAAAATATCAATCGGGGACGATGTATTCTTGCTCTGAAATGCAGATTAATGTCGGATTTTAAGTTTACAAACAAAGACAAGGCCAAAAGAGCCACCGTACTTCCACCGGAAGTAAACACATCTTCGTGTCGGTGAAGCTTCCGGTTTTCAAAGTAAAACTAGCGAGAGATTTTTTCCGTTCAAAAACTGAGACTGAAGTTCCGCTCACAGACATAACTTCTGAAAAAATGAATTAGCTTTAACATAGGAGCTTTAGCTCCAGTGTTTACATTACTTTGGTTATGATAACTCTTCAACATTTGACGTAATTAACGAAACTCCAGCTTATTCTGAAGAAACAGCCTCGCGCTGCTGAAAGGTGGATGTAATCAACGTGAATCAGCTGATTCTGCTGCAAAAAAAATACTTTTCATAGGAGCTCTGCAGCAATATGTGGTGCTTAGAACGTAAAATATTGAAGAACTTTGAGGATAGAAAACTGTGGAGAACATTTTCAGGTTTTGTTGTTAAATGACCCAAAACAAAAGTGATTTTTATCCTTTTATGTTGTTTTACTGCTGAACCAGAAGATTGAAAAAAAAAAAAACTTTAAATGACAAAAAAATGTCTTTTTATCTGAATCTTTGTGTTTTTTAATCATCAGTTTAGTTCACTCTGATCACCTGTTCTAAATAAAGGTATAAATGATGATTAAAATACAAATAATTTCAATTTTCATCCATCTAGTAAATAGACATAGCAATAAACATTATAATAAAAAGTAAGAATCGTGGTTCAACTCATGAATCGTTGCTCTCGATTTGTGAATCGAATCGGATCGCCACCTGATGATCCACAGCCCTAAATGCTACACAGAGGTAATGGGACAAGAACAACAATAAAGGATTCATAAAGTTCTCATCAATATTGTGATCGGTCAGTTTAAATACAAAATAAATTCAGTTCAAGACAGAAAAAGTAAATGGTGACATTGTGAAATAAAAGATCAAAATATTTCTAAGAAAATGTAAATAAAAAAGAACATGCAGAGAAAAAAAGATCTGAAATTTTAGAGGAAACTCCAAAGTGAGGATGAAGATGTTCAGGCCAAAGGATGAAGAAAAGAAAAGGGGAGATACAAGTTTCATGGAAAATGCCATTGAGGCACCAGGACCATCAATCTGGACACAGAACATATGAATGGATCTTTGCTAAGAATTGAATGTTTGGCTGTCAAAAATGCCACAGCGTCAAAGATCTTGGATTGTCTCATGGGGGAGGGGGGAACAGTACCGCTATAACAAAAAATCTATTTTCACCCCATGCCTGAGACCCCATTGGGTTTGAGCAATTTTTCAAATGAAAATGTATCTTTATTTTATTTAATAAGTCATCCAAGTTGTCATGCTTGGAACACAGTGGATTCATGAAGTCTTTGTAAAATGGTCTTATTTATTAAGTTTTTACTTGAGGAAATCATCATGTTTGTCATCATGTGTTGGAATTGCATTTAAATCCTGGGCACTAGATATGTTTTTTAGTGGTAAGGGATTAGGGAGGGATTTGGACATAACCAGTGAGTGGAGGAGTCTTCACTGTTTTAGCTAGTTTCTGAGGCGGTGCATTTGTGAGCAGACGATGTGGGTCGGCTCCTTTTTTGAATCATTTCACTCTGAAAACACTCGTCTCTCTGCAGGTGTATCTAGCAGAGTGGAGCGGCCAAAAGGTGGCGCTGTGCAGACTGACCTCCCAGGATTACTTGGAGGACTTCCTGCATGGACTGGGCATGCTCCAGGCCTTGCAGGATACGGCAGTGGTGCAGCTGGTGGGCCTTTGTGCAGAGGACCACAGCTTTGTGACGGAGTACCACCTTCACTGCTCTCTGCTGAACCTGGAGGGGGTTTTCGCTCAGGAGCAGCATCAGTTTCACCACATGTGGCAGATCCGTCTGAGGCTGGCTCTGGACTACGTGTCCATCCTGCACTTCCTCCATAACAGCCCCGGGGGGCCGGCGGGTCGTGTGTGACTCCAACAGCCTGGAGAAAACGCTCTCTCAGTTTCTGCCAACCAGCGACTTCCGGCTGGTGGTCAACGACCTGCTGCCCAAGGTGGATGTGGGCGGAGGCCTGCTGGTGAAGTGAGGACACCAGGAGCTCACCGGAGACTTTGTGGCTCCAGAGCAGCTCTGGCCTTTGGGCAACAAGTCGTTATCAGATGACCTCATGCCCGGATACGACGAGAAGACGGAGATTTGGAAAGTTCCGGACAGGACCCGCTTCATCATGGGAAGGGTCCGAGGAGGAGATCTGGTCCACTTCCACCTCTTTCAGGTCCACGATGTGTGCAAGAGGGAGGAGCCCAAACTTTGGCCCTCAGCCCTCCATGTGTTGAGGGTGTACAAGTCTGTGTACAGCATCATGGTGCGAGACGCTTTGAAGTAACAGAGACACGCTCTGAGATGGACACCAGCTCAGACCCGGAACACGAGGAACAGCAAGAGGCAGTTCTCGCTACCTCCTTAAGTTTGCTCTTCAAATCTTTTCCGACTGAGAAATCGTGGCGTTTACTGGTGTGACACAGACTTCTCCTGACTTTGAAGTTGGAAAGCTGTATTTGTAAATGTGGATCAAGCTCCTCTTGAAGACGTTGTTGGTCCTCATCTGTTTGTGAGCCCGTTCAGATGATTTCTTGAGGTGTCCGATTTTTCTGGCGACCACCATGCCGACGGAATAATCCGGCGTCTTTCATCAAATAAGGCATCGGATTACCACGTGTGTCCACGTGTCTTTGTTTTAATCGGTTTCACATCAGCGCACCTGTAAACCAAATGCAGGAAACGGGCGATGTTGCGTTTCCATGGCGACTGCTGTTTGGTCTTCGTGATGCTGCAGATATTTTAGTTTAGTTCACTGAGGTCAGAGACACTGAAGTTTTGAAAGTAACAGGAATTTGAAACTTCCATCATTACAACAATCTACCAAACAAATCAGAAAATGGACTAAAACACCTGGACTAGTATTCTCCAACTATCATGTTTCCAGAGTCATTTCTGATTATTATTTGATTACTTTCTGATTATTATTTGATTACTTTCTGAAAACTCCCAGTTATCTGATTTTTGTGGGCATGTAAATGGGATCAATGCCCTATATGATTTTAAATTTATGAATGCAGTAAATAAAGTCTGAAAAAAACAGAGGTACTCGGTCATTAATTTTAAATTATTCAACAGAATCACTAATGAAACAAATTAAAAGCTTAAAATCAACTTTTTGAGCTTTTAAGTGTATCATATTGTTCATTCCTCACTATTAAGAACCCCAAAACGGTATATTGATCCGTTCGTGCGTTTCTGAGTAATCCTCTAAAAACCTGCGCTGTCCGCAGCAGCCCCTCCCATACCCATGAAAACGAGCGGGTCCTCACATGCTGATGTTACAGAGTGAGACCGCCCCTTTCAGGAAGAGCCCCAGTCTAAAACAGACCCAGACTTGGACCCTCCTGTGCCTACATAGTTTAGGCAGCAGCTTGTCTGGCTGAAGGACCCACTGGATCAAGTCCATTGCGTGTCCTTTGAAGTGAGCCTATCCTGCCGTTGGGTGGGAGCAAACACCTGTTTCTGAACTTTACCCAAACCAAGAGGCTTCATACGTTGCAGTTCCTCAAAAGACCACAAGAGGGCAGAGTTGTATTTGTCATCACTGCCAGTCAGAATAACCAGCATCATCTGTGCTGATCTGAAGACCACTGAGAGATTAAAGATAGATAGATAGACCTTTATTGTCATTATCACAAGGACAATGAAATTGCAGCAACCGTTTCAGTGCAAGTGGCATAAAAAATACAGAACATAATATAAAAAATACGATATAAAGTATAAAAAATATGTAGAAAAATATATACAATGAACTGTGCCATATAAGACTATGAGCATATATGTACATTATGGATGTGCAAAAAATCGAGCATTTAAATAACCAGATTTACAGATTTACATGTGCATATGTACATAAGCAGTATATAAATATATGAACATATACTGTACAGTGTGATGAGCAGTTATCTGTGTGAGTTGGAGTTTAGCATAGATACTGCTTTTGGAAAGAAGCTGTTTTTCAGTCTGTTTGTTTTTGTTTTGATGCCTCTGTAACGCCTTCCAGAGGGCATCAGGGCAAACAAGTCCGAACCGGGGTGTGAACTGTCCTTGATGATGTTTTGAGCTCTGCTGAGGCAGCGTGCAGAGTAGATGTCAGTCAGGGTGGGGAGGGGGCATCCAATGATCTTCTGAGCTGTGTCTACCACTCTCTGGAGCCTCTCCTTGTCTGCGACGGTGCAGCTGCCGAACCAAACTGTGATGCAGTATGTGAGCAGGCTCTGGATGGATGACTGGTAGAAGGTCAGCAGCAGGTTGGTGCAGAGGCGGTTCTTCCTGAGGACCCTCAGGAAGTGCAGACGCTGCTGAGCCTTTTTGATGACAGCTGTGATGTTGGCTGTCCAAGAGAGGTTGTCTGAGATGAGGACGCCGAGGAACCTGATGGTGTGGACCCTCTCCACAAGCTCACCATTGATGTGGAGGGGGGCGGGGTCAGGGCTGTGCTTCCTGAAGTCGATGATGACTTCCCTGGTCTTCTTGGTGTTCAGAGTGAGGTTGTTCTCTGAAGACCAGGTTGCCAGCTTCAGGACCTCCTCCCTGTAGGCAGACTCCTCACCTCTGGAGATGAGTCCAACCACTGTGGTGTCATCAGCGAATTTTATGATCCGGTTATTGTGGTGGGCTGGACTGCAGTCGTAGGTGTAGAGGCAGTACAGCAGAGGGCTCAGCACACAGCCCTGAGGAGAGCCGATGCTGAGTGTGCAGGTGGAGGAGAGGTGGGGACCGAGTCTCACAGCCTGTGAGCGGTCTGAGAGGAAGTTGTAGATCCAGTTGCATGTGGGGGGAGGGATCAGAAATGCTCATAGCACCGTGTTCTCCATGCAACCATGCAAACCAAAGTGACAGAGCTGCACAGATATCTCAGGAATAGTGAAGGCTGCAGAGAAGATCAACCAGGATGAAGATAGAGGATCACCCTACAGCACATACATCAAAGTCAATGCCCGGGGGCCGGATCCGGCCCTCCAGATCATTTGATATTTTTGTTATTAACAGTCCGATGTTATCTTGCGCTGGTAACATATTGCAACACATTTTAATTCCCAACTGATCACATATTGATAAGGACCCTCCGCGTCAAAAATTTACGTTTTTGGTGTTTCCAGCTCATCGTTTTTGACGTGCTGGCTGTTCCAGATGACCCCAATTGATTGACATCAAATCAGGGGTCCCGAACCTCAGGGCTGCAAATCAGTGCCAAGACTTGAACAACCGCACCGGTATCCTAACCCTAGCCTTAACCCGGTACCAGATGAGGGTCGGTACTGGACGAAGATCAGTAACAGTTCAGGATGCAGTACCGGTACCAGACGCGGACCAGGCTAGGGTCAGGGGACGGGCAGCCTGGCCCTGGGCTGCATAGCGCCCTAGGCAGAACAGGACTTTTGCGCCCGCCCCTCATTCACCCACACGCAGTTTCCTCTTCAAATCAAATCAATCTTTATTTATAGAGCACCAGTGTAGCTCAAAGTGCTTCACATTAAAACATTTCCAAATTTAAAATCCAAAGAGCAAGACAAAAATGATAATAAAAAATAGAAGTTGGTCAAATAAAAAACATATCAGAAATATCAACAACATTTTCCCTGGAAAAAATCACAATAAAACAACAAAAACATCATTTTCATCAGATCTGGGATCCATTTATTTCTATACATATTGAGGATACAGAAATACAGTCATGTGGGTCCTCTGTAGTCCTGTCACAGTTCAGATGTCAGCACCCATCTCCAACCAGCAGAGGGAGCCCTCGCCAGAGTTCGGACTCCTCATGCTCCTCACTACAACTCCCATCAGCCACTGCCATGGACTCCTTCCTGCTCAGCTGTTCATCATCATAATCATGGTCACAGCATATAAGCCCACTCCAGCCTCCTTTCCAGTGCAAAGTCTTGTATTACTTGTAGCATTGCCACAAAAGTATCCAGTGGACAAAATAAATAAAAATAATGATATGAATTAAGTCCACAGGGGTTTGAAAATACTCATGCTCTAAAAGTAATAGAAACTGTTTTTATAAATACTGTGCAGAATTTTTGTGTTGTATTGTGTGAATTCTGGAGGAAGTGGGCGGAGTCACCAGCAAGGAAATAAAAAGAGAAAAGTTTGGGGCGTCGGCGGCCGGTCAGATGGAGGAATAAGACAAAAGGCTGGGAAAGGCTACGAGGGACCCCAGAAAGAATTAAAAAGGATAACCTACCCACAAAAAGCTGGACTAAGGGAGGAAACCACAACCACGCCATTTTGGTGAGACCATTCCATTTTTTTTGGACTTCTGTTCCTTGTGGATCTATACTTTTTGGACACTGGAATTTTACATGAACACTGGAAGAGATACTAAAAAGCCTAATGAGACTGAAAAGAATAAGAGGACATTTTTTTCATTTTGTTTTGGGGGGGAATTTAAAGAATATGTGTTTATTTGTTTGAATAGTTTGTGTTGATTAAAAAGGGAAATTAGTTAAACCCTGATTTAGGTAAAGTTTCATGCAACTCGTTACACTCTGAGCTGTTCTTCTCTTTGCCTGTTTCTCTGTGCCTTGACCCTTGACCCTTGCCTCCTCATCGACCTTCTGCCTTGCTTTTGTGTTTTGACCCTTGCCTGGACTCTGACTACGCTCATGTTTTGCCCTTGCTCATGAAAACATTTGCACATGGATCCAAACGTCTCAGCCTCTTCATCCCAAGTCCTACATTATTAAAAATACTTCTTTGTATCCACATACTCTTTGTATATTCGACCAAGTTGTATAAAACTGACACCCAACCTAGAATCTAAATCTAAGTGTTCTCATAGTTTGAGCCGAACTAGGTGTAAAACAACACAACTCTGACAGTAGTGGCGTGTACAATATTTTTATTTAACCCAGCCTTCCTGACAAAGTTGGTCTTCCTGCAGGTCATAAGCTTTACTGGTGAGCACTAATTCACCACAGGCTAAGGAATGGGGGAAAGTGACAAAAGACAAAAAAAGAATTAAATGTGTTAGCCCGCCCTAACAATCTGCTTAATCACAAAACAATCTGGCTTGAGCGGACTAACAAACATTTCATCATAACAAGTCGAGGCCTAAATTACAAGGACAGCAGGCTACAGCAATGGCACTAAAAAGAGAAATACAAAACATTACCACACATAATTTACAAAACTTTTAATACTTCTAAATTTGACGCATGATTAAAAGTGCTGCCACCTGGTACGCCGTCACACCCTCACGCCCAGTCCACTCTCACATAAAAACACAGATGCTCCTAAAACAAGATAGAAACAAAACCAATTAAGGATTAAAAGAATCATTACAAAAAATACAGCCAATCTTACAATAAAACATCATCAGTCTTACCGGGACTCACTGAAAGAGCTTCCCATTCAACCTGGTCAAACACAGGAAACTGGCATTACCTTGCTTGCTCTCTCAGCCTTCCTTTTAAAGGAGTTATGACAGCGCCCTCATGTGGTGCCTCCTGCAACAATGGGAAATGTTTGTGACATCTATCGTTTCATTTATGACTGTGTTTGTGTTTATTTGTATTTGTTATAAAAAAATCAATAAAAATTTTGTTTCTAAGAAAACATGAAAAATGACATTGTATGTAAAAAGATCAAAGATAGAAATTATGGATTTGAAAAAAGTAAAGCCTTTTAAATTAAAGAAGCTTAAACTGTTAAAAATTGAAAAAAGAAAAGTTGGAAATCCAAAACAGTGGCATTTCCAACTTTTCTTTTTTTTCCATTTCCTTCACTTTTCACTTTCAGTCTTTTATCTACAGTCCTCCTATAAAACTCATCCAAACTGATTTGTCCACAGACATTCTGTGAGATGCATTGACACATGAGTTCAGGTCAGTGTTGTGGATCAACCTGTTGTTGTTGGTCATAATTTATTTATTTTATTTATTTATTTTAACATTTCAAAAACAATAAGAGGATCAGCCCCTTGAGATGTCACATCTCGTTTTCAAGGGGTTCCTCATGAAAACAGATATCTTAAATAAATAATGACGGAGTACAGTGTAATCAAGAAACAAGAATACAATAAAAAAAAAAAAAAATACAAAGTATACAATCAATACACAAATCCACATTCTCACACACATACACACACGACAGCTCTCAACTTTACCCCACTCATCAATATGCAATTAACAAAACAAATTCAGTCATAGCATAATGAATAGATACTATGAAGGACAAAAACAAAACAAAGTAATATATATACAATTAAATGACACAAAAAAGAGAAGAAAAAAAAAAGGTTAAAGAATTAAGTCACATAATGAGAACAAGTACAACGATCAAATAAATATGTTGACAGAGCTCTTTTAAATAATGGAAAAAACGTATGGGATCGTATTTGAGATGGGAGGTTATTCCATTCACTGGGGGCGCGAACACAGAATGCATATTTTCCTGGTTGTCTATTATATCTGGGAACAAAAAAATAAATCTGATCAGTGTGACGGAGGTTGTGTTGTGAGTTCAATGGAACAAGATATTGCTTTAGGTATGAGGGAAAGTCAAAATGAATGCATTTAAAAGTGAACAGTAAATAATGATACATTCTTCGAACTGAGGGTGAAAACCAGCCTAACTGTTGGTACATTGAACAATGGTGTGTCATATAGGGGCAGCGCAGAACAAAATGACAGAGACTATTGTAAAGTACGTCTAAGGGGTGTAAATTCGTTGCTGAAGTGTTAAAGTAAATAATATCCAGATAATCAAATATGGGGAGCAGGAGTTGAGAAATTATTCTTTTTCTGACAGGAAGATTGAAACAGTTAATTGATTGGTATAAAGATTTAAGACTGTAATGTATTTTATTGGTAATAGACTGAATATGAGTTTTAAATGATAAATCAGTTTCAAGCCAGAGACCGAGATATTTAAATGTATCAGTGACTTGAAGTGGAGAGGAATCTAAGAAATACAAATTAAGTGTTCTTCTGTCAGTATTCATTCTTTGTTAATTAATTGTTGACAGACATTGGGTTGTACGAGTGAACCGGTTCAGGCTCAGTAAATCTTGAGGCTTAGTCTTAATCTTGATCCCTTTCCTGACACAACCCTCTGCATTTATCCGGACTTGGGACCGGCACAAGAAAGCACTGAATAGTGCCCCTTGTGGTTGCATTATTGTGTGTTTTATTTTCAACAAAACAATCAAGTTTAAACTTTAGCTTAATAATTTACAAATTGTTTACTTTATTTTATTTTGTTTTGTGGTCCTGTCTCCCTAATCCAGTACAGGGCATCTGGTACAATAGGCTTAAATCCCACCCCCCCAAAAAAAAGGAAAGAAAAGTTAACGTAGATGTAGCATTTTCCATAATGACTTTCTGAACCGCTCTTAGTCCGGCTTGTCACCTAGGACCTGATTACAATGGGAGACCCTAACAAGAGGGTTAACCCAATGAGCACAACTTCTAGGATCACTCAAGCCCTCAAACCCCTACACCACGTTAA
>NC_050517.1:6280525-6337813 GCF_002922805.2 Oryzias melastigma
CTCTTCACTCTTCATAATCTCTTCCTTTTCAGTTCAGTTCAGTTCAAAGCATTTATTTCAGACATTGAAGAAAAGTAAGTAAAATAACAAATAATAAAATCATAGAAACAACAAAAGTCTAAAAGGGAGTGAGACGAACAAAAAAATCTTATAAATTCTCACCCCTGTACATTATATCAATATATTTCTAAACCCAGTACTCCCAAAGTTAAAGTTCAGTGCCATAGCTAAGAGTACATCATATTACAAATATACATGTAAACACATACAAGTCGTTATTCCACAAACACAATCTGATTTTATAGTCACACATATTTACAAACGCTAATGTTTTGTTTTGTATTTGTACATATTTGTCAATAATTACAGTTCTGTTTGTTTTTGTTTTTTGTTTTTAATGAGGTAAGTTTCTCTTGAATTGAGAACTATTCACTCTTCATAATCTCTTCCTTTACTCTCACTTGTGAAATAATCTACGATAGAGTCTAGTGAAGACGGATTTTTTGTGTTTTTTGTCTTTCTTTGATTTCACTTCTTCTTTGCAGTTCTTTTCTTCCTCTGTGATCCTCTCCTGGTGAACAGAGTCTGTTTGAACAGAGTCCGTTTGAACAGAGACAGTTTGAACTGAGTCTGTCTGCACAGAGACAGTTTGAACTGAGTCTGTCTGCACAGAGTCTGTCTGCACAGAGACAGTTTGCACAGAGACAGTTTGAACTGAGTCTGTCTGCACAGAGTCCGTTTGAACTGAGACCGTTTGCATGGCTTTTACTTCCAGGTGCTCTTGAGCTTTCGTTTGGATGTAATCTTCCAGTGCCTTTTTCTCTCTAGCCTGCTCTGCAAGCTGCTCCCTCAACTGCTTGATGGTTGCTTCCTGCTGGGAACAGGCTTCCAGTTTCTTCTCCAGGTCACTGATTTGATTATTGAGATGTCCATTTTTTGCAAGCAGGTTTTTGTTGTACTGATGGAGAAAGTTGTTTGCTTTTTGACAGTTCTCATAGCTGTTTTGGAGATCCCTGAATGTTCCATTTTTTTCTAGTCTGGCTCTTTTCAGGTCTCTCACAGCTTTTTCACCTTTTAATTCCTTTAATTCCTTTGTCAGTCTTTTCAGACGAAGCTCATTTAATTCACAAGTTTCCAGTTTGACACTCATGAACTGCTGATATTCTTCAATTTGTCTTGCAGCTACTTGGAGTGGTTCCTCACTTCTAATTATTTCCTCAAGATCTTCAACTGTTGTCTTGAGCTGATAGTTTTCTTCTCCAAGACGCTCGAGTTCCCGGGACATGTCGAGGTTCTCCTGCTCCATGGAGGAATGTTCCTCTTGGGAATCCAGGAGTTGCTCATGTTGTTCCTGGTTCTTTTTCTTCAGAGCTTGGATTTGAAGAACCAAGCCCTCAACAGCTTCCATTGCTTTCTTCAGCTGCAGGTTTTCCAGCTGAAGACTTTCAAAGTTTTCCTTCAATCTGGAGTTCTCCTCCTGAAGAATATCCCTCTCCCGTCTAATGGAGGACAGGTTCTCCATGACTGGAGGAGGACCTGAGATTGGACTCCTCAGGTTGCGGTGGGACATTTCAGCAGATGAAAAAAGGATCAAATGCAGCTAAAATTCCGTTAATGGTGAATCAAAAACGTTGTTTTTAGTTGTGGGATGTTAGTGAAGACTCGGAAAGCGAACGCGATGAAAATGCTTTTACAAAGGGGCTCTTTGCAGGCAAGTCCTATCACTGTCGTAACCGAACAGAGAGTGGTGTCGACGAAGAACGCGGCCACTTTTATACAGAAAATGCTATGATGTCAAATGACATCAGAGACCACGTGATGCGTGTTTGTGTGACGGAGGGGATTTCCAACCGTCAGAAAAAGAAAAAAGAAAAAAAAGGACACCGGAATAGCGTCCCCGGAAGTTACGAATGATCCAAAACGCGTCATTTCCTGTTAGCATGTTTGGCTAGCCAGAGAGAAATGTCCTCGTTTTTTTGTGTTGGTAATTCTTTTCTTTTTTAAATAAACCTTGATTTTAATGGAACAACACGAGGAGAACATTCAAGTTAAAGAAGTTAACGTGCAGAGGAGGATGAAAAGGTTCGTGTGAGCAGCGTTTTATTAACACTTTGTTGACATTTTTTCAGTCATTATTTAATCTCAGACAAAACAAAGTAGCTTCAATCTTATTGAAGCTTTTAAAACTGATTTAATGGGATTGAAACGGTCAGAACAAGTCTTATTTACAAGATTTTCCTTAAAAACAATTTTCAAAGTTATTTTTTGAGTGTTAATGTTTAATTCGTAGTTTTTAATGAAGTTCCTATTTTGTTCGGTTTGATTCACTAGTTATGAGAGAAAAGTAATGTTTGATATATTCTACATAAAAAAAACATCTATGTAACATATAAACATTTAGGATAATGCTGGAAATGTTAAATAAATAAATAACTAAAAAAATAAAAAGTTGTATAGGGTGAAAATAGTTCAACAACAATAAAGATGAACCCTCTATGGAGGCTTTTAATTTGAGGAGAATAAATGTAAGTAGAAGTTCAGATCTCCATTTGTTTGACATTATTAGTTCAAATTGAATTTCTTCTGTTTTTGCCAGTATGTCACTGAGAAGGTGGGTTTGTGTTGTATTTCTTACCAAATGTGCACAACTACATTTTAATAAAGACATCTTCTCTTCTGTGATTGAAGACATTTAGAGGCTGACAAGACTATCAGTTCATTTTTCAAGTCTGTTTATTCATCAAAAGTCAATTGTCTGTCAAACTGTCTCAAGGAGCTACGCAAAAAACATCAAACTGAGCTAAATTAATGAATATTTCAAGTTCTTCCAAACATTGTTCATTATCGTTATCCAAATTAGGCCAGTAGATACTGAATTATTCTGTTATGTAACAATATTAGTTTGCTGGAGTGATTGATAGATTATATCATAAGATTTTTTGTATATTTTTTGATCAAGCAATGAGAGACTTAAAAGTAAAAATGATTCCAACTCAAATTTAAAGATGCATGCTCTCATGGCATGAATTAAGATATTTATTTGGAGAGACACATGTTTTTCTTAATTTTATTTCATGTTTTGGATTTATGTTTTCATTTCTGCAGCAGACTAACATCTTAGATCTCTGACCACCATGTGGACTCGGACGACATCCTCCGCTGTCTGGAAGAGGTTGCCGTGGCAACTTCCACTGTTTCCCCAGCTGTGGCGGGTAAGTCCATCTGCTGGCGGGTTGTTGATTTCAAAGTCCAAATGAAATCTGTTGAAAAACAGAGCAGCATGGACTATCTGCTCCCCACAGGAACTGGTTTCCTCTCTGGTGGTTGGAGTGAAGAGGAAACGCCATCTGAACGCCATCAACAAACATCCCCTTCCTAAACCCTGGATCCTGACCTGACCTCCTCAGCATGGAGAGGACAGCAGAAAGCTGCCGTCCACCAGCTCATCAGGAGGGCAGAGGTACTTTAACCCAGTGTTTTTCAACCAGTGTCCCACGGCACACATGGGCGGGTGTTCTGGTAGGAAACTGTAAAAACACTTACCATCACCAGGATCTCAGCTCTGTGTTCATCCAAAAAGGCCCTGATAAAACACTGAGTAGTTAGGATATATAAAAGTAGAATCCTAAATTACTTTTTTTTTTAGTGTTTATTTGATTTGAAGGTCAGGCATGTTTGTGTGCTCTTCAAAAATCTCAGTGTTTAAAATGCTCCGTGTTTAGTTTCACTTATTAGTTTTACTTTAACCCCTTAACACCGGAGCTCCAGTGTTTGTGTTCTTTGATTTACTGTAACTTATCAACTGTTAACACAATCAAACATAATTCAACATCATCCACTGGAATTATTGTGTTAACAGTTGAAAAGTTACAGTATGTTTAGATTTTGTGTTTAAACTTCAACGACGACGTCTTTAGATGTTAAAGGGTTAAATATCAATTATTTAAAACTCATAAAACGATTCAGAATCGTTTATGGATCATAATTGATCTATTAATTGGTGTATCTATCACCTTCTATCACCTTGAGACGAAGACTTTACAGAGTTTGAAACTACTATTTCGATAAAGGAAATTACAAACCATGAAGAGCATGACATACAGGTTGTATATTTTCAAAATGTTGCGGAGCAGCACTCAAGCAATAAAGGCGGCCAAGATTCATTTTTAAATCTTAAAATCAAGCAAATCGGAGCAATTCCTTCAGAATGATGTCATCTTACAGTGGAGAGATGGATGAGCCGAAGACTGCTTGCTTGGAGCTTCATTTCCATTAAGTTATCCTGGTATCACTGGGTGTTCTGACACCAACACTTATCAATAGCAATAAAATGAAGTAATAAAACATCAAGATCCTCAGTGGATGACCAACATGACTAAGCAGACAGATGTCCTGTTTGCTTTAATAAAATGAGAAAGTATCAGTTGGAGGATCAATAGTGCGTTCTGACGTGTGGCTGATTTCACTGGAACAAAAAGCAAACATCTCTCAGAGGTGATTAGGTCTCATTAGGGAAGTCACAGCCCGTAAATTCAGGAAGTCAACAGACTAACGTTGCCTGAAAATTTGACCGCATACTGCGAGTGTTTACACGGTAAATAATCACAGCAATGAAGACGTGCTGAGGGGTCGATATGTGAGGAAGTACAAAAGCAGCTGGGAGCCTCCTGACGGGCAGTCTGCAGCTCTGCAGTGCTGTTGAAGAAGGCATCAGAGCAGGTAAGGTGCTGCTTCTTTATGTGGAACGCTTACTGGTGGGATCATGCAGAGCTTTAACTTCTAAAGTTAAAGACAAAGAGATCTCAGATTTGGAACTGAGAGATGTGGCTTTGGTGAATGGACATTTGTGGTTTGATCTGTTCCCTCATCAAGCATTATTTAAAGGTAACATTAGCTGAAAGCTGCGTTTTTCTTCAAGAAATGTCAGAGGTTTGGTTTGTGTGGAACTTCAGATTTATCAGTTTCCTAGCTCTGAATTATTTGACATACTGTTCAATTTTCCTTTTCAACCCCTAAGAACCCAGATCCACTTTTCTAAAAGGGAAAATTAAGTTGAATCCACCACAGGTCGGGTGGACTACAGAACACATTTTTTCTGTTCTGCTGATGTCACCATGGGTACTTATGGGTTAATTTTATGGATAACAATCTCTAGATGTCCCTCAGATGTGGATGTGAGTGTGTGGCCCTGTGATGGACAGGTGAACCATCCAGGATTTAGCCTGCCTTCACCGACAGTGGCTGGGATAGGCTCCAGCAACCCCATGACGAGAAAGGGATTGAAGTTAGATGATAGGATGGATATCAGTAAAAAAAAACTTGAATGAAGTGAAGAACTAAGTACAGACATTTGTCTCCTCAGGAAATCCTCCCTCTCTCAAATCACACGATGCCATCCATCAGAGTTCCTCAGGTGTTCCTGCTGCTGGCTTTCCTGCACCTCGCTACATCCTTTCCTGCCAGGTAAACTAATGAGGCTACAGTTCATCATCAGGCATGACATAAATTACGTGTTGGAGAGTTTGTGGAAAAATGTGACAACCCTCGGGTCACTTAAAAACTGTGAGGAAGTTAAATGTTAGATTATTATCATTTTAATTTAAGTGCAAGAGTTATTAGATTGAAACTTTCTTGATTCCTTCCTCTCAGTCAAAGAACAAAACCTCTTTGTAGCTGAGATGTTTTATCAGCTTATCATAAATACCTCAAAGGTATAATTTTATAGAAAAATGCTACTGTAAAAAGGTTTATTGATTTTTATGATTTTCAATATTCTCGTCTGGTTGCTGATGCTTTCTGTCTGTTTTTTTTCTATCCCTTTTCTCAAAAGGTCTTGCCTTCTGCCAGGCCACAGTTAAAACTAAGAATATTGTTCTTGTCTTGTTTGGATAAGTGAAGGTTTTAAAAATGTCCTCAGTGAATGTTCTCAGTTAGGAATCAGAGGGGATTGTGGCGTGATAATCGGTGACAACGGGTTTGTAAGGTCTGAAATGGCGTTCTCAAACTCAATTTACCTTGGGGCCATTGAAGGCGGAGTCTGGCTGAGGCTGGGCTGTATGGGGTTCTATTTGTGCCGAAAATATGTTTTTGCATCCACTGTCCATATCTTTGGTCCATTGTCTATGTCTATTGTAACATTTGTTCATGTCTATGTACTACTAAGCAATATCTTCTGCGCGTCCTGTGAAACGACAGGAGCTAACGACGCTAGCAACTGTTGCTAAGGACTTTGGATGACCAGATCCAACGACAATAACATATACAAAGTTTTAAACATAAAGCTGAAACATCACAAAGGAAATACAAAGCTGTCATCTAAAAAACATGGGCATGCAGAAGATATAGCTTAGCAGTCGTGCTGCCATGATTAGTCGACTAATTGACTATTAAAATAGTCGACAACTAATTTAATATTCGATTAGTCGTCACTTCATATTATACGGATAAAGTTGAAGAAAGTTGTGAATGTTCAGCATCAAGAAATGCCCTTTTTTTATATTTGAGTCAGTAAGACCAAAACTTTTATCTTTTGTGAAAAATTCTTCCTTGTTTCAGATGCCGACCTGATTTGATTTAACCCTTTAATACCTGAGGTGTCACCGGTGACACTTAAACTAATGAAGGACAGAGGGAGCATCATTCATTAAAAGTTTAACAAGCCATATATGTCTTTATTTTTAGTTAGTTTAAAGCTAATGATGGTTTAGATGTGTGCTTTACATCCACTTTATGCATGACCCCATTAGTCTTACTAGTTAGAAAAATAAACAGTGATTAGTCGACTATTAAAATAATCGTTTTTGGCAGCCCCTACTTAGTAGTACATAGACATGAGCAAATAATCAACAAACTTGTTCTGTAGACATGGACAATGGACCCAAAATATAGACAGTGGTTTCAAAAACACATTTTTGGACCCCCGTACAGCACTGGCTGCATGTATTGAGAAAATTACAAAATGTCACTTTCTAAAAAGCAAAAAGTAAGGAACTCATGAATGTGCTTGGGGGAGGTGGGTGTCAGGTTTCCTTCCCGAAAGGTTTCCTTGCTTCAAGCCCCGGTCGATGTCACGCCCCCAAGAGCTCTATACCCCACTGTGATTGGTTGGCTCGTCAGCTCCACACACAGCAATATAAAAGTGCCACTCATACAAAACTCACGGGCTGCACCAACATTAAACTTTCATATTAAGGCAGGAAAATACCCACTTGGGGGCCGTAAATGGCCCTGGGGCCGGCAGTTTGAGACCCTTGGTCTGAAAGGTGGGAGGAGGCTGCTTGTTGTCGTCGTTGAAGCGACACTACTCTTTTTTTCTTCTTTACATGCGTGTGGCGTGTCTCACAGGGATGAAGACGAAGCGCGTTTCTTGACACAAGTCCGACACCTGAATGCACTGTGGTCTGTGCCAGAAACAGCGACAGATCCTCTACTCGAGGCCACCTTCAGGTGCGTTACACCACACACGAGTCTGTGACCTTCTCAAATGGATGCTCTCTCAATTACCAGATAATGCTGGTTCCTGCAGAACTCTGAGTCACTCTGAATCAATGAGAATTAGTGACTTTTTTCTTTTAGGAAATTTAGAGAATAATATTTTATTATTTCACCCTGAAGAACCTACAGTGTTAAATTGGTCACTGTTGTTTTTTTGTAAGAAAAGATCAGAAAGCTGTGATGGTGCGGTTGAAGACAAAACTGTGAAAACTGAGACGGCATTTGGAAGCATGCTGGTCATGCATTCTTTCCCTCTGCTTGTTTTCCAGGCAGCTTCTGTCCTTTGGTTTAGATCGCAGGAGGCAGCTGGGAGACATCGAGTTCTCCAACCGATACGCTGAGTTTCTCCGTTCTAAAGCCAAGCACAGCTCCATCTGCGCCTTCCTGCGTCGCATGCAGGGAGTCAAAAAGAGGTGTGGAATACGACACTAAACATCTCAGTCTAAACAACAAAGAATTTTAGAGTAAAGAGTTGAAGTACTCGCTACTTACAGTCAAAATTAACTAAGAATGAGACATTTATCTCGAGGAAAGAAACTTGAGATCACTTTAAAAAATCCACTCCAATGAGAATAGTATTATTAACCTGTTCTTGTGGCATTTTTGGACAAATATTAAGAAAATTTAGATTGAAATTGCATTTCTGACTTTTATGTATTCAAATGACAGGAGCAGACAAAAATATCAGTTGAAAACAGATCGTATTTGTGACACAAAAAATATGCTGGGCGCACCACATCTCCCTGCCCCGCCCCGCCCCATTCTGATCCACCCACTTACAGTCAAATAGATCCATGAACGTCTTTGTTTTCCTGGTCTGAACTGGAATCTGGATCAGAACTGTACGACTGGATAGCTAATGTAAGGTTGGGGTATACGGAGCAGAGGGATGATGGGAAATGAAGGAGAATTACTTCATGTCAATAGTCCTGCCCACAGCTGTCTAATGAACTCCTGTCGCTCTGCAGAAACTATGTTTTAGAAAATGACGGGTTTATTTGTGGCTAAAAACAGCACTAAAAACCACTGGGAACTCTCTGAAAATACATCAAAAGATGCTCAGAGAGGGACTTTAACATCCTTTTTTTCTTTGGTCTTGAAACATTTTGAGAAATGTCAAACATTTCCTGCACACAGGGCAAGAGAAATGAGAAAATAACCCATGTTGACTTGAGTCGGATGATTTTTTCATTATTTATTTTATTTATTTATTTGACTATTTAGCTCTTTTTCATAGCACACAACAATAAATTATTCTTGACTTTTGTGAAAATGAAAGAGGACAGAAAGAAGAAAACCTAGTACCTCCAACCAACTGAACTATCTTAACCAAATATATATTTCTGTAATACTAAATAAATACATCAAACGGTTGGTTAAGGCAACAAAAGCTGACAGATAAAAACAAAAACAAAACATACAACAAAATGAAAAATCAACAAGATACATGAAATGCCTCAGAATTCCTTTAAATAAAACCTTTTCCCAATATCTTTATAGTTCATACAGTTTATATTGTCTGAGCATTTGTTGTTTTACAGTTTTTTTAATCTATTATCTTTTATCAGTTTATTCTATAACCTGATGCCTTGCACAGAAACACTATTTCCTTCATCAGCTCACTCCTCCCTTCACATTGACCTCCTGAAAACCTTCCTCTCCACAGTGGTGTTGGGGGAGACGTGGAGAAGGTGAACTCGCTGCTGAAACAGTACATGTGTCCCTCAGTCTACAACAACTGGCCCACAGACCTGTAGCAGCTGGAGGATGAAGATGCTTTCAAATCAACCTCTGTACATTCACGTAATGTCATATTTTCATGTATTTGTTATTAAAACAAAATATGTCATGAGGAGTTTAAACGTGGTGTGTGTGTGGTTCATTGGGACATTATCTGCATTCAGACCTTTAGGAAACTAAAGAGCAGCGACTCCAGAATCAAATTTAATATCGAGCTACTTTCATAATTTGGTCTGGAGGTGACATAATGAAATTTGTTTGTGCTCTGTGGAAACAGTCATGGAAGGAGCTGCAAACATGACAGGAAAAACTACATTAGCTGCGATAATGAAAGTTTAAATGCTGCATGCTGACGCTGTTAGCTAAATGCTATGAACCAGCTGAAGAAAGAAAGAGCTGCAGACTGGATCCTGTTCCATGACCTGATTCATGGTGATCAGCAAAAAGAAACTTGACCGTTTAATAAGCTTGGAGTTACTAAAGTCAGACGGAGGAGATTTCATAGGAAGTGAATCATTCGGGCAGTGTTCAGAAGCTGTGATTGAAGAGGTGCAGCAGAACCCCACACAGACCCTCAGGACTGTGGGGTCAACACCCCAGGACCTGCAGCCTGGTGTCTGCTCAGCCTCTCTGATGCAGGCCGGCTGGAGGGGAAGGCCAACGGAGCCCGGCACTTCCTGATGTTGTTGGAGATGATGCATCAGCACTAAGATCCAGAATCTTACAGAGGGGGTGGGGGGGTGGAGGTAAATGTGATGCTCTGAAGGCAGGGGTGTCAACCTCAATCACATAAGGGCCCAAAATCCAAAACACATCTTAGGTCGAGGGCCGAACAGGATAAACACTATTATTGAACACTAAAAATGAATGCTGAAAATTTTAAAACTGTAACTTTTTAACATAATTATGAACTAGATGAATTATTTATCCACTCAGTTTCTTGTAGAAACAAATGACAACCCCCTGTATTTTCTTTATTTAAATAGAAAAATGAGAATGGGATACCATGAAGGGATGTCTTCCCCTTCCTGTTCTGTTTCTTGGCCTTCTTTATCTTCTTTTTGAGTTCATTTAAATGTGTTTTTTCCTATTTCATCTTCCAGCACTTTTGTGAGGGTGGTAACAAATTTCTTGCTCTCTCTTTTCCTTTTCATTTTTTTAGCAGCTCCATTAAATCCACTTTTTTAAATCTCTTGGAAGTGTTTTTCTACTTGCTAACTTGCTGTTGTCGGAATAGTCCAATGCTGGTTGAGGATTTCACAAGAGCAGTCTTATGTTCAGTGTAACAATTTAATTCAGTTTTTGTCTTTGCTAATTCAATTATCTCTTGATTTTGGTTCATTTTAAAGGATCTGATTCACTGACCTGAATGAATTAGGACAGAAATACCCGGTACTGAACAGTGCAGGTGAAGTTTTCCAGATTCCTTGTATTTCGTCAAGATAATCAAGTGTAAATTAAACATGTGTACAAACAAACAAACATGTAAACAAGAATACATGTCAAATCCATTCACATTTTAGTTTGATAAAGTTGTTGTTTTTCCACATCAGAATAATTCAATTAGAACATCCTACCAGACTGTATGGTCACATGACTTTGTTGAATTTAAAGTGTTTCCACACATTGGACTGGAATGATGGTTGATCAGTTTTTGCTTCATCACGTGTGTGTCTGCAGTGATAGTACTTAGTCGTTTTTACCCTAAAGTAAAATAAACCTACAAAGTCTGAATCCAAATGATAAATGAAAATAAACATAAATAAAACATTTTAACTGCATAGGTTGATTCAGTTCAGACTAAGACAAATGACTCTGGTTGCATCGGAAGAACAGAAATTGATTCGCCAATGAATCATTACACCTTTACATTTCAATGAGTTTTAAATGTTTGTTCTTTAAATAGTTGAATAGTAATGGCCATAGAAATGATGTGAGTTATTTTAAGTCTTCAGCTCTGGGTCTGGTTGAGGTAGCTCTCTGTTAGCCTCCTCGAGTTGGTTAATGAGAAAGTGAGTAACAAAAACTAGGTTTGGAAAAGTAATTAGTTAAATAAAAGTTATTGTCATGTCACCCATAGAAAATGCTTTACCTCCATCAAAATAAGGCTAAATACGAAAATAATTTTCCAGACCGCAGTGATAGGTCCGCGTCGGTCTGAGTCAAGTTTTTAGAGGAACTACTGTCACCAATCATGAGAGAGTTTGTTTGAAGTCCAAACCCCTCCCAATGAAAGCGGATCGGACAATCTGTCAATCAAACGTTGGAGGGGGGGGGGGGCCAGCGAGGACTACATGCTTTTACTGAGGGATCTGATAGGTCAGTTTATAACTTGAATAACTTTCAATTAAAACAAATATCTGATAAAAAAATTAAGATTAGAAAGAAGATGTTGAGAAGAATGTATCAGCGCATGAAAGATTATTCTGACAAATGGAATGAGTAATAACTACTTCTCATTAAAAGTCTATGGGATTTGGATTTCTTGGAGGTACTTTCGGAACACTGTAAATATACAGTCATTGTTGTGTACTTTGTGTGGGAAGTGAGTGAAGAAGGAAAAAGGTCATATTTTTCCACCAGACTGGTCAGGACTCTGAGGCAGATGGTCAACATTCCTCTCCATTGCCGTCGTCACTTTGCTTCATATCATTGTAGCGTGAGACTGAAGAAGTACATGGAAGTATCAAGAAATGCATGAAAGAAAAATATTCTTTGGTTGTTTTAGTGAGTTTTTTTAGATTCTCTTTGTTTTTATTCTCATTTGCCTTCACTTTACAGCCCTGACGGCTGTTTATGAGTTTTTATGTTAGGTGTGTCCCATGAAGGGCAAAGGACCAAAGAGGTGAAGGCAGAACAAAATATGACAGTATTGTAATGTGCCTCCCATCAAACCCTTGAAATAAAATCTAATCAGCTAAGTTGATGCACTATATGACTTCTCAGCAAACAGGTGTCTATGTACGGTTTTTATGACCGGTGAAAGTCCACTGCAGCTATGCCATGATCAGGGAAGCAGAGCACAAACACACTCGATCACAGAACAGAGATGGACGGCACTTCGCGATTCGCTTTGGTCACAGTCTTCAGTTTGTGGTTCTTCATTTTGTCTTTGGAGTCCTCTGAAGCTGCTGATAGTAAGTTCACTTTTTTTGCCTTTCCTGAAGCTTTGTGTCTTTGTTCAGAAACCTATTGAAGTATCCTCCAATAAATGATGTGTAAGTGACAAATAAAATAAGATTTTTTAAATGTTTATTTGTATAGAAAAAAAAGGAACAAGGAAAAGACAGACTTTAAAAATCAAAATGTGCAGAACTGTCGAGTAAAAAACTATTGGAAAATGAAGGATATAAAAAAAATCTGTATTAATTGGCAAGAACACGTTCTATTGAAAGCTAGAAGTAGTAATGTCTTCGTCACAGCTGCCCTTGTGTGTCTCTACAGGCTGTCTGCAGATGAAAATGGTCAAACCTGTATGGGGCAAGAAATATTTAGATTGCAGACCATTCTGTGAGGTCGTAGAGAGAAACGTTGATGTATTGGTTTATGACATTTGATTAAGGACCCCTCCGCGTCACTTTTAGACATTTTGGGTGTCCCCAAGTCATCTTTTTTCAACTTACTGGCTGTTCCCATTAAATCACGGGTGTCCAACCTCCGGGCTGTGAACCAGAATCAGTCCAGTATCACGACCCATAGCGCACCGGTACCCAAACCTGGTACCCTAACTCTACACTGGACCTGAACCGGTACCAGACATGGTATTGGGTGTGAACCGGACACAGTATTGGACACGAACCTTTACCAGGTTGAGGTTAGAGGGCTGGTACTGGATGCACCCCAAGGACCAGTGGGCATCCAGTACTGCATCCAGTACTGCGTCCCGAAGGGTTGCGGACCCTTGATTTTATGAACAGCCAGTATGTCAAAAAACGACGAGTTGGGGACATCTAAAATGTCAAAAAGTCACGGGGAAGGGGCCTTACCCAAACGTCAATATGTGACGACATGAGCATTTGCTGATTTTTCTTTGGGTATGCCGTGAACGTCAGGTCAGGATAAACACTTGAACAACACAAAAGGGCAAGTAAGAGAGAAGCAGGTGAGACTCAGGTGTGTCACACGAATTTTTCATTTTTTCAACCCTCCACCAAATCTCGCCTCGACCGCTCAAGGAGCTGGTTAATCTGTGTTTATACCAGATGCAATTTGTAATTCGGCCGCCTTTGTTGTTGCATGTGGCGAATTTGCTTCTAAACACCTGTCCAAAAATGTGTGTATAAAAACCTTATGGTCCAGACACATGTGGGAGGAGCTACCACCAAGTGTTTTTAGCCTGATGGCTACATGAGTATATCTCATTACCTATGCACAGAAGACAGTGAGGATGTTGAGAAATCAAGTTTATTTATTGTAAAGAGCTCCACAAAAGTACAGGTAACCATGAGATCATTCAGAGATGAATAACAGGAGCTTTCAGCGGTACCTCTGTGTCTCTGTGACCCTGTTTGACAACTTGTTGTACCCCTCCCATTAGTCCAAAGAGGCAAAAATTCAAAAATAAGAATAAAATTAGAGGACTTTATTGATATTGTCTCAATGCAAATAAGAACAATATCAAAAAGTTTGGGACAAGAATGATCATAATCTCTCCATGTTTGATTTAGTCTCTATCCGCTGATCACATCACTGAACACATCACATGCCCAAAGCTGAGGCCCTGATTGGTTCACACAACGCCTCATCTTCTGGAAAGTTCAGATTTTTTTAACTCTTGACGCACCGCAGTGCCAAATAACAAGACACATTTTTGCTTCTGTTTGTTGGTTAAAATTACATTTTCTATATGGTTTGTTTTTATGAAATGATATTGGCTGAACACTTGGGAAAAAGGCTGTAAGAGCTAAGCAGTCCTACAGTCTTCATACCTGTTGTAGGTGCTCATACGTGTGTGATGCTTCGTGTTGAAATGATTGTTTTCATCCTTTTGGAACAGCAAACCAAAAACTGAGCAGTCTGCATTAACAGTTTGTTCAGCCTCTTTAACCCTTTAACACCAGAGCTCCAGTGTTTATGTTTTGATTTAATGTAACTTTTCAACCATTAACAGGATCAACATAATTCCAGAAGATTCTGAAGGAGAAAAGTGGCTCTTTGAGATGTTGATGGTTAATGGTTGAGTTTGAGTTTATTGAAATTACAGTATGTTAAATATTTTGTGTTTAAGCGTCACCAGCGATGCCTCAGGTGTTAAAGGGTTAACTATGTTGTTCTGCTGCAGCCTCAACAAAGGACAAAAGAGGTTATTTCCTTTTCTTTTGGAAGATTTGTAACGTCTGTCTAAATGCACGGTCACACAATAATAGCTTTTATGATCCAGGAGGACTTTGTAGATCAGTAACAGGTTGATTTCCTGATTCTTGTTAAAAAACAAATTGTAAACATTTAACATCTTTCGTTCTTTAGATTTCTTCCAATTGCAGATAAACTAAATATGTCTGGTATGACTCTCCCATTACACAGAAGTGTGTCATCATGTTCTAATCAGCGCTTTAGCTCAAACTCATCTACATGTCACGTCTGAGACTCCTTTGGGGGAACTTTCCAAATGACAACGCTCTGAAAGCTCTTAATAGACTTTAGAAAAACACTGTAAGTGGAAGAGTAGTTCTTTCAGGAGAGATGAAGATGTGCCGGCAGTCAGTCTGTGACTAAGATAATGTCTTCTCTCCCAACAGTTTGTTCAGTTCCTTCTAGCCCCATCAATTTTCCAGAAAACAACGAAGTGGATGACGTTGTGACAACAATCACCGTCGAGGCAGGAGTGACACTCGCCTTAAAGTCACCTTCAGACCCAGATTACCCATTTAGACTCGATGGAAACCAGTTGAGAGCTGCTAGAGTTCTGGACTACGAGGTACTGCTTCTATATGACTGAAGTGAAGCTCCAAACTCAAACATTAAGCAAAAAGTCAAGTCTATCTGTGTGTTTTTGTTTTGTTTTTGTTTATTTCAGACAACCTCGAGCTATGCAGTCGAGATTTTATGCACAAAGACAGAAACAGGTCTTCTGGTAAGACTGGCTCCAAGAAGCAACAGTTTTTCCCAGCACTTTTCTATCTTCCTTGAAGGCCCAAAGCGCATCACAGTCACAGACCCATTCACACATTCACACACTGGAGGCGACTCCGCTGCCGAACACTGGCGCCAACCTCCTACCAGAGGCAATTTGAGGGTTTAGTGTCTTACCCAAGGACACTTCAACACATGTGGCTGGAAAAACTGGAATCGAACCCGCAATTTTCCTTTCAGGAGTCAATCGCCTTACCGCTGCACCACGGCCGCCTACTTTATCAAGTTATGTCAAATTTTCAAAAAATCAAAATAAGAACTTGCTACTTTTTAAATTGATCGTCTCACATAATAAGGAAAAACATCTTTCACTTAGAAAAATAACTTTTCATAATATTGTAAATTCATTACACATCCACTTGATTACACAACTTTGGGCTCAATCCAGTTTGCATGAGCTGAATCCAATACCTTAGCATTAAACCTTTATATTATCATCATGATCGCTCTTTAAGGTCATTTAGGTTTTCTGGTGTTTTTTTAATGATTTTTATTAGCATTGTGCAAGCTCCTTTAGCTAATCTGGTGTTTAGCTTTTATAGCATATGAGTCAACAGATTATCTAATTTAGACATTCTTCCACTTGTTTATGCTAATTTGCCATTCAATCTTTGTGCCAACATTCTGCTACCTTGTTTGGCTAACTTAGAATAATTATTTTTATTTATTTATTTGTGTATTTAAGATAATTTGCTGCTGAACTGTTATTTAAGCAATACATAAGCTAGCTGATATAGAGATGGGGTTGGCTGATGTAGAGACTGTTCAAGTTTTTCTAATTTTGCATTAACTTTTGATTTAGCATGATTAGCCATTTTAGTCATTTCAAAAAATAGGTTATTTAAGCAATTTTGACACTTACACCTAGCATAATACAGGTTCTTTGCTGTTTTAGACAAACTTTTTTAGCAATAGAACATTTTTCCAAACCAACCTTCAACAACTTTAGGCATTTTGCAAGTCGCTTTGGCATTTTTAGTAATTAAGTTCCACATATTCGTTGACCACATTCAGTTTATATTATTCACCCTTCATTCAGTCCATCACTGGATTGTTTAAATGCATTTGTGAGAATGAAAACACTTTTCAAAAGTCCTGAAAGGGTAAAAAAAAAAAAAAGCACATAATGATGAGAAAATAAGTTAGAAGTTAGAACATGTTCTTGTTGTTGTTAGTCATTTATTTTGAACAATACATAGAAAACAATAAAGGATAACAAAACTAAACAACAAAGGATTTTTTTGTATAAATTATGAAGTAGAATAAATTACCTCAATATGTTGTTTGAAATGGAGTAGGAAGAACTTTTTTCAATCCTATCCCCCAACAATGTACCTTAAGTTTAGGCAGTGTAATTGTTACAAGAATGCAGAGGCGTTTGGACCTATATGCAGGCGGAGGCAAAACAGGCAAAGGCAAAACAAAGACATAGCCACAAGCCAGACAGGAGTCAAAAATCGTGGAGCGAGACAGGGAACAGAAACAGGCAAACGTCAAAAACACGGAAAGGCTAAAGATACAATAGAATAGGATTGCTAGGTAGCGCTAGGCAATACTTCGCAAGAAGTAAAATCCAAACAGGGCATATAAATGATGAGGATGATGAGAAACAGCTGGTCATGACCTGGAGGGAGAATGTTGATTGACAGGAGTTGGAGAGAGGACGTAGCAGAGCAGATTAATAATCTGGATAAGGGGTGGAACTGAAAGACCAAACCCTGACAGACGGTAGTCAGAGATCAGGGAGGGGTCAAGGATGTTGTTTGGAGTGACCCAGGAATGTTTTTCCGGGCCATACCCCTCCCAGTCCACTAGATGTTGGAGCCAACCACCCCGCCGCCAGTCTGCCTGTATTTGGAAATGACAGACAGCATGCCATAGCTGGACATGTGCTGCCTCCCAGGTCTCCTTGCTGCATTGAAACCAGTCATCTATGGCTGGAAGTTGCGTGGGACCCCCAGACTAGGGGAAGAATGGTGGCTGAAAACCCAGGGGTCACTGAAACGGTGTTAGCCCTCTGGATGCCTTCTCAAGAGAGTTCTGGGCGTACTCAGCCCAAACCAGGAACCGGCTCCAGTTGTGAGGATTTTATCGGCTAGTTTAATAGCAACAGGTGTCTCGAAGGTAAGAAAAGTGTCACTCACCAGCCCTCCCGATCGTAAGGCGGACGATGAGGGCAGGAAGCTCACAGGTGACCAGAACGACTGCAGTAAAGGCACAAATACTCATGGCACGAGTCTCGAGTCTATTTTGCAAATTTTATGATAATCACCATTTAATAAGCATGGCATAGCTGCCTTGTTTATATTCTTAGGCTGTAGCAGCAGTTCTTGAATGGAGTATGAATGGAGACTTAAAAGAAGCTCATGAAATTCCAACAAAAACCATCCAAACCAGTTTTAAAAGAGATGAAAGGACTCAAATGAGGTTTCAGAGTTCATCTTTGTTCAGATGCTTGATTTTCTTAAGAGTGTTTTACACATATTTCTTTTCTTAAATGGTAAAATGGTTAATGGCGTGTACTTATATAGTATATATACAGCTTTTCTACCCTTCTTCGAAGGCCCAAAGCGCTTTACAGTCACTGACCCATTCACACACACATTCACACACTGATGGTGACTCCGGTGTCGAACAGTGGCGCCAACCTCCCATCAGAGGCAATTGTCACAATTCTTTTCTTACCGTATTAAGAGTTCAGCGTATGTTTTTACTGGCATATTGCGCCTTAGTCACAACCTGTACGATGTATGCAGGTGGTTCGCACAAAAATTTTAGGTCGTAGACCACTCAATGAACCCATGCGTGGAGCAGAAATGTTCAAGTGCTTTTTTTCAATGGGCATGCTCGGAGCGACAGGTTGTTACTAACACTAAAGATGTGGTGAAGATTTTTCCGTTTTTCTAATCCTCCAAATTTTGTGGACTTGGCAAGGAGCATGTTCTGTTGACGTAATAAGTGCCCGCTCCCCCTGCACCTGTTGCGAGCAAATTGCATGCTTGTAGCCTGAATTTTAGAAATTTTGATATTAGAGTGTAGTTTATGTGGACCTCCTACAGCCGTCCTATGTCTCACTTGTACACCCCGTGGGTGCCCATTTGCATGCAGTCAGTAAGGAACTAGTACTTGCAATTTACTAATGACTGGAGTGGGTTGTAGGCATCACCCGTACGCCATTAGTGCATGCAACTTGCATTATTCTTACAAATACTTCACGACACACTAACCACACACCCATCAACCCATTCGAGTCAACCTGTGTACAGGTACATGTGACTAAGGCATTAAGTGATTAAGTGTCTTTTGTCATTTTTGAAGTTTCCGCTTAACATCGTTGTCCTTCTGGAAAACATGAATGACAACCCCCCAGTCTTTGACCAGACTCTGTATCAAAAGGAGATCACTGAGGTAGGAGGAGCATAAGGACACAAACCACTTGAAACTTTACCATGATGCCTGCAGCGACCTCTGCCTCACTCTTGTTTTTCTTGTCAGCTGTCTCCCATAGGCTCCGCTGTGGGTCGTTTTGCTGCCACAGACCTCGACCAGCACTCGAGGCTCTACTACACCCTGACATCTGAACCTGTACGATTTAATTCTTCACCAGATGTTTGCTTTTCTCTCCTGATGGTTTCAGACAAATATCCACTGCCTTTTTTAGACTCTGCAGACATGAAACAATCAGAAATTGATTTAAATGGATAAAAACATGATTTCTAACACTGATAAATGCCATATTGAACAGCATCATATAATCCTTGTTCCCTTTTATCTAGACTGGATTTATACTGCAATCCCCTACAAACCCGGAAATCTTGGTGGATGCACATCTTGACTATGATACAGTTAAAGAATACCAGCTGAAGCTGGAAGTTCAGGTTAGTATTATCTTAGGATCACTTTCTCTTGTCTTTCTGTTCTGTGAAAAAGATTTTTGTGTTCTCTTAAATGTTTTTTAGGACACAGACTTTGCTTCGGCACCTGACGGGCCTTCGTTCAGTGCCACCACGACCATACAGATCACCTTATCCGATGGAGATAACAGACCCCCCTGGTTTCAGCCCTGCACAAAGTATGTTGTGGGCAGAGCTGTGATTTGTGAAAGTGCAGGATACACTGGAAGGGTCAACCTAAATGAGCAGGAGGTAGGTGACCTGAAATAAAGAGGAAACTTGTTTCCGTGCGTTTGACTTCCAACCATGAATGTTAGAAGTGTTTTGGCACAAATATTAAGAAAATATATTTTCATATTTAATCCCTTTCATATTTTTACTCAAAGTCTTTTAGTTTGTTAGTTAAAATCATATTATCATACAAAATCCTAGTTGCTAGACATACCGATTGTTTCATTTACCGGTACTAACGTTGTCATAGTTTTTAGTTGATTGAATTATTAGACACTATATTGTCTATGTTTTATCATATGGCAACTGAGTGTGTAGTCATTCAGGAGGCAGACAATTTGCTGTAGTGACCCCCACAGGGGGCAGCTTCAAGACAAAGGAGATCTTTTAAATATGGAGACATTACTCTGATAGAGGTCAAAGCAGCTGTGAGTAAACCCAACAAAGCTCTCTCTAAAGTCTACTCAAAAGAGCTCAAAAATTCTCTTCAGACTGGAGTGTTATCTTTGAAACCAGGACCAGTAAACGCCATCGACGGAGACACTGGAATAAATGAGGAGATAACATATGGATTCCTGAGTGGTAAGCAGCAATGAAAAGCCTTTTTACTTTAAGAAAAGAAGTGTTGCATCCTGACTGATAGAGAAAACTCTGGTGTTCTGCTTTTCAGGGAATGATGATGGTCTGTTTGCAATCAACCCAAGCACAGGTGACATCACAATGCTGAGGTCAGCTGACGTACTCGGGGAAGTAAACCTGCTAGTCATGGTGAGGGGAAAAACAAACTTTTACTTATTTTGGAATTGTCAGAATGAATCTTTTGATTTCACATTCCGTCTCCCAAAGGCTGCTCAGAAGAATAACGTGGATCAGTTCGCCACCACCCAGGTGGTGATCAGTGTTCAGGTGAAGAGCCTGCATGTACCACAGTTTCAAAAGCCTCTTTATGAAGGCCTCATCACATCAATGGGCTCAGTGGCAGTAGACCAGGACAAAAAGGCTCTACAGATCCTGGCTACAGATGAAGACTATGCTGGCGTGCAGGTAAAACTCACAGCCTTTCAGAACAAATCACACTGAATAAATGTATCACTTTTGTAATTTAGAATTAGTTACAAAGTTGCATTGTTATGTAGCAGGATACTTTATTCGTAGGAAAATGAGACCTAAAAATGAACCCTCAACACCTGAGGCGCCGCCAGTGACGCCTAAACACAAAATCATTGACATAGTGCAAATTAAGGAATTATGGAATTATGGAGTTACGTTGATTGTGTTAACAATAGCTGCGTTTCCATTTCATATTTGTGCAAAACTTTGTCGAAATTCTACGAATTTTGAAAAAAACAGTTTCGACACAGTTTCCATTAAATCATAATGTTGCGATAAAGCACAAACCAACTCACACGATAAGTCATTAAAAACACGGCGATGAATGGGAACAAGTATTTTTTTATTTGATTCACTAAAAAGGAGCGTTCGGGTGACATCACAGCTCTGTCTGGGGCGTGTGCAGCGCAGCTCGACTCAGGAGAGAGAGAAGCCTGTTTAGCGGTTAAAAGAAAAAGCATTCTAACAAATAAACATCTGAACCTTTTTTCTGTTTGAAAACACGACAACATCCATTCAACTTTCTGTCACGGCGCTCGCACTCACGAGACTTCAGGCTCCAAGCTGCAAAAGTGTGTCTGCAGGTGAAGCGATGAGGAAAGGAGGAGGAGGAGTTGCACGATTCCGTATGACCCGCAATTTCTAAAGAGCTGTGATGCTGCACGACCTCTCGGTGTCCCGGCTGTGCAGCGCTCAGATCAGACACTTCATACCGAGAAGCGCATTTATTTAGAAAAAAGTGCTTCCATTACAGTTTTGCGAAAAATGTCTATTTCGATACATCCCAAATACCACCTCCTCTAAGCACAAAAGCTTTTTTCGAAAAACGCGAGTTTTTTCAAAATTGTGGTGTTTCCATTAGGAGAATTTATTATCGAAATTCCAATTTGCGAAATTTCAGAGTCAATGGAAACGCGACTAATACAATTTTTTTAAAAAAGGCTAAATCTAAGAGATGAACACTGGAGCTCGAGTGTTAAAGGGTAATATATACAGTATATATGCTCTTAAATATGCAGTCAGACATGTTACTTGTCAGGTAACACAAAAATAAAAATAACCCCCCCCCCTCTTTTTCCAGTAATCATTTTGAGAATGGGAAAATAAAATGTTACAGTTGGACTTTACAGCCACAAAGAAGACATAAGAACTACTGACAAATACACCATTATCTAAAGCAGCAGGGATACAAAGAGAAGTTAAAGCAACATTTAATCCCTTAGATTAAACATAACTGGGAAATAATAAATAAAAAATTAATTAAAGGACAAAATATTTTAAATACTGGAAATTGATAATTGGTCTTTAGCTAATTTATGCTACAAAATATGGTAATATGGAGGGGCAGATGGACGGATGGATGGATGGATGGATGGATGGATGAACGGATGGACAGACGGATGGATGGATGGATTGATGAAAGTATGGATGGATGGATGGATGGATTGATGAACGGATGGATGGATAGATGGATTGATGAAAGTATGGATGGATGGATGGATGGATGGATGGATGGATGGATTGATGAACGGATGGATGAACGGATGGATGGATGGATGGATGGATAGATGGATTGATGAAAGTATGGAGTGATGGATGGATGAACGGATGGATGGATGGATGGATGGATGGATTGATGAACGGATGGATGGATGGATGGATGGATAGACAGATGGATGGATAAACTGTAAAAAAAGAGAATGCTGCTTTTCTGTTTAAAGTATTTGTTTCCATTTCATTATCTGAAAAAAACATAGTTTATGCAATACATAAAACAAAAAATATACATTTGAACTGTTACTCATTGATTGTTATTACTTTTAATTAACTTTAATTTTGTACTCTTACTCAATCATTATTGGATAACTACCATTTACTTTTACTTGATTAGTTGAAATTCAAACTACTCTGACTTGAGAAGACTTTCTAGATGCTCCTCCCACACGTGCTCATGAAAGGATGAATTTAAGGTTAAATGGACAACATTGATTGGTGTCAGTGGAGGCTCAGCTTATCATTGGTCAGGCTTGATTTGGGGTTTCTTTAATGCTCTGCTATCTTTGTCATTTCAGATTGTTTTGGTAATACTGTGTATATTATTTGTGCTTCACAGGGTATAAATCCTTACATCACGTATTCAGTTGAAGAAAACAATGACTTTGTCATCGTCAATGGATTCTTGTTCCTGATCAATGATGTTGAGGATAACACCTTTCATTTGACTGTAAGCTCAAAAAACATAATATTTGAATTCACAAATCCAGCTGTGATTTATCACTTATCTAATTCACTATTTGATTCTTAGGTTGTGGCAAAAGACACAACAAATGATGAAACAGCGACGGCACAGCTGGTCATGGAGGTTAAAATAGGTAAGGAGTCGGAGCACTTCATGGAAATATAGAAACGACTAGTTCCACACTTAGTGCTGAATGTTGTACTAAAAAAAATTTATTTTTGATGTCCTCTTTCCACGTCCATAAATAGCATTAATATGAGCCAACATACATCCATTTACAAATGAACTTTTTCTGTGTGATCTGCATTCCCTTTGGTCTGCTCTTACAGCCTTCTTTGGACAAACTAGTTTCTGTTTATTGATATTGGAACCGTGTCTCCAGACCCACTCGAGTTAGCCTTTCTGAACACTTTAAGGTGAAAATGTTTCCGAGGGAAAAAACCTGGGAGCAACAACATAAAACCAATATACTTCTCTCAGGTATCTCCACCAGCGCTTTGCCTCAGAGCACTACAGACATACCGACAACAACCCCAGGAGTCAACGTCAACACCGGTATGACCATTTCAGCCAGCAGCCCCGGTCTAACACACTTCCTCATTCCTGATCGAGGAATACCAGTACTATTTTCATATAACTGATTACCAGAAGCTGTTTTATCTGGTTGAGCTTTGTTCTGCAGATTAACTCCAGCCTCATGGCCTCTTTCATCATCAAAGTTCAGAAGGTTAAAGGTCCAGCTGCAGATGGTGGCTCTCAAGAAATGTGTTTCAGAACCGCTTCCTCTATCCCTGTAGTAGATCTGTCTCTTTAAACATGAATCAACACCATTTTTTTTTTTATTTCTCAGAGAGTTCAAGCAAACAAGACTTAAATGATAGTATTCTGGAGCTTAAGGAGTTTTGTTTTTGTGGTGAAATCAGAGTTGTAGTTGTTTGTGACACTGATGTAAGCATCAGGACTTTTGAGAGAGCCGTGTTAACCCATGTTCACACCAGTAATGTGATGTGTGTTCAGCATATATGGTAGAGTTCACACTGGCCAAGCAGGGAAGGGCTCTCGTCTGCCCCTTCAATTGGAAGAGTCTTGGTGAGAAGTGTCAAAGTGATACAAATCTCTTGCTCCAGGTTTTTTCTTTCATAGCTCTATTCCGATTGGCGTCATAGAATTCCAGCCGGGCACAGACCACATTTATTCATTTCTCCTCCCAGATCCATTTTCAGACGATTGGCACTTCTGTGAATTAAAGAGGACACCAGCCACACGTCATTACCAAATCTGAGTCCCTCATTGGTCAAAGTTCAACTGGTTTGATTCTCATTGTGTGTTCAATGGCTGGACGTTTTGTATGTAGAGCCCAAAAATGGCAGCAGAAACTTGCATAACAATGCTTGAACATGAGTAATGAATGCACACATACACATGTATGTACATAGACTTTTCATAGCAGGTGTTCACTAAAACGTGCTGAGAAAGTGAACCAATGTGGCAAATCTGTGGCTTTTACAGATAGATTGCAGTAACTCCAGTCATTTTCGTTGTAAGTTTTGGTTCTTTCTGGAGCATCAAACTTGTCTTTTGTTCTGGCAGTCCCTCCTGGAGGCTTCAGAGTGGGGGACATGGCAGCACTCGGTGCAACCTTGGGGGTCCTTCTCTTGGTGTGTCTGGTTGTGATTGGGGTTCTTTTCCATCGCATGAAAAAGGATAAAGGCAACTGGAGGAAAATCTATGAGGCCAGCATGTTCAGGAGCTCAGTAAGTTCAACAGGATGAATAAGTATCCAGAGAAGAATTTACATCTGTGTTCAATAAAGTCATTATGTTCTGATCACAATAATAATTCAAGATTTTTTGAAGTTTATGCTGGAGGACTGATGATCAACTCTTGTGCAGTAGTCTGTAAAAATCTGGGTTTCCATCCCTTCCAGCTGGGAAACGGCCCGAGCGACCCGAAAGAGGCCATCCAGTACACCAATGAAGCCTTCCAGAGGGATGAGGGTGGAGACGGCGTGGACTCCGGTGGGCCAGCGGGGGGTCTGAACGCGAAGGCTGACGAACGACCAGCCCAGGGCTCTCATTATGACAAGATCATTTCTGCACGTCTGCAAAGCCTGCAGGCACAGGACACCAGTGACACGGACTCCCACAAGGCCGACAGTGAGAAGGAGGTCAAACCCATCCTGACCAAGGAGAGGCGCGGGGAGGACGGCTACAAGTCAGTGTGGTTTAAGGAGGACATTGACCCCAATGCCAAAGAGGAGGTGGTCATCATCCCAGACAACAACGAGCATGACAGCGAGGAGGAAGACAATAAACCCAGGATCAGGGATGATGATGATGATGAAGAAGAGGGCACTTCTTACAAGAGGAAGGTGGGCTTTGCTGATGCTGATTTGGACAGTGGACTGGGGGTGAAGATAGGGGATCCAGGCGAGGACTCAGAGAGCGACAGAGCATCCAACACTAGTCTGTAAGGACCACCATACGACGAGAACACAACAGCCGCAGCAATAAGGAAGCTTAAACATTAACAGCCAAGCCTATTTATACAAGTCAGAGGCGCCACATGACCTGGGAGAAATGCATCAAAACAAACCCGGAAACAATGAATGTAAATTATTCAACCTCAAGCCATTTTTCTTCTCTGAAAAGCACTTTGTCTTACAAATTAAATCACTATAGAAATAGGTCGATTGACTCAAATAAATAAATCAGTTGGTTTTTCTCTACAAATAGAACTGTAATAAACTGATTGAAGATGTTGCTGTATGTTTTTATTCTCAGAAAACCTTCCTTCATACAGGAATGATAGTCAGCAGACATTGAGCTCGGGACAAACTGGGAAAGATGGGTGAACAACTGTGAGTCTGTAACTGGCACGCTGGTTGATTATTAACCTGTATTGGTGGTTGTTCAGAGCTGGCAGAGTAAACAAGTCTGATAAAGCTAAACCTGCAAACAGAACAGTCAAATGACAAAACAGAAGTGTGTCATGATGCTGACAGTGTCAATAAACGCTTATCTGTTCATCCCTGACCTCTCTGGGGTTTTACGGCAGATTGACAGAACAATTAAACCTTTTGGTTGTTGGTCAGTAACACACCGGAGATACCAGGAGATGTTTTTATTCCCTCACAGAAAAACATCTGATCTGTAATCTCCTGCTTTCACAACATTCAAAGACTCACTCCGATCATCTTTTGATCTATTGTAAAATTGTTCCCACTTGTCTTTTATGATTATACAGTTTTCAGCAAACAATTAAATAATCTGTGTTGTTTTCTAGGACATAGTTTCTGCAGAGTGGCAGGAGTTCATTAGAAATTCACCTCAGAGTTGTAGGTGAACTGTTCACGCAAAACAACCCCACCCCCACTTCCCATCACTCATCTCTTTACCCGCTAGCTTACAACCCCTCACAACTCCAAGCTAACATTAGCGGTGCAACAAAAATGGTGAACAATATCATTTCTATCCAGCCGAACAGTTTTGATCCAGATTCCAGCTCAGACGAGGAAAACAAAGACGTTCATGGATATCTTTGTCTGCAAGTGGATGATCAGAATGGAGAGGATCGGCGAGCTTGTGGCCTGCACAGTTTTTCAAAATCTGATATTTTCAACTGCATTTTCACAACAATTTGAATAAAGAAAAACTCAAAAATAACATTTTGTTCTTCATTATTTTCTCCATCATCAGAAAATGCTTCAAAAACACGTTAAAACACCATTTTGATTAGAATGGGTCTCTAAGTCTGGCTAGAAAACAGACATTCTTTTGGATTAAGTTCGGTTTCATAAGCCCTGTTACCACTGAACAGTCCGGTACGGTCCGGTTCGATATGGTATTTTGAGCCATTCCATTGGTAAATGGACTCTTTAAACAGTTCCGACCCGTACCTCTTGAGGGCCCCCATCAGTTGTAGGTCCATAGAAAAATAGAACGGGACGGTTGGGGCGGAGTCACTGTAGCCACCTGCTGATTGTGAAGACATTAGAAAGCACCAGTATAGAGGCAAGCTAGCGTTTCTGTTTTCCTCTTTACAATGGTATTCCTGTTTTACGCGATGTACGAAAGGTAAATCAAGAAAAAGAAGAGCTGCTGGATGACCTCCATTGCTGTTGATTTCTAGTCGTTGCACAACAATGACATGCTAGCGGTCTACACCACGCATGAGAAACAAACCACTCAGTGGAAGTGAGGCTTAACTCTGTGGAAACACTAGGCAGAATTAAGTGGTCCGTCTTGTATTACTGGACCGCTCAGTGGAAGTGAGGCTATAGTGTTTGTAGTGGAAAAGGAGCTAATAGAGTTGAGAGCTGAAGAACATGACCAGTCACTGGGAGTTTTGCATTAATCTTGGTCGCAGCTGAAAACTGCTAACAACATTGTTTAGGCATCTCTCAGTGAGACAGGAGAACTCTGGTTCCAGGATGACTCGTTACATTTCAGAAAATATAGAGACAAAGTCGACACAGGTCCTTTCCCTCTTTACTTTAGGATCTTCAGAGCAGAGGAGGTCTGAGCTCACCAGATTTGTAAGTTTAAGGCAAAATTTTGGAAAGAAGTTCACCACCTCTTATATGGCACATGTATTCCTGGAAGTCTGACAGCACCATGAAGAGCGTGATGGGTAGGTCAAACACTGCAGAGTCACAAAGAGACTAGAACCCACCAACCTGGGTGTCCATCAAGTCTCCACAAGTGTGTGTATTTCTTTATGTGTGTGTGTAAAAAATGTAAAAATTGAGGTAGCAGCATTAAATAAGGTAGAACAGTTAACCTGTGGTGGAATATTTTTTGATCCGATGAAATGAAGAAATGTCAAACGTTTTCATGAAAGTTTATTAAACAGAGCAGAGAAAAGTACACGCTGGCGAGCATGGCGGAGAGGTCTGCAGAGCTCTGATCTGTGATGAAGGACGCTCACATTTTATACAGTCATACAATCAGCTGTTAATCAGGAGCTTAAGATGGAAATGGAAATGCCATATCTAATATGAACAAGATGTTCTAATGAAATCAAAATGTTTTCACACTGTGGTCATGTTCTTCTAACAATAAGAAAACAAGACTCAGAGGATGAAACATAAGTGAATGTATAATTTCCATGACAAACCAAACTGAAGCTTTGTTATGATCTGGGCCGTCTTACTTGTATACGGCAAAACAAATCACACATTGATTTGATACATTTGTTTTAAATGTGTTAGTTTAAAGTTATATTAGAAATCATTGGTGATTTCCTTTCTTACAAAGGTCACCGTGTAGATAGTACAGATAATACAGATAGTAACTTCTTTATCTCATTCATGCCGTCATGAAAGTTGGAGTGAAGCTCATCCAGCATCTGGCAAAGGCAGAGATCCCCGATCCTCCTGTTACCCCGTGTGCTCATCTGTACCATTTCAGATCAACTGAACATTTTAAGCCCAAAATGGAAATGACACAGACAGTGAAACGATTCACAAGGTGTTGTATTGTAAAAACGGAATTATTTTCCATTCAAACAGAAAATGGATGATTCTGGGCTTGGCTGTGTGAATTGTAAAAGGAAGCACTGGAAAACATGTCAAGTCCACAACGACCGGGGGAGCTGGTTCTGAGGAGATGACCAAGCCCCCCATCTTCAGTTCCACAACTTATGAAAGCCAGGAAGAGCCACGTCCTGCAGTTCCTAAAAAACCTGGAAGCTGGTTTTACAAAAAACAATTTTCCATTCACTTCCATGCAAAAAAAGTTAGATTTTACAACAAAAATAAATAGTCTCTAAATGTTTAGTCTTCAATGTCAAGACAATTAGTGTGTGAAACCTGTTGAGACAGCTGTAATTGTATATAAATAAAACTGAATTAAATTGAATTGAAAGTCTTAATTGAATCAAGCATTAGTTCACCAAAAAGACACTTTTACTTTATTTTTTTCTTGCCCAAATTCTGATTTTATAAATTTTGGGAGATCTATTTAACCATAATTTTGGATTAAATTTTACCATGCAGAACCTTATGATTGAGGTGGCCCTGAAGTGCAAAGCCACCAACAAATCTCTTGATGCAAAAGCACATTAAGGATAACAATCACAATTAAAAAGGAAAAAAAAGATATAAAATGAAATTACATTTTAGAAATATAAAACAAACAAACAAAAAGAACAATTTCACAAAATAGGAGCAAAATAAAAAAGAATCAAAAGGAAAAATATTGAATGACACAAAATGAAGAATCAGAAAAAGGTAGGTATTATGGGATATCATTGACTGGATGATCATGTTTCTTCACTTTTCAACCAGAAGTTATTTTACACAGCATTATCTTCTTATAGAAGATCATTCTTTAAAGTACTCTGATCATCTTTAGATCTATTGTCAATGTTCCTGATGGTCTTTAACCATAGAGCACTGTCACCGGGTGATTTTCACCCAAGCTGAAGTATTTACATAAGTTTCAATATGTTACATTTTTCTGAGTGTGATGGGTCCCTGGGTAAAGTCTCACATGTCTCAGGAATGGTGGACCAAAGTCTCCAGCATCATTAGGTTCTTTTTTTTTGTTCTCAAATTTCTAATTTTTCAGTCATTTTAAAAAATGTTTTTAGGATCTTCCTATCTTTTGATTTTCCATTTGGTTAATTCTTTAAAACTCAAATGTCATCATCCAATCAGTGATGTCCCATAAATTCTATCTTTACTAGTTCATTATTTGGTTTCATTTTTATTTTTGGAAATTACTTCTGTTTATTTTTTTATGATTTGGTTTTCTGGAATTTTGCTTTGATTTCTAAAATGTAATGTTTTTGCTTGATTTGTTTTGCCTTTTTAATTGTGGTTGCGTTGAATGATTTGTTGATTTGCACTTCATGGCCACCGTATATCAGGGACCTTTGAGGTTACTTTTCTAGTGTATATATATTTCTACAGTTGCAAAACATTCCAGAAAAATAAAGAAATGAAGAGATGTCAAACATGTCAGAACAACTGCAGACATGACGATGATTTTTGGACTAGAAAGATTTGAAGACAATGTTAACAAGGAAAATAAATTTAAAAAATAAGCAGCAAAGATCCAAAAGGCATTAGAGCAGCATCGTCTTTACGAAAGTTACAACAAAAATAATACTTAAACCTAAATTAAATCACAAACCTTGAGGAAAAAATGTTTGGCAATAAACAACAGCAGATTATTCATTATAAAGAGATTAGAATATAGTTGAGCTTTTTATAAACACTTGTCTAAATAGTTCTTTAAAATGTTCCTATCAATTAGAATTTCTAAATCGTGGCAAATATAATAACTGTTAAGACAAAAAAGGCAGTTACTCAAAAATATGCAACTTTACTCCGTGGTATCTCATCTTCTTTTTTTGCTGTGCAGGTGAACAGGTAAAAACGCTGCCAGGTTTCAAAAGCATCACTGTTATCAAACAATCTAAAACAAATAAACCATAATTTTTATAGAGATATGTCTAATACATTTTTTAAAAACAAACTTTCCATTTGAAGCAGATTAAAACTTCATTGTGCTTCTCGTTTTGTTAAAAATGTCACTTTGTAAACTAGGAAGACTGCAAACATTCAGCGTTAGTCTACAGCCGTGTGCACACAGAGCAGCTGCACACCAGAAAACACCTTTTCCTCACTTCTGTAATCTAAAAAACATAATATATTAATGAACAGAGCTTGTTCCAGGTAAGCAGAGACACTCTCAAATATCAAATATAATGCAGCTTTAGATACAAAAAACGTACAAAAAAACATGTAATCAGTATTCTGAGTCAAGAATATAGAACAGTAACGTTTGCTGTTGTCACATGCACCCATTTGGGGGGTTGACCTGTATGGGCTTTTGGATTGTCCGGGACCGTAGAGGTTAGAGAGGAGTGGCAGTAACCAAAAAGAAGGGCAGGCGGGTCTTACAGTTCCTTTGAGACTCGTATGACCACCTTAGAGGAGGTGATGAAAATGGAACGTACCATTGTCATGTGTGTGAAGTGTCTGTGAGGAGAATGTAGGTTCTGCTGTACAAGTGTCAATGTCGTCCAGTGTCCTTATGCAGCAAAACAGTCAGTCATTAGTAAAGTGCACTGGCAGACGCTGCACACATGGGGTGTGCACGTGTAAGAGCTCACAGGATACCTTTTGGACGTCCACACAAACTACACTCTGATTGTCTAATTTCCTCATTTCTTAAGGTGCATTCACACTGAACATGATTCGTGTGACAAATTTGCATATACGCCCCTCTTTCGCAGCAAAGTCGCTGCTCATCACATGTCAAAAAATGTGTTCCTGAGTTTGACGCTGAGGCTGCATGTGGGAGGAGCTACCAGCCAATGTTTTAAGGCTGACATGGAGCGGTGTCTGTGTATATGTCACTTACAATGTATAAAAGCTGAGAGGGTTATTGTGAATAGTTCTATAAAAACATTGGTAATCACACACCTGTCTGGTTTTTGAGATTATTCAAATCAAAGATTTCACTGGCACTGGGGGCTTCTATCTCACACCGGGGACTGTGTCTGAATGACGGCCGCTTCTGGGGTGTTTCTGTGACTCTGTGACTGAGTTTGAACTTAAGGCTGTCCCGCTGTTAGTGTTCAACCATCCATCTCTACCTCCAACCACCAGAGAGAGCTCTCGCCACAGTACTGCCAATCTCTGCTCCCTTCCTCTGCTACATCTCCCATGATCCATCACTCTCTGGTGCTAGCCTTCCTCAGCTGTCTCTCATCAACCCCTCTGTATATATTTCACTCTCCAACCGATGCTCAGTGCGAAGTCTTGTCCAGTTTTCTAACAGTCTGAGCGTACCTTCTTTGTCTGATCCTTGCTTTTTGTGTTCGACCCTTGCCTGGATTCTGACTACGTTCATGTCTTTCCCTTGCTCATTAAACTGCTCATGGATCCAAACATCTCAGAATCTTCTTCACACACACATGACAGGGACAGGGGGGGGGGGTATTATTGTTCCAATGAAAATAAGAAAAATGTCATAAAGTTCAGGAAGCCCGAGCAGGCTGGCCCGAACCCCGCAGGGGCTGTCTGTCTGCTGGGGTATCTATCTAGCGAGCAAAGGAGGCTGGGTGACTGCAACCAGAGAGCCGCTGCGGTAGGCTAGTGATCGGTCTGGGGTGCATCCCTTCTTCACCCACCCTGGTAACTCCATGGCCCCAGTGAGTTGAGGAATTAGATGGAAGTTCAGGACGACAACGCTCACATTGATTAATATTCTACGCCCTGCTTGATTCACTGAAAGCATCACATGCCCAAAGCTGAGTTCCTGATTGTTAGATAAGATCCAGCGCCCTGTCAAACGTCAGATATTTAAATTTTGGCTGCTGCCAGTCCTCCAAATCACACCGCAGGACTTCCGATTGCCTCGATTCGTGTCCATACTATTGACTTAGCATTAAGTCAATAGTACACGAATTGCGTTTGATGTGAATGCACCTTAATAGTCAGGCTGTGCAAGGACTACATGCCTGTGTCTTACCTACTTCACCCTTATGTGTTGTATAAATAAGGCATTTGGTGAAGCTTCAAAATAAGAAAAGTCTTAAGATGTCTTAAGATGATCAACAATAGTCCCCACTTATGGTTAAATATGGGAAAAAGGCTTTTTTCTCATCTGCTCCGTCCTCATGGAATTTGCTTCAAAAGGACTTGCAACTGAGAGAACTTATCTCCATAAATGCTTTTAAATCTAGATTAAGAGCACTTGAGACTGCTTCTTTAAATTGTACATGTTTTAGCTAATTAATTTGTATGAAATTTTAACCTTCATTGTAATTCTGTTTTATTTGCTTAACAAATGTTGTATTTTATTGTTGTATTGATTCCTCCCCAGGGCTCCCTTGAAAAAGAGGTTTTAAATCTCAATGGGATCCACCCTGGTTAAATAAAGGTTAAGAAAAAGAAGAAAGTGTCACTAAAACTCAAAAGTAATTCATGATACAAACATGTTGATGAGCACTTGGTTAAAATATAAGCACAAAGTTTGGTAAAACAAGATTCCAGTGATTTTTGAATAACAACTAAGAATGAGAAGCACTCTGCCAGAGTATATTGACCAAAATACAATCTTAAATCATTCTCTGGCTTTTGCCTGACAACAGTCCCATCTGAAACAATATCACTGCAGTGAGTTACAGCCTATGTCTCTGTGCTGACAGCTGCATCCTGAGAAGCAATCTTCGTGTACTGAGAGAAAATGGCCTCAAAGGCCTCGTCTCTGTGAATCATTGCACCAAAGACCATAGGCTGCAAGAGAACACAGAGCAATGGGATTAGCCTTTGTCCTTACTATTACAATAAAAATAACTTTTAAATTCTCTTCTGTCTAATATTGTTGTGTCTACTTCATTTTCAATGCAGTTAAATGAATAAGTCCAGTCTAATGCTGGAAGAAAGTTGAAAGCACACGGCCCTCACCTTGAGGGTGGATGGAGTTGCCACGGAGATGCCCATCCCTGACCCAGGAAGCACCGACAGCACTTTGTACTGTGTGAGAAGCAGGAAAGACATTTATAAGTATATATGTTATTTCAGTTTTGGAAAAAAAAAAAGCTGCAACAAACCAAAAGCTTTTCAGTGAAATAAAGACAAACAAGCAGTACAGAAAACAATAGGAAAACTGATCATTTCCAACAACTCGGTAACACAGATGACTAACCAGCGAATCACATGGCTGCAACTCAATGCATTTAGTCATGCAGACATGGTCAAGACAATCTGCTGCAGTTCAAACTGAGCATCAGAATGAGGAAGAGAGGTGATTGAAGTGACTTTGAACGTGGTTGTTGGTGTCAGACAGGCTGGTCTGAGGATTTCAGAAACTCCTGATCAACTGGGATTTTGACCCACAACCATCTCTAGGGTTAACAGAGAATGGTCAGAAAAAGAGAAAATATCCAGTGAGCTGCAGCTCTGTGGGCAGAAATGTCTTGTTGGTGTCAGAGGTCAGAGGTCAGAATGACCAGACTGGTTCCAGCTGATAGAAAGATAACAGGGACTCTAATAACCACTGGTTACAACCTTGAGGCAGGTGGACTACAGCAGCAGAAGAACACACCGGGAACCACTTCTGTCAGCTAAGGACAGGAAACTGAGGCTTCAATAATAGTAGTAATCATCCAGATGTTCAAAGCGCTTGCGTGTTAACTGGTGACCTATGACCCTAAGCCCTACATGGTATTGGACCTTCATTTTTATCAGATTTACTTTTAGTTTATGACCCTCCCAGAACCCTCAGATCCTCAGGTGCAGGTCTGCTGGTGGTCCTAAGAGTTAGAACGAAAACCCACGGCGAGGCCACATTTCAGCACTGTGGACCTCGCCTGTGGAACAGCCTGCCAGAGGATGTGAGGGCTTCATCCATTGTGGAGGTTTTAAAGAAAAAGCTTAAGAAGCATCTTTTTAGCATAGCTTTTACTTAGTTCTTACATGCCCACATGTTTTTATATGTTTTTTTTTTTACTTGTGGGATGTGCATGTTGCTGGATCTTTAATGTGATTTTTATTTTATTTTATTATAATTGCTTTTACTACTTTTGGTCTTACTGTTATTTATGTTACTGTGGAAAGCACTTTGAGATGCTTGAAAGCAGGAGAAGTGTTATATAAATAAAGTTGAATTTTAATTTAAAGCTTGTTTAACTTTAACAACCAAAATACTTTTCAAATTTTCCTAATTGTCAAAAAAGGTGTTATAAGTATCACGCGGAGAAGATTTGAGGGAAAAAAAATATCCACCTGCACAGACATCCAACTAGAAAAAAAATGCAGATTTTGGAAGCAAGAAAAATCTAGACTTACTTTCTGGACATCAGTGATTTCTTTTAGTTTGATGACTTTGTTTCTCTTAGAGGATCCAGATCTAGAACTGGAGCCCTCGAAACACAGATGACTGACAAAAAAGCAAACAAACATTCAATCAGTTTTTGTTTAAAAAGAAATTTCCGTCTCATCTTCACGTGTAGCTTCGCAAATTTCTATTCAGGCTCTATGTACAAACACTGAAAGCATGTTGCCAGTTAAACCAGGTCGAACTTTGATCAACCAAGGACTCTTTAGATTTTGTAATGATGTATGAATGACCACCGTTTTCATTCATGGAAGTGCCAACCTTTTGAATATTGATCAAGAAGGAGAAATTAATGATTAAAACCAAGTTTTTTGTATATCGGAATAAAGCCATGAAGGAAAACCTGGAGACAGATTCACTAGATTTACATCAGTTTGACATTTACACCAAGACTTTATAGCTTTAGGTGGTGGTCATGTGTGAGAAAACTGTAGAAAAAGAGGGAGAATCCCCTCACTGCTGCTCCAGTGTGGACACCATGGGCTAAATGCATGGTGAAGCATTTAGCACGTTCTTGAACATGTTTAGCTTTAGGTGAGTCAAATGCCTGAGGTATACGTAGCTTTAACTTTACAACACATGAATATGTAACAAAGGAAAGTCAGAGGATATGACTCACGTTAACAGTAATCAGTTTGAAGGTGTTAACTATCATCAAATTATGTTTTACTTAATATAACTACTGAATATGATAAACACTGTTGGGTACATCTGCAGAGGCTATCTTAAACCAGAGGTCACGATTGGCTAAAGGCTACAACAGTAGAAAGGGTCGTAGTGAGAAACAGCCTCTGGTTTGCCTTTCTATCCAGAGATTTTCTCCCAGGTTCTGCATACTATTGTTCTTGCGTGTTTCATGTACTGATCACTCCAGAATCACACTACCACCGCTGTATGCTAAGGTCCTCAACTTCATCAAAAACACAGAAGTTTGATGGTTTCAATGGATGCCAATCAGAGTCCTATTACAAAAGACAGTGGTCATGCTGTAAATGTGGGTCGCCTCTCTGTTTTTACTCTGTCTCATTGACTAAAATGTTAATTCAGTAAAAACTTACCAACAGACATTATATGTGAAAGATCAATGTGTTTTCAGAATGGAGAGCACAAGTCTGTTGAAAAACAAATAATACAACGCTACCACCTGCTGAGTTAAACTAGGAACTGCACTGTTTACGTGGTTTGGATATAATCTTCCCTTAAACATGTTATTAATTATAAATCCTTAAATAGAAGTTTTGAAAGATTTTCTGAACATAGAAAGGGATCGTGAGGTTTTCTTTATTTTGGCAGGATACTGAAGGTACTGCATGTTATTGATGAGCTGAAGTTGTCATCAATGCTCAACATTCCCCTACCAGCATCGGCTGCTTCTGAGTCTTTTTTTTAGCAGAGCTGGCCTCATTTTCAGGCCAAAAAGAGCTAGAATAAGTTCCAAGAAGAACCTTAAGAACCAGCTTTTGTTGAAGTTGATCAGAAATACCCCCCACCCCCGAGACTGAGAGGTGAATCAAATCAAAGTCAGCTTAAAATGTTAATTTATCACGTTTTACTACTTTTTTTTTGTTTGTTTTTTTTTTTGCCTTTTTTAATATTTGAGTGTGACTGACACTGGGTTTTTTTTTAATCCATTTTGTTCTGCCATTGGATGAGTTAAGTATAATTTCTATGAATATTAGGAAATAATACCTTATGAATAAAAAGTTGTTTTTTTTACATTTCTTGGTGTTCTTTGGGCCTACATTCAGTGCAAGTACAATACTTAAGCTCTTAAAATTTGATACCTAATACTTTTACTCAAGTCTTATTGGAATTGGTGATTTGTAACTTGTAATGGAGTAATTTTTACAGTGACATATCTGTACTTTACTCAAATATGGTTTTCAGGTACTCTTAACAACTCTGGTAACAGCTATATATGTGTGTGTGTGTTGAAAGGTTGATTGAGACATTAAGGAATCAGTAGTTGGTAAATATATTGGGATGACATGTTTGTAAATCTGACTCTGAAAGAATCAGTGCCTCACCAAACACAAAACTCACCACACGTCACTTCTCTGATGATAGCTCTATGTCATCTGCATGCATGTAGTGTTGATCGCTTTAAATTAAATGAAAACTAATTGGAATTAGATTAATTAACAAACTCTTCGAAGCATTTCTGGAACTGAAAATTCAAGAGTTTTTCTACTAAAAATCCATCAACTTTGAGAGGAAGACTCGGTTTGGAGCTTTTTTCTCTTCTTTCTGGAAACAGACATGTAATCTTCACATGTCCTGCAGTTTTAATTATGTTTTCACAACACTACAAGTACCTCTCTGTGAGGTAAAGGACGCCATGGCGAATGTAGTCCGTTGGCGACTTTCTGTCTCTGTTGATGAGGTAGCAGCGCCAGCCGTTCTCACACACTGAAATGACACAGCTCTGTTCATTACAGCAAAGTAAACTGTGACTTTCACTGATTAGCTACAAGGACTATGAGGCAGAGGGTCCTTTACCTGCCAGAGGCCGCTCACTCTCTGGTAAGTTAAAAACTTCATGAAAAGGTTGTTTCTTGGAGCTGTTAGATCGTCCTCCTTCCTCGTCCCGACCGACACCCTGAGAAGCTCCTCCAGAGACAGTCGATCGCAGAGCCTACACAAAAGAAATCTCATTTTGTAATTAAATGTTCAGTCTGAACAAGTGTTATGTTATCTGTGTTAAAGTCACTCACTGGATTTATAAATCATTCTATTTTAATTCACCCATTGTTCCTCAAAAATAAAATTACATGGAAAATACCACAAACCAAGTTGACCACAGAAAATGTTTCAGATATTTTTCTGCTGCACTGAAGTCACCATGAGTTCTGATGGGTTCAAATGAATAAAAACAACAACACAAACTGTTTTCCTGTTACACACGATGTATAAATTCAGATCAAATTTTATCTTCTCTCATTTAGAGTCAACACAGTTCACATCATACTTCTGATAATTTCTGCTATGCAGTCTTATTTTTTGGAATAAGGTAAATGATTCTGAATCATTTGAGTATTTTATAATAAGTTAATCATATTATCAGCTATACAATTAAATTAAGGTAATGGTGAAAATGTGATGACTTAAAAGTTAAATTAAACTCTGGGGAAAATAAAATTCCTTAAGGATGTGGTATTTTGTCCAGATTGATCTTCTTTGAGTCAAGCCTTTTATACTTTTCATCCCTCTCGATAGAGTTAGGCTTTGGTGGATATGGGATCTGCGGTACACGTGTGTGGCGAGTGATCTGTACGGATCACGGATTATTCGTGATTTGTTACACTCCTAGTGGCCAGTAAAATAAAGGGATTTTCGAATGATACAGGAGGAGATCTGCAGTCAAGGACTTCAGGTTCCAGCCAATGAAGTCTGCAGCCAGGTCCTCTTATCTGTAATACACACCTACAGTCCTCTAAAGATGGAGACACTCCTCTCTATGACCCTCCATGTACATGTAGCACAAGTACTTCAAAAATTACTACAAGTACTGTTACATTTACTTAGAGTACTACTCCATGTACTTCAAATACTACTATATGTATTAGTAGATTACTAATACAAGTACTCCAACATGTACTACTACAAGTACTGCTTTATGTACTCAAATTACTACTGTATGTACTTCAAGTACTACTACAGGCGCTTAAGGGAGTATTACAAGGGCGACTACCTATACTTCAAGTAATACTACAAGTATTACTACGTGTACTTAAGGAACTACTACAGTACAGATGAGGTGTGAATGGATAATGAATATTAATTGTAAGCGCTTGGAGCCCAACGGAAAAGCACAGATATATCTGATACATTATCATTATTATTATTATTATTAATATTATTATTATTTCAAAAACTACAACAAGTGCTGGAGGTAGTATTACAAGTACTCTAGGTACAACTAAATGTACTTCAAGTACAACTACAAGTACTCCTAAAAGCACAACTGCATGTACTCCTACAAGTACTACTACATATACTTCAACTACTGCTCCAAGTATTACTACAAGTACTATTACATGTACTTCAAGTAATTCTAGATTTACTATAGTAAATCTACACTAGTACTACAAAAACTAAAAGCACTACAACATGCTACAAGTATTTCATTAGCTACATGGAGTACTACTACACGTACTTCAAGTCTTACTGCAAGAACTACTACATGAACTTTTAGTACTACTACATGTAATTGAAGTGCTACTATATATATACTCCCGGTACTATTACATGTACTTCATGTAGTACTAAGTGTACTTCAAGTACAACTACAAGTACTACTACATGTATTATTATGTATACTTCAAGTACTACTACTACAATTACTTCAAGTACTATTACAAGTACTACTAACAGTGCTTTAACTACTACTAAATGTAGTTCTATTTATACCTAAAGTACTACTACTACTACAAGTACTAAAGGTACTACTACACGTACTTTAAGTACTACTACAAGTCCTATTACAAGTACTACTACTACATGTGCTTCGAGTACCACTACAAGTACTACTGATTAATATTAAATTCTTTGCATATACAAAATGCCAGAACCCAAATATGAAAGAAGGATTTAACACACGACCTCCGTTGTTGTTGTGATCACCTCTCGTTGTAGTTGCACAGCTACATCATTAGTCTACACCCAGCATGCACCTTGATGGTCCAAAGCAATGTAGCTGAAATATTAGCTTAACTCCAAAATAGCCTAAAAAATCTTAGTAAATCCCCAAATAATCCAAAAAAGCAACAGAAAACCAATTTTTAAAACTTTAGAACCGTAACTTTTTAATGTAAATGCAGCAATATTACTCCAGAATAAATCAACTTAAGCCTTAAATAACTTTCAATATTTTACTCTCCATAAAAATATATTTTGTCAAAATTATACAAGCTAGAAATAAGTGCAAGATAACATCGGGTTGTTAATAACAATAAAATAAAAATGATCTGGAGGGCTGGACAGAATTACCCGGAGGGCCGGACTCCAGCCCCCGGGCCTTGACTTTGACACATGTGATGTAGGGGTTGCCCAAATCCAGGCCTCGAGGACTGATGTCCAACATGGCTTCTAACCAACTTGCAATTGAAGCTCCTTATTGGTTAAACACACCTCATTCCAGGTAATCAGCAACAGGTAAGGCAAGGTTTCTGGTAAAACTAGCAGGGGGTCAGCCATCCAGGCCTGGATCTGGGCATCCCTGGTTTATGTTATATTTTGCCCTGTTCGTAGTTGCCCTTCGTCAAGTCATTCTAGCTTCAGGCTAGTTGTGATCCACAGCTGTCTTCATTTCAGTAAACTGTCTATTTAAGTGTCTGATTGTTATCTGTTCTGCTTTGCCACTTTTTTTTTCTTCATGTTTTGGTTAATTTATTAAATGCATTTTAGGTCTTTCATCACCAGTTCCTGACAGTCAGTGATTTTTTTTTCCTTTTTGTGTCATGCTTTGAGACAAGTGAGGTGTGAACTGGTGTTTTATGGATGCATGAGTACTTTTGAGTGCTTAGACTGACCCGTCGGCTCACTGTGGGGTTGCTGCGCTCCTTCACCTGAAGATCTGTTGGTAAATTGGTCCATATGATGTACACGGTGTCAAAGCGCTGCCTCAGCTTTGGACAGCTCCTGAAGATGAAGTCGATGATGAAGAACTTGATACCTGCATACACACCTGAGTAGGAATACATACTGATCAGGTCCACAGCACAGTTTTTAAACTGAAAATGTAAATACTGCAGAAATAGGCTTTTTGGGTGTCATAACACATTTGAGGTGATGTTTTTAGAGTTCACCTAACTGAGTTTTGGTTGAAAAAAAAAGCATGGCCCATCAACCAATCAGGGACTCAGCTTTGGCCAGTCCGTGTTGATGAGGCGATTAGAGAGTGGAGTTCAGAACCATCGTGGAGGAGAATCGGATCGTTCTCCTCCTGAGGATAGGAGACAATTATAAAAATGTCCTCTAATTTTATTCTTGTTTTTATTTCTTCCCATCTAAGACTAACGCAGAACAGCAAGTCATCAAACGGGGTCACAGAGAGACAGAAGTACCGCTGAAAGCTACAGTTGTTCAGACGCAGCTCCTGCAGTAGATGGTGAAGTTCACCATACTGGGGGAATCTCTAAATGATCTCATGAACCCAGACATGGAGACAGGATAACTGATGCTCAAACTAAAAAAGACCTGATCGCTCAACATCATCTTTGTCTTCCACGCATTGTAAATGAGATATGCAGTCAATGCTTCCATATTGGCTAGAAACCTTTGGTAGTAGCTTCTCTGGAGCATTAGGTTTTGGACAAGCCTCAAGCAAATAATTTGATGTGCTTTTAGATCAGGGGTGTCAAACATTGAGCAGACGGGTTAAAGAGAAAAAATATAAGGATGTTGGGGGAAAAAGGCACGTTTCTAGCGCATTCCTTTGGTGAGTTATGGTTATTTAAAGAAATGGCTGCAATATTCAATTCCGCCTCTAGGGGAGGCAAAGGAAAGGAAATACCAGCAGAACAAGAGTTTAAGAAATAAACAGGATTTCTTTGCAAGAACGTGCCACATCTGAGTAAGATGCAGTTAGGTCCCCTGCCAGCCTGACTGCTGTTAAGCTGCTTTAGAAATGATCAATTGTGGCACAAAAATTACTAAATTGTCATTGGGAAAAAGATAATAAGATTAACAGCTCTAATAATAATATTAAATGATTAGGCTACTGGGTTGTTTGGGGCAATTTTTCCAAATGAGAATAAAACAAAACAAAAGCAAAGCTTCAGATAACTTAACTGTAGCTTATGAGGGGCCATACATGACATTATTTATTCTGAACCATTCACATTAATATATACTCTCTTTCGCATTCATATATTCTCACACACATACATATACTTTTCCTCTCACGCACATATATACTTGTCTTTCACATATATATATTCTTTTTTTAAATATGATGCAAAAGAGAGTATATATGTATGCGAAAGAGAATATTTGTGAATGTGAATGGTTCAGAATAAATAATGTCTTGTACGGCCCCTCATAGCAGCTTATTTTGCTAATATGTTACTCGTCCAGCCCCCTTGAGATCAGACGGGTTGAACCATCCATCCATCCATCTTCCTGACCGCTTCTTCCCTTTCGGGGTCGCGGGGTGCCGGAGCCTATCCCGGCCACTGATGGGCGAAGGCAGGGTACACCCTGGACAGGTCACCAGTCCGTCGCAGGGCCTCAATCAGACACCCATTCACTCTCACATTCACACCTAGGGACAATTTAGAGTCACCAATTAACCTATGAAGCATGTTTTTGGACGGTGGGAGGAAGCCGGAGTCCCTGGTGAAAACCCACACATGCACGGGGAGAACATGCAAACTCCACACAGAAAGGTCCCAGCCGGGAGTCGAACCGGGGCCTTCTCGCTGTGAGGCAAGAGCGCTAACCACTGCGCCACCATGCAGCCCACGGGTTGAACCCTGAACCAAAATGATTTTGGCACCCCCTGTTTTAGATAGAGGAGGTCGTCACTAATTTGACGTGGAAATCACATTTGGGGTGAATGTAGAACAAGGTTTTGTTCCTCAATGGCTCCCAAGCAGATTTAGAACTGGTGGATTATAATTACACATAGAGCAACGGCTGCAGATTTGACCTGGTCTTTAAATAAAGTCCTTAAAGTAAAGAAGTACCCATGATGAATCCCAGCAGCGGATATGGCAGCAGGCACGAGGAGACGAAAGCCACCCACAGACCAACGTAGAGCTTCCGAGTCAACTCTGGCTGGACCCACATGAACAGACTACACAAAGACAATTGCAGTGTAACCGTCTGTCAGTTATATCTCAGTCTAACATGGAAAACACAGTTTTTACAAACAAACTCACTTTTTCAATTTCTCCAGGATGTTGGCCATCTTTCCAAACAAATTCTGTGGGAATAAAAATGTTGATAAGTAAGCTCAAAAGGTGTTTTTGGCACTGGGACGCCCTCTTGATCTGACCTGAGCTTTCTGAGCAACATCCAGAACCAGCTGGAACTTCTCAGACATAGTCCGATCTTCCTTTGGAGGCTCCTGGAAAACATAGTAGTGCTTTTTGTAGACTCACGGAGCAGTTCAGTCACAAACTTGATTCTGAAGTGAATGGAATTTTTTATTTTAGTAGTTTGGGAAAGAGGGTGCTGTCAAATTACTAGCAGACTTCTACATTCCCTCAGGACAGTTTCATTTGTGTGATTTTCTTCAACTTGTGGAGCAAAAAGAAAAAGAAAACTCACCTCTGGCTCAGAGACTCCAGGTACGATGTTCCACTGGATCCTCCAGCCTCTGAACACATTATACAGACAAAATCAAAGTCTGAAGTAGGGCTGGGCGATAAAACAATATATGTCGCAATATAATTATTTCTTGATAGAGGAATGAGTCTATTGTGATAGACTTTTATTTTGAAGGGTACGAAATTGACCCTCTTCTCTTTGGTAAAAAAACAAACAAAAACACATTTGAGGAAATTTGGGGACTCTTTATTAAATACCTTAAAAATCTAGACTCAACGATGATTCAACAGGTTTTTGATTTCAACTGCTTGGAATTTTTCAACTCCATTTTAAGAGCTTTTTGTTAAAGATTGCTGTGACAGTATCAGGTATCAGATAACAGAAGCAATGTTCATCTTACTTTTTTTTTTTTTTTGTAATTTTGATTTTTTTCTGTCTGTCTTCTGTCTATACAGCGTCTTATTTATACAAGGAAACTGTAACTAGTATTATTGAAGTTGCTGTGTTGTAATGACTCATTCTTTATTAAAAAAGTCGTGGATAAACAAAAAAAGTGACTGACCTGGAAATAAGATAATTCAGAGTGAGGCGCAGGATAGCCAGAAACAGGAGCATTGGGATGGTCCAGCCACGCCACACTGCATGCATGTAGACCTGTGGGCATGACTTCTGCTTTTAACCCGAAAACGGTGTCGCTATAAAAAGTTACGCCATCGCTTCAGGTAATTTGATACAAAATATACCCAATAAAAATATTTGTCATAAAAAATAGATTAAAAAAATAACATTATATGATAAATTACAGTAGTTTTATTTTCAACTGTGGATTATGTAGAAAAATGGAAAATAAAAGAACAGGAAAATCCTAAAAACATGCTTGAAAATTACTGAAAAATTATGAATTTGAAAAAGAAAATTCCTAAAAAAAAGAATCAATGATACTGGAGACTTGGTGTTTGGTCCATCCATTCCTGGGACGTGTGAGACTTTACCAAGGGACCCAAGACACTCAGAAAAATACAACATATTGAAAATCTGGTAAATACTTTAGCTCAGGGGAAAGTGATAGTGCTCTAGGGCAGTTGTCCCCAACCTTTTGCGCCCGAATGCGCTCCGACGCAGCCTCACACCTCCAATGAATGGAAGACACATAGATCAGATTTATTTCTTGTGAGGAGTTCTACAAATTCAACAAAACATGAAATCCTTCAAAGATTTTATAGGTACCGGGGCTTCTATCTGTCTGGGTTTCTGACTGAGTTTGAAGCAGCCCCGTATTAACCTAAGCAGGGGGTGAGGGAGGTAAAAAAAAGGCTGGCTGAAGCCAGAGAACAGCCGCACTGCGACAGAACAAAACGCTCGTATTATATTAGTAGTATTCTGATCGGGTCACTGAAAACGTCACGTGCCCAAAGCCGAGTTCCTGATTTGCAGATGCTACGCAGCAACCTGTCAAACTTCAGGTATATACATTTTGGCTGCGCCGTCAGATTCGCACCTCGCCGCTCAAATTGAGCGGCTTGCAGACCTTTGCGCTGCAGCAGTCGCTAAAATCCCGCCGCGGGGCCTCAATTTGCCTCAGAGCGCACCATTGATTGACACTGAAGCTGGCTTCTTCTGCCACGTGAATCGCGTTTGGTGTGAAAGCAGCTTTACACACCCCCAGACTGCTTTTAGCGCTCAAGCTAATCGAGGGAATCCGGTCGATTTTCAAACTAAAGGATTTCCGTCTCTAAATTAAAGAAAATAAATAAATAGATTGAGTATAATCTAGTAGTTCATCCGCAGTCCGGTGGCAAGAGATCCACGGACCTGCACCTGTCCTTGGCCCGGTGGTTGGGGACCACTGCTCTAGGGTTAAGAAGACTTGGTTTGATTATGATTTGATTATGCAACAACTTACAACGAAGGCAATGGCTGAAGTGTAGATGGACTGCCAGCAGGATAAGGCTGAGAGGTTTCTTTTGAAGTTGGTCAGGGGTCTGAATCCTCTTTCTGGAAAAGCCGCAGAAATAGATCCTCTGAAATCGCACAACTATTACTGACCGTCAGAATCCTTCTGTTGTAAATATGTAAAGATGAAAACTGTTTTTATCATGCTCTTGTGGATTTTTTCTGATAATGAAGGACATATATAAAGAAAATTAGGAGAAAATATATAATGGTAAAAGGGCAGAGTTGCATGATCAGTCTCAGAGATGATGAACTTCTGCTGCTCTGCAGAAACTATGTCCTAGAAAACATTATTTTGACTGAAAAAAGCTCAATCATAACTAAAAGAACGATTTCACAATAGATCAAAAGATGATTGGAGTGGTTCTGTGATTGACACTGTTGAAAATGCCCGTTGAAAAATTCTTTGACGGAATATTAATTTGGTTCCAGTCTAATTGCTATCAAAAGACTGGAAACAATAAGATGTTACTTTTTTGTTCAAATAATTCTGATTTGTATTTCAATATCTAAAAATAAAAAAAGGAAATAATAATTACATTTTTGGTTTACCTGATCCCAAAGGTTTTAGAAAATACTCAGTACTTAACCCTTTAACACCAGAGCTCTAGTGCTAATGTTCTTTGATTTATTGTAACTTTTAACACGATCAAGGTGATTCTAGTATATTGTGAAGGGGAAAAGCGGCCCGCTTTTCCCCTTCACAATATACTAGAATCACCTTGATCGTGTTAAAAGTTGAAAAGTTACAGTATGTTAAAGTTCTCATGTGCAATACGACCCAAACGAGATGTAATAAACATATACTCACTTAGCCGTCTCATGTTTTCAGTCAGTCTGCAAATTAGACACCAGAGAAGTTCGTTTAAACCAAAGTTTTACAGTTGAAGCAAGATCAATACAAACCTAATGCCTTTGAGTTGGGTTTAAAATTTAAAACAAAATAATTATTGACGATAATTTAAAGCCGGGGTGTCAAACTCAATCGCACAAGGGGCCAAAATAGCTGATAGCTGAAAATACTGAAGCTGATAACCAGCTAAAATTAGCTAAATGCCAAATTAGCCTGAAAAACTAATAAAAAAACAAAAAAAAACAGCTAACATGTAGCTAAAAAATAGTTAAACTTCAAAATAGCCTAAAAAAACGAAAAAAAAAAAAAAAAAAACTAAATTAGCCAAAACGGCTAGCATGAACATATTAGCCAAACTCTAAAACAGCCTAAACATTTTTTAAAAAAAAGCCTAGATTAGCCAAAACAGCTAGCAAGTAGCTGAAATATTTGCTAAACTCCAAAATAGCCTAAAGAAATCTTAGTAAATGCCAAATTAGTCCAAAAAGCTAGAAGAATGACAATTTTTAAAACCATAAGTTTTCAACATTATTATGAATAATAAAAAGGCAGGAATATTTATTTATAAGTGTTTATAACACTTTCAATATTTTACTCTCCCCTGCTACAAGTTAGAAATGAGCGCAAGATAACATCAGGCTATTATGAACAATAAAATAAAATCATCTGGATGGCCGGATTCGCCCCTGGGCCTTGACTTTGACACGTGATTTAAGTATTCTAAGTTAGTATCAAATTAAACCTCAAACCCTTAAAGAGCAGCAGATGTGGGGTTTTGGAAAACCTCTGCAGCCCAAAGTCTGGGGCTCATTTTGAAGGTTTGTTGCCGTGTCGAGATGTAGATTGATTCTTAATATCAGTACAAACAGGCTAAACTGAACTAAACTTTTTGTCTCTAAAAGGCACTCTATTACTAAAAGTATTAGCTCATCTGCCTTGACTCACATATTAACTGAAGAACCATCCCATTCTTAACCCATAGAGTTCAATATGATGTGGGTCCTCCTTGTGAATCTATTCCAGCTTCGACTCCTCTGGAAACCACAAGGTTGAGGAGAGTATTTATAAGAATTCTGGACCATTCTTCCAGAAGCTTATTGGTCAGGTCACACACTGATGTTGGTGGAGAAGGTCTGGCTCTCAGTCTCTGGTCTAATTCATCCCAAAGGTGTTCTATGGGGTTCAGGTCAGGACTCTCAAGTGTCCTCCGTGTCTTTATGGATTTTGCTTTGTGCTCTGGTGCACAGTCATGTTTGAAGAGGAAAGACCTCTCCTAACTGTTCCTACAAGGTTGGGAGCATTGTATTGTCCAAAATGTTTTGGTATCCTTTAGTATTCAGAGTTCCTTTCACTGGGATTTCACTGGTATGGGCTTGAAATACAAGCCCACACCATCATTCCTCCTCCAACAAATTTCACACTCGGCATGAATCCGTCAGAGATGTCCAGCTCTCCTGCAACCTCCAAACCCAGACGGTCCATCAGATTTCCATATGGAAAAGAATGATTCCTCCCTCCAGAGAAGGCGTCTCCACTGCTCTAGAGTCCAGTGGCGGCGTGCTTTACACCACTGCATCCACACTTGCATTGAACTCGATGTGTGGCTGCTCTGCCATTAAAACCCATTCCATGAAGCTCTCTGCGAACTGTACTTAGGCTAATCTGAAGGGCACATGAAGGTTGGAGCTCTGCAGCAATTCCTCTTTGCACTATGCACTACAGCATCCACTGACCCTCTCCATCAGTTTACCACTTGGTGTCTGAGTCGCTGTTGTTCCCAAATTCTTCCATTTTGTTCTGATAGAGCTGACAGTTGACTGTGGAATATTTAGGACATTTCACAACCGGGTTTGTTGCACAAGTGGCATCCTATGACAGTTTAACACTGGAATTAACTGAGATCCTGAGAGCGGAATATTCTTTCACTAATGTTTTTAAAAACAGTCTGCATACCTAAATGCTTAATTTTATACACCTGTGGCCAAGTGATTAGGACTCCTGATTCTGATCATCTGGCGGGTGAGCCGATACTTTTGGTAAATTAGTGTGAAGGCAAAATCCAAGTTTGAAAAACATTAACAATCCACCAAAGGAACAGATCGTGGTAGATGTTTTGATGATAAAGTAGATTATTGCTGATCAACTTGGGGCTTGTCCCCACCAAAAGAAGAGTTTTTTCCTTTTATTTAAGGATCACTAGTTGTAGTGCATCTGATTCAAAAGAATTTATCATTTTAATTTCCAAGCTTTATGATATCAAATTACACATGTAACTGACTATTCCCTAACTTCTAAAGAGGCTGTCTGTCCTCCACCGTACCTCCTGGCACTCAGTGGCTCCTCTGGCTCCACTGTCGTCTCCTCTGGCTGGAGACGAAAGTCTTCGATGGTTATGCCGAAACGATCGTAGAGAAATTTCAGGATGCTGGTTGATAGGTTTACTATCTGCTTATCTGTGGTGCAGAAGAACACAAACTGTTGGGAAAGTCCAGAACTTTTCTTTATAGATGAGGTAAGCTGGTGAATCCCACCTGCACTGCTGTCTGCAAATGGATGCCGGGAGGGGGATTTAGGTGACTGGGATGGAGAGCTCCCCTCTCTGTGGTCAGACAGAAATGTGGGGAAAACAACGGTGAAGGTTAACCCCTTAATGCCTGTTGTCTCAAATATGCAACAAACCAAATTAGCTATAAAATGACCTAAATGTAGAATTTAAAGCAGAAACATAAGTGAATATATTTTTGTCATAGCTGGGAATAAATTCAGGCATTAAGGGGTTAAAGCTCCCCCACAGCTTCACATTTTCTCCATGTGGGTGTATGACGTCACCTGAGAGCTTCAGCGGTCTTCTGCTCCAGCTCCATGCGTCGGCTGCGCTCTTTCTCTAGCTCCTGCCTCAGTGCATCTACATTACTTTCTTCTTTTAGTTTCCTCAGCTCCTCTTCTAAAATCAGAGATGGGCCACAAAGTAGAGGTACTTGGTAAACGTTTTTCACAAGTCATGCTTAGCGTAATGTCTTGACAGCTAATAGAATATAGAAATGTACAAATCAAGTCTGAAAATTAAGTCAAAGACAAACACTTGAGAGCTCATTCAACTGTTGAGCTTTAGTAACTACTACCCTCACGTCAGGATACAGGCTGTCTGCAGATGAAAAATGGGTAAATCTGTGAGGAGGACTACACAGGTGACCCACAGGAAATTTTAAGATTGCAGACAACCTGATGAACACTTAAGACGAAAATATCCATTCACATTTTTATGCACACAGGTTGCACTGAACAGAGCAAATTATAAGGTTAAGTAAGCAGGAAGTAGGTGAGGCGCAGGCGTCATACGCATTATTATTTTTTTTTATTCCCTCCCTGAACCCTGCACAGGGAGCCTGTTTGTGCTGCTCAGTAGAGGTGTGGGGTCTTGAGCGACCCTTGCATGCAGCCTGGCTGTTAGAAATTAAAAATGAAGACCAGGGGTGTCAAACTCAATCGCACAGGGGGCCAAAATCCATAACACACCTTAGGTCGTGGGTCGAACAGGATAAACATTTATTGAACAATCTAAAATTACAATTTTAGAACTTTAAAACCATAACTTTTTAACATAATTATGAACTAGATATATAGCATTACCTGTGATAATGCTAGTGTGAATGCTGTAAGCTGAATTTGTCCGCTGAAGATGCTGAAATGACTAACTAAAAACGCTGAAGCTGATGGCCAGTTAAATTATTAGCCTAACTCCCAAACAGCCTAAAAATCTTTTTAAAAAGCCTAAATTAGCCATTATTCCATAAAAACTTAACTTAAACCCTAAATAACTTTCAATATTTTACATTCCATTAAAATATATCTTGTCAAAATTATACAAGTTAAAAATAAACGCAAGATAAGATCAGGCCATTAATAACAATTTAAAAAAAATAATGATTTGGTGATTTTGAGGGCCGGATAGAATTACCTGGCGGGCCGTATTCGGCCCCCGGGCCTCGACTTTGACATGTGACCAAAGTGAAGCTTTGGCAAAGTGTGAAGCTGTTATTTCTTATTAAAAAAAAAGAAGAAAAAAAAAGAATCCTACTGTTTTTGCTAACATTGGCTACAGCGTTTGGTTTCTAACCCAAATCATCTCTAAAGAGGTTGTAGATCGGAAATATGAAGCAAATTTTGAAATAGTCACTCTGATGACGTTATCATGATTTCATGGAAATAATTTAATCAAATCACAATTTTTTTGCTTAATGTTCCAAATCAATTTTTTAACTCACGTAAAAAAAGTTTCTCTAACAAAGCGATTTCAAGGTGTCCTTTGATCTCATTTAAATCTGTCTTTGTATCATCTGGAGGAGCAGCTGAAGACGATCCTCGGCCAACCTGAGACAAAGAGGAAGTACAGTCATCAACAACTGATCGGGGTTCTTTAGGACCATGAAAAATGAATGTTCCTCACCTGGACCTCCGCTTGCTGCTCGCCCTCTGCTTCCTCTGGCTCTCTGGATAATATCTGATGTTTCAGGGTCAGATCTTCACAGCTCTCTGTGTCAGAGTTGATGGGCGACTCTGTCACATCCAGAAATTCGTCCCGCCTCTGGCCTCGGAAGCGGATTTTGTCCAGACGCCTTCGCATGGTGGACACAGAAGTCTTAACCTTACCTGAACATGGGGAATGGCAGGTCTGGAGAAAGATCAAAACAATAATTGTAAATAGATTATATTTAAATACTCTTGTGGTTATTTTGACATTATCTTTGGCTTTGAAGTAAGACTGACTTTTTTTAACTAAAAGCGTATTGAATACTTTTAGTAGCTGTGTTTCCATTACACATTTGCACAAAACTTTATCAAAATTCTAGGAATTTCGAAAAACCACAGTTTCCAAATGACACTGTTTCCATTAAATCATAATTTTGCTATAAAGCAGAAAATTTGATCACTAAAAGGGAGCATTTGGGTGACATCACAGCTCTGTCTGGGGCGCGCGTGCAGCGCAGCTCGACTCAGATGGGTGAGAAGTCTGTTCAGTGGTTCAGGCTTTTTTCTATGGAGCTAAATTGGGGCCAATATTATTTGAAACCCAAATAAATTAAATTGAAAAAAATATTGGTGTTTGGTCTAAAAAAATATAAATGTCCAAAACTTTTTTTGTTTGAAAATAAACTTAGTTATTTTCAGTTTCAAATGTTCTGTTTTGTAGGTTTCAAAACTCAAAATTTCAATGGTATCTGCCAGGACACTCTAGAGCACTTCATGTCTCCTTGTGCTGACCAGCAGTTATATTTTCCAGCAGGATCTACTCACTCTGTTCAAGCAAACAAAGGCTGGTTCCAGAGGAAGATGAGAAACATCAGCCCCAACTATCTAGACAACATAAAGGCAGTCATCTAAACAGCTTCCATTACGCCTGTGCAGCTCCCTGGGCTGATGTCACCACGCCACAGAGCACTGAAACAATAACTCATGCAAAACAAGCTCCAACCAAGCATAAGAATGAACATGGTTTCAGACATTTGTGCCGAAAACATACTTTTCTCATTGGTATGATGTGATATTTTCATTTTTGAGACACTGAAATCGAGATCTATAGGCCGTCATTACCAAAATGAATAAAAAATAAATACATCTAAGAGGCATTTCAGTGTTTGTGTTACGATTTGTGATATAATACAAGATTCCCTTTTTAAACACACAGAGGACAATTTAACTGTTCTTTATATTCTACTTTTTTTTTAGTAGTACCTGTATTTATAAAATGTGGTAATGAGTTTACAGGGCAAAGACAAGAGGGCACAAACGAGGGGAAGCTTACTTTATGTGTCATTCTGTTTGAGGACATGTTGGACGTGAACTTCATGTCAGATAGCCACAGACTGGTTTAAATTGCACATGTGACCAATCATCTCCTCCACCCTTTTAGACAAAAACCATGGAGGTAAAAAAAGAATGAACCCGGAATGTGGGCAGAACCTGTTCAACAATACCGGAGCCAAACTACAGTAGAAGGTTAATCCAGACATGGAGGCTCCAGCCTCCTGACGAAGGAGAGCGGTCAGACAACAATGAGGACTTGAAAATCCTCTTTATCAAGTGAATGATCCACTAATAATAGAAGACAGGAAACTGTCGACCAGGTCCATCTGCAGGATAATGAGTGCAGTCACAATTTCTGAAATAAGGTAATATTATATTCTGATGATTATCAACAAGAACTCCCTCTATGCTGCTTGATAAATAATCTGAACTAAACATTTTTTTACATGTTTAGAGCAGGATTATGGCTAAAAAGTAAAAAAAAAAAAAAAACAACTGATAATCACCCCTTTCTTATTAAAAACTAATAACCATGTTTGTAGATGAGCTACACAGAAATCATACCATTATTTAAAGTCCCAATTCCATCATCTTTTGATCTATTATGAAATCACTCCCAGTCGTCTTTTAATTATGATTATGCCGTTTGTATCCAAAATCAAAGAACCTGTGGTGTTTTCTAGAAAATAGTTTCTGCAGAGCGGCAGGAGTTGATCAGAAATTCACCTCTGGCTTGTGGGAAAGACTGTTGGCGTGGAGTAAACCCGCCTCCACTTCCCATCGCTCATCTTGCTAGCTTACAGTCCTTCACACCCCAACCAAACATTATGTATGCAAGAAAATTGGTGAGCAATATCAGTTATCCAGCTGTACAGATTAGATCCAGATTCCAGCTCAGACGAGGAAAACAAAGACGTTCATGGATCTATTCGAGGATGCATCAGAAGCGAGAGTAGCAGGAAGCTTGTGGACCGCCCAGCAAATATTCTAGATCACAAATACTATGCTTTTTTTGTCTGCCCCTAATTCACAATGATTTGAATAAAGAAATACTGGTACTCAGAAATTGAATTTTACTCTTAATTTTCTTCATATATGTCCGCCATCATGAGAAAACAATACCAAAAGAACTTGTTAAAAACACTAATCACTGTTTTCATTAAAGTGGATCTTTAAATAGGAAAAATCTTAGATATTTCTGACTTTTTTATTCTTTAAAACAAACAAAAAAAAGTATTTACATCTGGTTCTGTGTTACACAGACCTCAGTGACCAAAAGTTTCTTTTTAATGCATATTTATTTGCATTTGAAAGTGTCGTTCCAATGAGGAAGTGTTCCAAGATTCTCAAATATCCCTCTCAGATAGAGTACTGGAACACAGTACAGATACCTTTCACAGGATGAACTGTGTAATCTGACTGAAGAGAATACAGTTTATACTAATGTCTTTGATTGAGCAATTTTAACAAAAAGAAGCACATTTATAACAATATGACAGGGAGTCATAAGAACATATTTGTTCTCTTACATTTGGCATCAGTGTATTGTTAAGACATATGGATAAATTATCTGCTTTTAGTGATTCAGTACTTATTATTCAGCAACTATGGTCTTGTCCGTCACTGGTTGCTCCTGCTTTTTTAAGTGGTATATTAAAAAAAACTGATAAACATTGTCTGAGCCTTCAGAACACAAGGCCTGAAGGTTTTAATCCATTCACAGGTCTCACCAGCTTTTGGAATTATTGTTTTTTTGTCTCAAAAAATATCTATCTATCTTCAAAACTCCTTTTCGGGATCATGAGGTTGCTGGAGCCAACCCAGTTACTGTTGAGTGAAGATACACAGCAAATGCAAAAGTGTTTAGGTAACAAAGTCCTTTTTTCAACACTACAGAGTTCTTTTAAAACCAATTACACTTTTTAGTGTCCAACGGATACACTTTGCAGTGTCATTTATGATGTCAGTGTTGGACTCATATTTGCTCACCAAACACCCAAGAGTGTATATTTGTGATTGAGTCTTCATGGTTCTCACTTCATGTAGCGTACGTGATTACGTCATGTAGGCGTGTTTCCATTGAGGAGTTTTTCATTGATGACAGTTGTGTTGAACTGTGTGCTGCCAACTTATGCGGCACAATATTTATGTTGTACCTGTCAGGACTCTCTCAGTCATGTCCTCCTCCGACCACCAGAGGGAGCCCTCTCCTGAGTGTTAACCATCTTCAGCACCTCCCTCACTACAACTCCCATCAGCCCCTGCTTTAATCTTCTCTATGCACAGCTGATCATCATCATCCTCATCAGAACCATCAGCATTTATACTCACTCCAGCCTCAACTTCAGTGTGAAGTCTTGATCGTGTTTATCCGTCACTCCGAGCAGGTTTACCTAGATTGTGTTTTGACTCACCCTTGTGTATTTGTTCCCCTTCCTTGCTTATGTGTTTTTGACCTTTGCCTGCCTTTGACACTGTTTATGTCTTACCCTTGCTCTGTTCCATTAAACCGTTAACAAATGGATCTTAACGTCTCAGCCTCTTTGTCACAGTACCATGTTCAAATGATCCTGTTGAGTAACTAAACTGACCCGTTCACACTTTAGAGTGACGTATTCTAGTGAGACAACAGATTTTGGTTTTCAGTCTCTTATTGCTTTTACTGTCTGTATTAATTTAATGCTCAATGGCTCTTTGATTTGGCAATTAAAAACCTTTGTGAAATGTTGTTGGATTGGTTGCTTGAGATGTAGAATATCTAAGCAAGAGTTTATTGTATGACCCGAGTATTAAAATGCAACTCTATAATTCTCCATTTAGGTGAATAATCAACTCTCTTTGGAATAAATAATAGATTCCATAAGCCGTAGATTAAACAATGATAAGAGCTCAGTTCTACACTTTTTTTCACCCCAACCACCACCTCTTTCAGCTACTTCCCTCAGGCCGGCGTCTAGATGACCCCACTTTCAATGTAAACATGCCTAGGATAGCACAAGGGCTAATGAAGCCATAGTGCCAGGACAAAAACCCAACAGAGCCGAGAGCGCTAACCACTGCACCATCTCCCAAAACATCAGCAAATGTATTTCACACATAGCATGTTACTAAGTATGGCACACAGGAAGAACATAGTTAAAACAATATCCCAGGAAGTGGAGCAACAGTAAAAAAGTAAATACTGTGGATGTAAGATCAGCTGACAGAACAGAGAGGAGCACGCTGAGATCTCAGAGAAAGTTCAACCCTTTGGCCTCCATGCTGTCTCCACACAACCCAAGCAGAGAAGATTTCACAGCACACTGCAGAGAAATGCGGGCGTGGCGTGTCGTTCGACAGGTCCAACTGCACACAAACAGGCTCTGAACGTGTTGGAACATCGTCCACGTTAAGAGGTGCGAAGCAGAGGAAGGTAGAACACCAGTGACTAAAGCACACAATGGTGCCTCCTGAAACAATCGGGCTAGTCTGCTGTTCTGGTTCTTCCTCCTTCTGTCTACTAATTCACTGTTTCATCAGGAGATAGTCTGTTCCAAAAGTGCTGTAACACAACCTCAAAATGAGAAATATTACCTCACTAAAGCAATACATGACTTCAAGAGGATAGCAGTAAAACAGAGGCCTGTTTTCAATGAGGTCGATCCCCTTAACCTCCAATGAAAAGTCATGTTTGATTGGAGGGCATTCCAAATTCATAAGGAGGTCATGTAGAAAAACACATTGTTTTCACAAGTGGAGGCGTTTAAGGCTGCTTAGAAAGAGAAACACAGATACTTTTTGGATTTATTACAATCTGTAAGAATTGGGTTTTAGAGGGACAGCAGGTGCTAAGCTCCCAAATAGTATTTGACCAGCCAGCAGTGGATGCAGTTTATTTTTCCTGAAAAGAAACATAAATGTGGGGTTTGGCTCTTCGTGCTACTTTAAAGAGGACAGTTTTGGGAATGGAATAGAATAGAACTCACAAAGGGGAGATTAGCACGGTTTAACAGAAGAGTCTGTAACCAACCGTGTGATCACTGTGGGATTAAAGTATGATTTTGGAGATGTGAACATAATCGCCTTGTTCTATGAACCTTGATGTCTATTTTACTTATGTTTTCACCTGTAAATGTTATATGCTCATCCACATAGTAATGTGTATTTGGTTGTACATGTACCTTTTTTGTTAGTTTGTTTTTTGCATGTATTACACATAAAAGGGGCATAAAAATAAGTTTTCTTCCCTTTCATTTCCTCAGCAAAAGATGTCTTGTGCTGTTTTAATGTATTATGTTTATGTTTTTCCTGTGGAAATTAATAAAAATGAATCTTAAAAAAGTAAAACAACATAGAAAATAAAGACATACAGAACAAAGGAGTTTGTTTGAGTTTGTTTGGTTGTGATTATAATATTTATCTAAACCTAAACATAAAGAAACAGCATGGCAGTGTTACAAAACTATGTCAAAGTCGATAGACTTCCAACAATAAATGACAATTTAAGAAGTATTTATTTTCTGGATGCAGGTCTACTCATGTCAGGTAACATACTTTTGCTTGAACGAGAGCTCTATTCCTGATGAGGTTCTAACTCATTCTTGAGTAACTTGTGTTTTTCCCCTCAGAGAAACACAAAAACAAACATAAAATTGGTGCTTCTTACCAATTCAAAATTCAAAAAAGTGAAGTAATGATTGATAAAATATAGAATTAGTATTTTAACAAATAAATATGTTTGAATAGGTTCTACATGAAGACGGAAGATGGTCAAAATATGTCAAACTTGTTTATACTCGCTTTAGCAAATTCAACTCCATCCTCTCCTCTATATCCTCCTCCTTAACTCCAACCCTCATGTCCTTCTCTACCTCCACGAACCTCGTCTTTGGTCTTCCTCTTTCCTGGTAGCTCTAACCTCAGCATCCTTTAATCAACATCGTCACTGTTCCTGCACTCAGTGTTCAAACCATCTCCATATGCTTACTTGCATTTATTTCCAAAACATTTACCACGGTCTGTTCCTGTCATTCCTGGCTCAAAGCAGATCCTTGGTGCAGTTACACCTTCACCTCCTCTGCTTTATCTACAGAACATCTCACCACTGTCTTCCTACTCTCATCCATGTTCTGATCAACTCCAACCTTCTTCTCTGTCACTCCAGACGTCCTTATAAACCACAGATCCTCTCTCTGATCCAGTCAGAGACTTTCTCTAGATTTACATAGACACACAGCAGATCCTTCTGACCTTCTCTGGTCTCCTCTAGAAACATCCTCAAAGCAAAATTTACAACTGCGATTCTGTTTCTCTGCATGAATCTATACTGATGTTCACAAATATTCACCTCTGCCCTCCTCTACTCTTTACTGTAATTTTATTCCTCTGTTCCGCTCTTCTTCCTCAATTTATCCTTATTGATCTTTGCTTCTTCCTGCTCCACAACATCTTCCTCTTGTCCTCTGAGTTCTCTAATATTTTCCTCCTTCATCAGTTCTTCAAAGTTTTCCTTCCATCTTTCCATCATACTGTCTTGTAGAACCTGTCAACACATTTCCATCTGTGTCCTTCATCATCCTAACCTGCTGCTCATCCTTCCATCTCTGTTTCTCTGTCTCACCTGAGGATTCATTTCTTTCAGATTACATCTTCTAAGGATGTCATCCTTTTGTGTGCTCCCAGTTACACCCCTACACTTTACACTGGATGTCCTTCCTGGCGTACGAC